>NW_027490231.1:486503-827001 GCF_050948175.1 Xylocopa sonorina | reverse complement strand
TGCAAGGAAATAGCGTTTGCAAGTGTCTACCTATCTTAGCAATAGTGTTCCAATACTTCTTAAAATGCGATATCGCATCTCATTTCTATGTTTCATGGTAAGATATAATATGATTTGCGAAGTGTTATGTATTCCTCGTCTACACTTCAAATGAATGTGATTGCGACACTTCCTCGCTAGGATATAGCGTTTGCAGATGTCTACGTATCGTAGCAATAGATTTCCAATGCTTCTTAAAACGCGATATCGCATCACATTTCTATGTTTCATGGTAAGATATAATATGATTTGCGAAGTGTCATGTATTCCCCGTCTACACTTCAAATGAATGTAAATGCCACACTTCCTTGCAAGGAAATAGCGTTTGCAGATATCTACGTTTCGTAGCAATAGAGTTCTAATGCTTCTTAAAACGCGATATCGCATCTCATTTCCAAGTTTAATGGTAAGATATAATATGATTTGCGAAGTGTTATGTATTCCTCTTCTACACTTCAAATGAATGTAAATGCGACACTTCCTTGCTAGGAAATAGCGTTTGCAGATGTCTACCTATCGTAGCAATAGAGTTCTAATGCTTCTTAAAACGCGATATCGCATCTCATTTCCATGTTTCATGACAAGATGTAATATTCATTGCGAAGTGTTATGTATTTCTCGTCTACACTTCAAATGAATGTAAATGCGACACTTCCTTGCTAGGAAATAGCGTTTGCAGATGTAAACGTATCGTAGCAATAGAGATCTAATGCTTCTTAAAACGCGATATCGCATCTCATTTCTATGTTTCATGGTAAGATATGATATGATTTACGAAGTGTTATGTAGTACACGTCTACACTTCAAATTAATGTGAATGCGACACTTCCTTGCTAGGAAATAGCGTTCGCAGATGTCTACGTATCGTAGGGATGGAGTTTTTAGTGCTTCTTAGAACGTGATATCGCATCTCATTTCTATGTTTCATGATAAGATGTTATATTCATTGCGAAGTGTTATGTAGTCCCACGTCTACACTTCAAATGAATGTGAATGCGACACTTCCTTGCTAGGAAATAGCGTTTGCAGATGTCTACGTATCGTAGGGATGGAGTTCTAGTGCTTCTTAAAACGTGATATCGCATCTCATTTCTATGTTTCATGATAGATGTAATATTCATTGCGAAGTGTTATGTAGTCCTCGTCTACACTTCAAATGAATGTAAATGCAATACTTCCTTGCAAGGAAATAGCGTTTGCAGATGTCTACGTATCGAAGCAATAGAGTTCAAATGCTTCTTAAAACGAGATATTGCATCTCATATCTATGTTTCATGGTAAGATATAATATTCATTGCGAAGTGTTTCGCATTCCTCATCAACGATTCAAATGGATGTAAATGCGACACTTCCTTGCTAGGAAGTAGCGTTTGCAAATGTCCACGTATCGAAGCAATAGAGTTCAAATGCTTCTTTAAACGCGATATCGCATCTCATTTCTATGTTTCATGGTAAGATAGAATATGATTTGCGAATTGTTATGTAGTCCTCGTCTACACTTCAAATGAATGTAAATGCGACACATCCTTGCTAGGAATAGCGTTTGCAGATGTCTACGTATCGTAGGGATGGGGTTCTAATGCTTCTTAGAACGTGATATCGCATCTCACTTCTATGTTTCATGATAAGATGTAATATTCATTGCGAAGTGCTATGTATTCCTCGTCTACACTTCAAATGAATGTAAATGCGACACTTCCTTGCTTGGAAATAGCGTTTGCAGATGTCTACGTATCGTAGCAATAGATTTCCAATGCTTCTTAAAACGCGAAATCGCCTCACATTTCTATGTTTCATGGTAAGATATAATAAGATTTGCGAAGTGTCATGTATTCCCCGTCTACGCTTCAAATGAATGTAAATGCCACACTTCCCTGCTAGGAATAGCGTCTGCAGATGACTAGGCATCGTAGCAATAGAGTTCTTATGATTCTTAAAACGCGATATCGCATCTCATTTCTGTGATTCATGGTAATATATAATATGATTTGCGAAGTGTTATGTATTCCTCGTCTACACTTCAAATGAATGTGAATGCGACACTTCCTCGCTAGGATATAGCGTTTGCAGATGTCTACGTATCGTAGCAATAGATTTCTCAATGCTTCTTAAAACGCGATATCGCATCACATTTCTATGTTTCATGGTAAGATATAATATGATTGGAGAAGTGTTATGCATTCCTCGTCTACACTTCAAATGAATGTAAATGCGACACTTCCTTGCAAGGAAATAGCGTTTGCAAATGTTCTACCTATCTTAGCAATAGTGTTCTAATACTTCTAAAAACGCGATATCGCTCCTCATTTCTATGTTTCATGATAAGGTTATAATATGACTTGCGATGTGTTATGTATTCCTCTTCTACACATCAAATGAATGTAAATGCGACACTTCCCTGCTAGGAAATAGCGTCTGCAGATGACTAGGTATCGTAGCAATAGAGTTCTATTGCTCCTTAAAGCGCGCTATCGCATCTCATTTCTATGTTTCATGGTAAGATAAAATATGATTTGCGAAGTGTCATGTATTCTTCGTCTACACATCACATGAATGTAAATGCGACTCTTCCTTGCAAGGAAATAGCGTTTGCAGATGTCTACGTATCGCAGCAATAGAGTTCCAATGCTTCTTAAAACGCGATATCGCATCTCATTTCTATGTTTCATGGTAAGATATATTATGATTGGGGGAAGTGTTATGTATTACTCGTCTACACTTCAAATGAATGTAAATGCGACACTTCCTTGCAAGGAAATAGCGTTTGCAGATGTCTATATACGTATCGTAGCAATAGAGTTCTTATGATTCTTAAAACGCGATATCGCATCTAATTCTATGTTTGATGGTAAGATATAATATGATTCGCGAAGTGTTATGTAGTCCTCGTCTACACTTCAAATGAATGTTAAAGGCGACACTTCCTTGCAAGGAAATAGCGTTTGGAGATGTCTACGTATCGTAGCAATAGAGTTCTAATGCTTCTTAAAGCGCGATATCGCATCTCATTTCCATGTTTCATGGTAAGATATAATATGGTTTGCGAAGTGTTATGTATTCCTCTTCTACACTTCAAATGAATGTAAATGCGAAACTTCCTTGCTAGGAAATAGCGATGCAGATGTCTACCTATCGTAGCAATAGAGTTCTAATGCTACTTAAAACGCGATATCGCATCTCATTTCTATGTTTCATGGTAAGATATAATATGATTTGCGACGTGTCATGTATTCTTCGTCTACACTTCAAATGAATGTAAATGCGACTCTTCCTTGCAAGGAAATAGCGTTTGCATATGTCTACGTATCGTAGCAATAGAGTTCTTATGATTCATAAAACGCGATATCGCATCTCATTTCTATGTTTCATGGTAAGGTATAATATGATTTGCGAAGTGTTATGTATTCCTCGTCTACACTTCAAATGAATGTAAATGCGACACTTCCTTGCAAGGAAATAGCGTTTGGAGATGTCTACGTATCGTAGCAATAGAGTTCTTATGATTCTTAAAACGCGATATCGCATCTCATTTCTATGTTTCATGGTAAGATATAATATCATTTGCGAAGTGTTATGTATTCGTCGTCCATACTTCAAATGAATGTGAATGCGACACTTCCTCGCTAGGATATAGCGTTTGCAGATGTCTACGTATCGTAGCAATAGATTTCCAATGCTTCTTAAAACGCGAAATCGCCTCACATTTCTATGTTTCATGGTAAGATATAATAAGATTTGCGAAGTGTCATGTATTCCCCGTCTACGCTTCAAATGAATGTAAATGCCACACTTCCCTGCTAGGAAATAGCGTCTGCAGATGACTAGGGATCGTAGCAATAGAGTTCTTATGATTCTTAAAACGCGATATCGCATCTCATTTCTGTGATTCATGGTAATATATAATATGATTTGCGAAGTGTTATGTATTCCTCGTCTACACTTCAAATGAATGTGAATGCGACACTTCCTCGCTAGGATATAGCGTTTGCAGATGTCTACGTATCGTAGCAATATATTTCCAATGCTTCTTAAAACGCGATATCGCATCTCATTTCTATGTTTCATGGTAAGATATAATATGATTGGAGAAGTGTTATGCATTCCTCGTCTACACTTCAAATGAATGTGAATGCGACACTTCCTTGCTAGGAAATAGCGTTTGCAGATGTCTACGTATCGAAGCAATAGAGTTCAAATGCTTCTTTAAACGCGATATCGCATCTCATATTTATGTTTCATGGTAAGATATAATATGATTTGCGAAGTGTTATGTATTCCTCGTCTACACTTCAAATGAATGTAAATGCGACACTTCTTTGCTAGGAAATAGCGTTTGCAAATGTCTACCTATCGTAGCAATAGTGTTCTAATGCTTCTTAAAACGCGATATCGCATCTCATTTCTATGTTTCATGGTAAGATATAATATGATTGGAGAAGTGTTATGTATTTCTCGTCTACGCTTCAAATGAATGTAAATGCGACACTTCCTTGCAAGGAAATAGCGTTTGCAAATGTCTACCTATCGTAGCAATAGTGTTCTAATACTTCTTAAAACGCGATATCGCATCTCATTTCTATGTTTCATCGTAAGATATAATATGATTTGCGAAGTGTTACGTATTCCTCGTCTACACTTCAAATAAATGTACATGGGACACTTCCTTGCAAGTAAATAGCGTTTGCAGATGTCTAACGTATCGAAGCAATACAGTTCAAATGATTCTTAAAACGAGATATCGCATCTCATTTCTATGTTTCATGGTAAGATAGAATATGATTTGCGATTTGTTATGTAGTCCTCGTCTACACTTCAAATGAATGTAAATGCGACACTTCCTCGCTAGGATATAGCGTTTGCAGATGTCTACGTATCGTAGCAACAGATTTCCAATGCTTTCTTAAAACGCGATATCGCATCTCATTTCTACGTTTCATGGTAAGATATATATGATTGGAGAAAGTGTTATGTATTCCGCGTCTACACTTCAAATGGATGTAAATGCGACACTTCCTTGCAAGGAAATAGCGTTTGCAAGTGTCTACCTATCTTAGCAATAGTGTTTCCAATACTTCTTAAAATGCGATATCGCATCTCATTTCTATGTTTCATGGTAAGATATAATATGATTTGCGAAGTGTTATGTATTCCTCGTCTACACTTCAAATGAATGTGATTGCGACACTTCCTCGCTAGGATATAGCGTTTGCAGATGTCTACGTATCGTAGCAATAGATTTCCAATGCTTCTTAAAACGCGATATCGCATCACATTTCTATGTTTCATGGTAAGATATAATATGATTTGCGAAGTGTCATGTATTCCCCGTCTACACTTCAAATGAATGTAAATGCGACACTTCCTTGCAAGGAAATAGCGTTTGCAGATATCTACGTTTCGTAGCAATAGAGTTCTAATGCTTCTTAAAACGCGATATCGCATCTCATTTCCAAGTTTTAATGGTAAGATATAATATGATTTGCGAAGTGTTATGTATTCCTCTTCTACACTTCAAATGAATGTAAATGCGACACTTCCTTGCTAGGAAATAGCGTTTGCAGATGTCTACCTATCGTAGCAATAGAGTTCTAATGCTTCTTAAAACGCGATATCGCATCTCATTTCCATGTTTCATGACAAGATGTAATATTCATTGCGAAGTGTTATGTATTTCTCGTCTACACTTCAAATGAATGTAAATGCGACACTTCCTTGCTAGGAAATAGCGTTTGCAGATGTAAACGTATCGTAGCAATAGAGATCTAATGCTTCTTAAAACGCGATATCGCATCTCATTTCTATGTTTCATGGTAAGATATGATATGATTTACGAAGTGTTATGTAGTACACGTCTACACTTCAAATTAATGTGAATGCGACACTTCCTTGCTAGGAAATAGCGTTCGCAGATGTCTACGTATTGTAGGGATGGAGTTTTAGTGCTTCTTAGAACGTGATATCGCATCTCATTTCTATGTTTCATGATAAGATGTTATATTCATTGCGAAGTGTTATGTAGTCCACGTCTACACTTCAAATGAATGTGAATGCAGACACTTCCTTGCTAGGAAATAGCGTTTGCAGATGTCTACGTATCGTAGGGATGGAGTTTCTAGTGCTTCTTAAAACGTGATATCGCATCTCATTTCTATGTTTCATGATAAGATGTAATATTCATTGCGAAGTGTTATGTAGTCCTCGTCTACACTTCAAATGAATGTAAATGCAATACTTCCTTGCAAGGAAATAGCGTTTGCAGATGTCTACGTATCGAAGCAATAGAGTTCAAATGCTTCTTAAAACGAGATATTGCATCTCATATCTATGTTTCATGGTAAGATATAATATTCATTGCGAAGTGTTTCGCATTCCTCATCTACGATTCAAATGGATGTAAATGCGACACTTCCTTGCTAGGAAGTAGCGTTTGCAAATGTCCACGTATCGAAGCAATAGAAAATGCTTCTTTAAAACGCGATATCGCATCTCATTTCTATGTTTCATGGTAAGATAGAATATGATTTGCGAATTGTTATGTAGTCCTCGTCTACACTTCAAATGAATGTAAATGCGACACATCCTTGCTAGAAATAGCGTTTTGCAGATGTCTACGTATCGTAGGGATGGGGTTCTAATGCTTCTTAGGAACGTGATATCGCATCTCACTTCTATGTTTCATGATAAGATGTAATATTCATTGCGAAGTGCTATGTATTCCTCGTCTACACTTCAAATGAATGTAAATGCGACACTTCCTTGCTTGGAAATAGCGTTTGCAGATGTCTACGTATCGTAGCAAATAGATTTCCAATGCTTCTTAAAACGCGAAATCGCCTCACATTTCTATGTTTCATGGTAAAGATATAATAAGATTTGCGAAGTGTCATGTATTCCCCGTCTACGCTTCAAATGAATGTAAATGCCACACTTCCCTGCTAGGAAATAGCGTCTGCAGATGACTAGGCATCGTAGCAATAGAGTTCTTATGATTCTTAAAACGCGATATCGCATCTCATTTCTGTGATTCATGGTAATATATAATATGATTTGCGAAGTGTTATGTATTCCTCGTCTACACTTCAAATGAATGTGAATGCGACACTTCCTCGCTAGGATATAGCGTTTGCAGATGTCTACGTATTCGTAGCAATAGATTTCCAATGCTTCTTAAAACGCGATATCGCATCACATTTCTATGTTTTCATGGTAAGATATAATATGATTGGAGAAGTGTTATGCATTCCTCGTCTACACTTCAAATGAATGTAAATGCGACACTTCCTTGCAAGGAAATAGCGTTTGCAAATGGTCTACCTATCTTAGCAATAGTGTTCTAATACTTCTAAAAACGCGATATCGCTCCTCATTTCTATGTTTCATGATAAGGTATAATATGACTTGCGATGTGTTATGTATTCCTCTTCTACACATCAAATGAATGTAAATGCGACACTTCCCTGCTAGGAAATAGCGTCTGCAGATGACTAGGTATCGTAGCAATAGAGTTCTATTGCTCCTTAAAGCGCGCTATCGCATCTCATTTCTATGTTTCATGGTAAGATAAAATATGATTTGCGAAGTGTCATGTATTCTTCGTCTACACATCACATGAATGTAAATGCGACCTCTTCCTTGCAAGGAAATAGCGTTTGCAGATGTCTACGTATCGCAGCAATAGAGTTCCAATGCTTCTTAAACGCGATATCGCATCTCATTTTCTATGTTTCATGGTAAGATAATATTATGATTGGGGAAGTGTTATGTATTACTCGTCTACACTTCAAATGAATGTAAATGCGACACTTCCTTGCAAGGAAATTAGCGTTTGCAGATGTCTATATACGTATCGTAGCAATAGAGTTCTTATGATTCTTAAAACGCGATATCGCATCTAATTCTATGTTTGATGGTAAGATATAATATGATTCGCGAAGTGTTATGTAGTCCTCGTCTACACTTCAATGAATGTAAAGGCGACACTTCCTTGCAAGGAAATAGCGTTTGGAGATGTCTACGTATCGTAGCAATAGAGTTCTAATGCTTCTTAAAGCGCGATATCGCATCTCATTTCCATGTTTCATGGTAAGATATAATATGGTTTGCGAAGTGTTATGTATTCCTCTTCTACACTTCAAATGAATGTAAATGCGAAACTTCCTTGCTAGGAAATAGCGATGCAGATGTCTACCTATCGTAGCAATAGAGTTCTAATGCTACTTAAAACGCGATATCGCATCTCATTTCTATGTTTCATGGTAAGATATAATATGATTTGCGACGTGTCATGTATTCTTCGCCTACACTTCAAATGAATGTAAATGCGACTCTTCCTTGCAAGGAAATAGCGTTTGCATATGTCTACGTATCGTAGCAATAGAGTTCTTATGATTCATAAAACGCGATATCGCATCTCATTTCTATGTTTTCATGGTAAGGTATAATATGATTTGCGAAGTGTTATGTATTCCTCGTCTACACTTCAAATGAATGTAAATGCGACACTTCCTTGCAAGGAAATAGCGTTTGGAGATGTCTACGTATCGTAGCAATAGAGTTCTTATGATTCTTAAAACGCGATATCGCATCTCATTCTTCTATGTTTCATGGTAAGATATAATATCATTTGCGAAGTGTTATGTATTCGTCGTCCATACTTTCAAATGAATGTGAATGCGACACTTCCTCGCTAGGATATAGCGTTTGCAGATGTCTACGTATCGTAGCAATAGATTTCCAATGCTTCTTAAAAAACGCGAAAATCGCCTCACATTTCTATGTTTCATGGTAAGATATAATAAGATTTGCGAAGTGTCATGTATTCCCCGTCTACGCTTCAAATGAATGTAAATGCCACACTTCCCTGCTAGGAATAGCGTCTGCAGATGACTAGGGATCGTAGCAATAGAGTTCTTATGATTCTTAAAACGCGATATCGCATCTCATTTCTGTGATTCATGGTAATATATAATATGATTTGCGAAGTGTTATGTATTCCTCGTCTACACTTCAAATGAATGTGAATGCGACACTTCCTCGCTAGGATATAGCGTTTGCAGATGTCTACGTATCGTAGCAATATATTTCCAATGCTTCTTAAAACGCGATTATCGCATCTCATTTCTATGTTTCATGGTAAGATATAATATGATTGGAGAAGTGTTATGCATTCCTCGTCTACACTTCAAATGAATGTGAATGCGACACTTCCTTGCTAGGAAATAGCGTTTGCAGATGTCTACGTATCGAAGCAATAGAGTTCAAATGCTTCTTTAAAACGCGATATCGCATCTCATATTTATGTTTCATGGTAAGATATAATATGATTTGCGAAGTGTTATGTATTCCTCGTCTACACTTCAAATGAATGTAAATGCGACACTTCTTTGCTAGGAAATTAGCGTTTGCAAATGTCTACCTATCGTAGCAATAGTGTTCTAATGCTTCTTAAAACGCGATATCGCATCTCATTTCTATGTTTAATGGTAAGATATAATATGATTGGAGAAGTGTTATGTATTTCTCGTCTACGCTTCAAATGAATGTAAATGCGACACTTCCTTGCAAGGAAATAGCGTTTGCAAATGTCTACCTATCGTAGCAATAGTGTTCTAATACTTCTTAAAACGCGATATCGCATCTCATTTCTATGTTTTCATCGTAAGATATAATATGATTTTGCGAAGTGTTACGTATTCCTCGTCTACACTTCAAATAAATGTACATGGGACACTTCCTTGCAAGGTAAATAGCGTTTGCAGATGTCTACGTATCGAAGCAATACAGTTCAAATGATTCTTAAAACGAGATATCGCATCTCATTTCTATGTTTCATGGTAAGATAGAATATGATTTGCGATTTGTTATGTAGTCCTCGTCTACACTTCAAATGAATGTAAATGCGACACTTCCTCGCTAGGATATAGCGTTTGCAGATGTCTACGTATCGTAGCAATAGATTTCCAATGCTTCTTTAAAACGCGATAATCGCATCTCATTTCTAACGTTTCATGGTAAGATATAATATGATTGGAGAAGTGTTATGTATTCCGCGTCTACACTTCAAATGGATGTAAATGCGACACTTCCTTGCAAGGAAATAGCGTTTGCAAGTGTCTACCTATCTTAGCAATAGTGTTCCAATACTTCTTAAAATGCGATATCGCATCTCATTTCTATGTTTCATGGTAAGATATAATATGATTTGCGAAGTGTTATGTATTCCTCGTCCTACACTTCAAATGAATGTGATTGCGACACTTCCTCGCTAGGATATAGCTGTTTGCAGATGTCTACGTATCGTAGCAATAGATTTCCAATGCTTCTTAAAACGCGATATCGCATCACATTTCTATGTTTCATGGTAAGATATAATATGATTTGCGAAGTGTCATGTATTCCCCGTCTACACTTCAAATGAATGTAAATGCGACACTTCCTTGCAAGGAAATAGCGTTTGCAGATATCTACGTTCGTAGCAATAGAGTTCCTAATGCTTCTTAAAAAAAACGCGATAATCGCATCTCATTTCCAAGTTTCATGGTAAGATATAATATGATTTGCGAAGTGTTATGTATTCCTCTTCTACACTTCAAATGAATGTAAATGCGACACTTCCTTGCTAGGAAATAGCGTTTGCAGATGTCTACCTATCGTAGCAATAGAGTTCTAATGCTTCTTAAAAACGCGATATCGCATCTCATTTCCATGTTTCATGACAAGATGTAATATTCATTGCGAAGTGTTATGTATTTCTCGTCTACACTTCAAAATGAATGTAAATGCGACACTTCCTTGCTAGAAATAGCGTTTGCAGATGTAAACGTATCGTAGCAATAGAGATCTAATGCTTCTTAAAACGCGATATCGCATCTCATTTCTATGTTTCATGGTAAGATATGATATGATTTACGAAGTGTTATGTAGTACACGTCTACACTTCAAATTAATGTGAATGCGACACTTCCTTGCTAGGAAATAGCGTTCGCAAATGTCTACGTATCGTAGGGATGGAGTTTTAGTGCTTCTTAGAACGTGATATCGCATCTCATTTCTATGTTTCATGATAGATGTTATATTCATTGCGAAGTGTTATGTAGTCCACGTCTACACTTCAAATGAATGTGAATGCGACACTTCCTTGCTAGGAAATAGCGTTTGCAGATGTCTACGTATCGTAGGGATGGAGTTCTAGTGCTTCTTAAACGTGATATCGCATCTCATTTCTATGTTTCATGATAAGATGTAATATTCATTGCGAAGTGTTATGTAGTCCTCGTCTACACTTTCAAATGAATGTAAATGCAATACTTCCTTGCAAGGAAATAGCGTTTGCAGATGTCTACGTATCGAAGCAATAGAGTTCAAATGCTTCTTAAAACGAGATATTGCATCTCATATCTATGTTTCATGGTAAGATATAATATCATTGCGAAGTGTTTCGCATTCCTCATCTACGATTCAAATGGATGTAAATGCGACACTTCCTTGCTAGGAAGTAGCGTTTGCAAATGTCCACGTATCGAAGCAATAGAGTTCAAATGCTTCTTTAAACGCGATATCGCATCTCATTTCTATGTTTCATGGTAAGATAGAATATGATTTGCGAATTGTTATGTAGTCCTCGTCTACACTTCAAATGAATGTAAATGCGACACATCCTTGCTAGGAAATAGCGTTTTGCAGATGTCTACGTATCGTAGGGATGGGGTTCTAATGCTTCTTAGAACGTGATATCGCATCTCACTTCTATGTTTCATGATAAGATGTAATATTCATTGCGGAAGTGCTATGTATTCCTCGTCTACACTTCAAATGAATGTAAATGCGACACTTCCTTGCTTGGAAATAGCGTTTGCAGATGTCTACGTATCGTAGCAATAGAGTTCTTATGATTCTTAAAAAAACGCGTAATCGCATCTCATTTTCTATGTCGCATGATAGGGATAATAATATTCATTGTAAAGTGTTATGTTATAACTCGTATTCTCTTCAGAAGAAATGTAAATGCGACACTTCCTTGCAAGGAATTAGCGTTTGCAGATGTCTACGTATCGTAGGGATAGAGTTCAAATGCTTCTTAAAACGAGATATTGCATCTCATATTTATGTTTCATGATAAGATATAATATTCATTGCGAAGTGTTATGCATTCCTCGTCTATGATTCAAATGAACGTAAATGCGACACGTCCATGCAAGGAAAATAGCGTTTGCAGATGTCTAGGTATCGTAGCAATAGAGTTCTAATGCTTCCTAAAGCGCAATATCGCATCTCATTTCTATGTTTCATGGTAAGATATAATATGATTTGCGAAGTGTTATGTATTCCTCGTCTACGATTCAAATGAATGTAAATGCGACACTTCCTTGCAAGGAAATAGCGATTGCAGATGTCTACGTATCGTAACAATAGAGTTCTTATGATTCTTAAAACGCGATATCGCATCTCCATTTCTATGTTTCATGGTAAGATATTAATATGATTTGCGAAGTGTTATGTAGTCCTCGTCTACACTTCAAATGAATGTAAATGCGACACATCCTTTGCTAGGAAATAGCGTTTGCAGATGTCTACGTATCGTAGGGATGGGGTTCTAATGCTTTCTTAGAACGTGATATCGCATCTCACTTCTATGTTTCATGATAAGATGTAATATTCATTGCGAAGTGCTTATGTATTCCCTCGTCTACACTTCAAATGAATGTAAATGCGACACTTCCTTGCTTGGAAATAGCGTTTGCAGATGTCTACGTATTGTAGCAATAGAGTTCTTATGATTCTTAAAACGCGTAATCGCATCTCATTTCTATGTCGCATGATAGGATATAATATTCATTGTAAAGTGTTATGTATAACTCGTATTCTCTTCAGAAGAATGTAAATGCGACACTTCCTTGCAAGGAATTAGCGTTTGCAGATGTCTACGTATCGTAGGGATAGAGTTCAAATGCTTCTTAAAACGAGATATTGCATCTCATATTTATGTTTCATGATAAGATATAATATTCATTGCGAAGTGTTATGCATTCCTCGTCTATGATTCAAATGAACGTAAATGCGACACGTCCATGCAAGGAAATAGCGTTTGCAGATGTCTAGGTATCGTAGCAATAGAGTTCTAATGCTTCCTAAAGCGCAATATCGCATCTCATTTCTATGTTTCATGGTAAGATATAATATGATTTGCGAAGTGTTATGTATTCCTCGTCTACGATTCAAATGAATGTAAATGCGACACTTCCTTGCAAGGAAATAGCGATTGCAGATGTCTACGTATCGTAACAATAGAGTTCTTATGATTCTTAAAACGCGATATCGCATCTCATTTCTATGTTTCATGGTAAGATATAATATGATTTGCGAAGTGTTATGTAGTCCTCGTCTACACTTCAAATGAATGTAAATGCGACACTTCCTTGCTAGGAAATAGCGTTTGCAGATATCTACCTATCGTAGCAATAGAGTTCTAATGCTTCTTAAAACGCGATATCGCATCTCATTTCCAAGTTTCATGGTAAGATATAATATGATTTGCGAAGTGTTATGTATTCCTCTTCTACACTTCAAATGAATGTAAATGCGACACTTCCTTGCTAGGAAATAGCGTTTGCAGATGTCTACCTATCGTAGCAATAGAGTTCTAATGCTTCTTAAAACGCGATATCGCATCTCATTTCCATGTTTCATGACAAGATGTAATATTCATTGCGAAGTGTTATGTATTTCTCGTCTACACTTCAAATGAATGTAAATGCGACACTTCCTTGCTAGGAAATAGCGTTTGCAGATGTCAACGTATCATAGCAATAGAGATCTAATGCTTCTTAAAACGCGATATCGCATCTCATTTCTATGTTTCATGGTAAGATATGATATGATTTACGAAGTGTTATGTAGTACACGTCTACACTTCAAATGAATGTGAATGCGACACTTCCTTGCTAGGAATTAGCGTTCGCAGATGTCTACCTATCGTAGGGATGGAGTTTTAGTGCTTCTTAGAACGTGATATCGCATCTCATTTCTATGTTTCATGATAAGATGTTATATTCATTGCGAAGTGTTATGTAGTCCACGTCTACACTTCAAATGAATGTGAATGCGACACTTCCCTGCTAGGAAATAGCGTTTGCAGATGTCTACGTATCGTAGGGATGGAGTTCTAGTGCTTCTTAAAACGTGATATCGCATCTCATTTCTATGTTTCATGATAAGATGTAATATTCATTGCGAAGTGTTATGTAGTCCTCGTCTACACTTCAAATGAATGTAAATGCAATACTTCCTTGCAAGGAAATAGCGTTTGCAGATGTCTACGTATCGAAGCAATAGAGTTCAAATGCTTCTTAAAACGAGATATTGCATCTCATATCTATGTTTCATGGTAAGATATAATATTCATTGCGAATTGTTACGCATTCCTCATCTACGATTCAAATGGATGTAAATGCGACACTTCCTTGCTAGGAAGTAGCGTTTGCAAATGTCCACGTATCGAAGCAATAGAGTTCAAATGCTTCTTTAAACGCGATATCGCATTTCATTTCTATGTTTCATGGTAAGATAGAATATGATTTGCGAATTGTTATGTAGTCCTCGTCTACACTTCAAATGAATGTAAATGCGACACATCCTTGCTAGGAAATAGCGTTTGCAGATGTCTACGTATCGTAGGGATGGGGTTCTAATGCTTCTTAGAACGTGATATCGCATCTCACTTCTATGTTTCATGATAAGATGTAATATTCATTGCGAAGTGCTATGTATTCCTCGTCTACACTTCAAATGAATGTAAATGCGACACTTCCTTGCTTGGAAATAGCGTTTGCAGATGTCTACGTATCGTAGCAATAGAGTTCTTATGATTCTTAAAACGCGTAATCGCATCTCATTTCTATGTCGCATGATAGGATATAATATTCATTGTAAAGTGTTATGTATACCTCGTATTCTCTTCAGAAGAATGTAAATGCGACACTTCCTTGCAAGGAATTAGCGTTTGCAGATGTCTACGTATCGTAGGGATAGAGTTCTAATGCTTCTCAAAACGCGATATCGCATCTCATTTCTATGTTTCATGATAAGGTATAATATTAATTGCGAAGTGTTATGTAAACCTCGCATTCACTTCAAAAGTACGTAAATGCGACACTTCCTTGCAAGGAAATAGCGTTTGCAAATATCTACGTATCGAAGCAATAGAGTTCAAATGCTTCTTAAAACGAGATATTGCATCTCATATTTATGTTTCATGATAAGATATAATATTCATTGCGAAGTGTTATGCATTCCTCGTCTATGATTCAAATGAACGTAAATGCGACACGTCCTTGCAAGGAAATAGCGTTTGCAGATGTCTAGGTATCGTAGCAATAGAGTTCTAATGCTTCCTAAAACGCAATATCGCATCTCATTTCTATGTTTCATGGTAGGATATAATATGATTTGCGAAGTGTTATGTATTCCTCGTCTACGATTCAAAGGAAAGTAAATGCGACACTTCCTTGCAAGGAAATAGCGATTGCAGATGTCTACGTATCGTAACAATAGAGTTCTTATGATTCTTAAAACGCGATATCGCACCTCATTTCTATGTTTCATGGTAGGATATAATATGATTTGCGAAGTGTCATGTATTCCTCGTCTACACTTCAAATGAATGTAAATGCGACACTTCCTTGCTAGGAAATAACGTCTGCAGATGTCTAGGTACCGTAGCAATAGAGTTCAAATGCTTCTTTAAAACGAGTTATTGCATCTCATATCTATGTTTCATGGTAAGATATAATATGATTTGCGAAGTGTCATGTATTCCACGTCTACACTTCAAATGAATGTAAATGCGACACTTCCTTGCTAGGAAATAGCGTCTGCAGATGTCTAGGTATCGTAGCAATAGAGTTTAAATGCTTCTTAAAACGAGATATTGCATCTCATATCTATGTTTCATGATAAGATACAATATACATTGCGAAGTGTTATGTATTCCTCGTCTACACTTCAAATGAATGTAAATGCGACACTTCCTTGCAAGGAAATAGCGTTTGCAGATGTCTAGGTATCGTAGCAATAGAGTTCTAATGCTTCTTAAAACGCGATATCGCATCTCATTTCTATGTTTCATGGTAAGATATAATATGATTTGCGAATTGCTATGTATTCCTCGTCTACACTTCAAATGAATGTAAATGCGACATTTCCTTGCAAAGAAATAGCGTTTGCAAATATCTACGTATCGAAGCAATAGAGTTCAAATGCTTCTTAAAATGAGATATTGCATCTCATATATATGTTTCATGATAAGATATAATATTCATTGCGAAGTGTTATGCATTCCTCGTCTATGATTCAAATGAACGTAAATGCGACACGTCCTTGCAAGGAAATAGCGTTTGCAGATGTCTAGGTATCGTAGCAATAGAGTTCTAACGCTTCTTAAAACGCGATATTGCATCTCATATTTATGTTTCATGATAAGATATAATATTCATTGCGAAGTGTTATGCATTCCTCGTCTATGATTCAAATGAACGTAAATGTGACACGTCCTTGCAAGGAAATAGCGTTTGCAGATGTCTAGGTATCGTAGCAATGGAGTTCTAATGTTTCCCAAAACGCGATATCGCATCTCATTTCTATGTTTCATGGTAAGATATAACATGATTTGCGAAGTGTTATGTATTCCTCGTCTACACTTCAAATGAATGAAAATGCGACACTTCCTAGCAAGGAAATAGCGTTTGCAGATGTCTACGTATCGTAGCAATAGAGTTCTAGTGCTTCTTAAATCGCGATATCGAATCTCATTTCTATGTTTCATGGTAAGATATAATATTATTTGCGAAGTGTTATGTATTCCTCGTCTACACTTCATATGAATGTTAATGCGACACTTCCTTGCAAGGAAAGAGCGTTTGCAGATGTCTACGTACCGTAGCAATAGAGTTCTTATGATTCTTAAAACGCGATATCGCATCTCATTTCTATGTTTCATCGTAAGATACAATATGATTTGCAAAGTGTTATGTATTCCTCGTCTACACTTCAAATGAATGTAAATGCGACACTTCCTTGCAAGGAAATAGCGTTTGCAGATGTCTAGGTATCGTAGCAATAGTGTTCTAATGCTTCTTAAAACGCGATATCGCATCTCATTTCTATGTTTCATGGTAAGATATAATATGATTTGCGAAGTTTCATATATTCCTCGTCTACACTTCAAATGAATGTAAATGCGACACTTTCATGCTAGGAAATAGCGTCTACAGATGTCTAGGTATCGTAGCAGTAGAGTTCAAATGCTTCTTAAAACGAGATATTGCATCTCATTTCTATGTTTCTTGGTAAGATATAATATGATTTGCGAAGTGTCATGTATTCCTCGTCTACACTTCAAATGAATGTAAATGCGACACTTCCTTGCTAGGAAATAGCGTCTGCAGATGTCTAGGTATCGTAGCAATAGAGTTCAAATGCTTCTTAAAACGAGTTATTGCATCTCATATCTATGTTTCATGGTAAGATATAATATGATTTGCGAAGTGTCATGTATTCCTCGTCTACACTTCAAATGAATGTAAATGCGACACTTCCTTGCTAGGAAATAGCGTCTGCAGATGTCTAGGTATCGTAGCAATAGAGTTCAAATGCTTCTTTAAAACGAGATATTGCATCTCATATCTATGTTTCATGATAAGATACAATATACATTGCGAAGTGTTATGTATTCCTCGTCTACACTTCAAATGAATGTAAATGCGACACTTCCTTGCAAGGAAATAGCGTTTGCAGATGTCTAGGTATCGTAGCAATAGAGTTCTAATGCTTCTTAAAACGCGATATCGCATCTCATTTCTATGTTTCATGGTAAGATATAATATGATTTGCGAAGTGTTATGTATTCCTCGTCTACACTTCAAATGAATGTAAATGCGACACTTCCTTGCAAAGAAGTAGCGTTTGCAAATATCTACGTATCGAAGCAATAGAGTTCAAATGCTTCTTAAAACGAGATATTGCATCTCATATTTATGTTTCATGATAAGATATAATATTCATTGCGAAGTGTTATGCATTCCTCGTCTATGATTCAAATGAACGTAAATGCGACACGTCCTTGCAAGGAAATAGCGTTTGCAGATGTCTAGGTATCGTAGCAATAGAGTTCTAATGCTTCCTAAAACGCAATATCGCATCTCATTTCTATGTTTCATGGTAGGATATAATATGATTTGCGAAGTGTTATGTATTCCTCGTCTACGATTCAAAGGAAAGTAAATGCGACAATTCCTTGCAAGGAAATAGCGATTGCAGATGTCTACGTATCGTAACAATAGAGTTCTTATGATTCTTAAAACGCGATATCGCATCTCATTTCTATGTTTCATGGTAGGATATAATATGATTTGCGAAGTGTCATGTATTCCTCGTCTACACTTCAAATGAATGTAAATGCGACACTTCCTTGCTAGGAAATAACGTCTGCAGATGTCTAGGTACCGTAGCAATAGAGTTCAAATGCTTCTTAAAACGAGTTATTGCATCTCATATCTATGTTTCATGGTAAGATATAATATGATTTGCGAAGTGTCATGTATTCCTCGTCTACACTTCAAATGAATGTAAATGCGACACTTCCTTGCTAGGAAATAGCGTCTGCAGATGTCTAGGTATCGTAGCAATAGAGTTCAAATGCTTCTTAAAACGAGATATTGCATCTCATATCTATGTTTCATGATAAGATACAATATACATTGCGAAGTGTTATGTATTCCTCGTCTACACTTCAAATGAATGTAAATGCGACACTTCCTTGCAAGGAAATAGCGTTTGCAGATGTCTAGGTATCGTAGCAATAGAGTTCTAATGCTTCTTAAAACGCGATATCGCATCTCATTTCTATGTTTCATGGTAAGATATAATATGATTTGCGAAGTGCTATGTATTCCTCGTCTACACTTCAAATGAATGTAAATGCGACACTTCCTTGCAAAGAAATAGCGTTTGCAAATATCTACGTATCGAAGCAATAGAGTTCAAATGCTTCTTAAAACGAGATATTGCATCTCATATATATGTTTCATGATAAGATATAATATTCATTGCGAAGTGTTATGCATTCCTCGTCTATGATTCAAATGAACGTAAATGCGACACGTCCTTGCAAGGAAATAGCGTTTGCAGATGTCTAGGTATCGTAGCAATAGAGTTCTAACGCTTCTTAAAACGCGATATTGCATCTCATACTTATGTTTCATGATAAGATATAATATTCATTGCGAAGTGTTATGCATTCCTCGTCTATGATTCAAATGAACGTAAATGTGACACGTCCTTGCAAGGAAATAGCGTTTGCAGATGTCTAGGTATCGTAGCAATGGAGTTCTAATGCTTCCCAAAACGCGATATCGCATCTCATTTCTATGTTTCATGGTAAGATATAACATGATTTGCGAAGTGTTATGTATTCCTCGTCTACACTTCAAATGAATGTAAATGCGACACTTCCTTGCAAGGAAATAGCGATTGCAGATGTCTACCTATCGTAGCAGTAGAGTTCTAATGCTTCTTAAAACGCGATAACGCATCTCATTTCCATGTTTCATGGTAAGATATAATATGATTTGCGAAGTGTTATGTATTCCTCGTCTACACTTCAAATGAATGTAAATGCGACACTTCCTTTCTAGGAAATAGTGTCTGGAGATGTCTAGGTATCGTAGCGATAGAGTTGTAATGCTTCATAAAACGCGATATCGCATCTCATATCTATGTTTCATGATAAGATATAATATTCATTGCGAAGTGTAATGCATTCCTCGTATACGATTCAAGTGAATGTAAATGCGACACTTCCTTCCAATGAAATAGCGTCTGCTGATGTCTACGTATCGTAGCAATAGATTTCTAATGATTCTTAAAACGCGATATCGCATCTCATTTCTTTGTTTCATGGTAAGATATAATATGATTTGCGAAGTGTCATGTATTCCTCGTCTACACTTCAAATGAATGTAAATGCGACACTTCCTTGCAGGGAAATAGCGTTTGCAGATGTCTATGTATCGAAGCAATAGAGTTCAAATGCTTCTTAAAACGAGATATTGCATCTCATATCTATGTTTCATGATAAGATATAATATTCATTGCGAACTGTTATGCATTCCTCGTCTACGATTCAAATGAATGTAAATGCGACACTTCCTTGCAAGGAAATAGCGTTTGCAGATATCTACGTATAGTAGCAATAGAGTTTTTATGATTCTTAAAACGCGATATCGCATCTCATTTCTATGTTTCACGGTAAGATATAATATGATTTGCGAAGTGTTATGTATTCCTCGTCTACACTTCATATGAATGCAAATGTGACACTTCCTTGCAAGGAAATAGCGTTTGCAGATGTCTACCTATCGTAGCAATAGAGTTCTAATGCTTCTTAAAACGCGATATCGCATTTCATTTCTATGTTTCATGGTAAGATATAATATGATTTGCGAAGTGTCATGTATTCCTCGTCTACACTTCAAATGAATGTAAATGCGACACTTCCTTGCTAGGAAACAGCGTCTGCAGATGTCTAGGTATCGTAGCAATAGGGTGCAAACGCTTCTTAAAACGAGATATTGCATCTCATATCTTTGTTTCATGATAAGATATAATATTCATTGCGAAGTGTTATGCATTCCTCGTATACGATTCAAATGAGTGTAAATGCGACACTTCCTTGCAAGGAAATAGCGTTTGCAGATGTCTACGTATCGTAGCAATAGAGTTCTTATGATTCTTAAAACTTGATATCGCATCTCATTTCTATGTTTCATGGTAAGATATAATATGATATGCGAAGTGTTATGTATTCCTCGTCTACACTTCAAATGAATGTAAATGCGACACTTCCTTGCTAGGAAATAATGTCTGGAGATGTCTAGGTATCGTAGCGATAGAGTTCTAATGCTTCATAAAACGCGATATCGCGTCTCATTTCTATCTTTCATGGTAAGATATAATATGATTTGCGAAGTGTCATGTATTCCTCTTCTACACTTCAAATGAATGTAAATGTGACTCTTCCTTGCAAGGAAACAGCGTTTGCAGATGTCTACCTATCGTAGCAGTAGAGTTCTAATGCTTCTTAAAACGCGATATCGCATCTCATTTCCATGTTTCATGGTAAGATATAATATGATTTGCGAAGTGTTATGTATTCCTCGTCTACTCTTCAAATGAATGTAAATGCGACACTTCCTTGCAAGGAAATAGCGATTGCAGATGTCTACATATCGTAGCAATAGAGTTCATATGTTTCTTAGAACGGGATATTGCATCTCATATCTATGTTTCATGATATGATATAATATTCATTGCGAAGTGTTATGCATTCCTCGTCTACGATTCAAATGAATGTAAATGCGACACTTCCTTGCAAGGAAATAGTGTTTGCAGATGTCTAGGTATCGTAGCAATAGAGTTCAAATGCTTCTTAAAACGAGATATTGCATCTCATTTCTATGTTTCATGAAAAGATATAATATTCATTGCGAAGTGTTATGCATTCCTCGTCTGCGATTCAAATGAAAGTAAATGCGACACTTCCTTGCAAGGAAATAGCGATTGCAGATGTCTACGTATCGTAGCATTAGCTTTCTAATGCTTCTTAAAACGCGATATCGCGTCTCATTTCTATCTTTCATGGTAAGATATAATATGATTCGCGAAGTGTCATGTATTCCTCTTCTACACTTCAAATGAATGTAAATGTGACTCTTCCTTGCAAGGAAACAGCGTTTGCAGATGTCTACCTATCGTAGCAGTAGAGTTCTAATGCTTCTTAAAACGCGATATCGCACCTCATTTCCATGTTTCATGGTAAGATATAATATGATTTGCGAAGTGTTATGTATTCCTCGTCTACACTTCAAATGAATGTAAATGCGACACTTCCTTGCAAGGAAATAGCGATTGCAGATGTCTACGTATCGTAGCAATAGAGTACATATGATTCTTAGAACGGGATATTGCATCTCATATCTATGTTTCATGATATGATATAATATTCATTGCGAAGTGTTATGCATTCCTCGTCTACGATTCAAATGAATGTAAATGCGACACTTCCTTGCAAGGAAATAGCGTTTGCAGATGTCTACGTATCGTAGCAATAGAGTTCTTATGATTCTTAAAACTTGATATCGCATCTCATTTCTATGTTTCATGGTAAGATAGAATATGATTTGCGAAGTGTTATGTATTCCTCGTCTACACTTCATATGAATGTAAATGCGACACTTCCTTGCAAGGAAATAGCGTTTGCAGATGTCTACGTATCGCAGCAATAGAGTTCCAATGCTTCTTAAAACGCGATATCGCATCTCATTTCCATGTTTCATGGTAAGATATAATATCATTTGCGAAGTGTTATGTATTCCTCGTCTGCACTTCAAATGAATGTAAATGCGACACTTCCTTGCAAGGAAATAGCGATTGCAGATGTCTACGTATCGTAGCAATAGGGTACATATGATTCTTAGAACGGGATATTGCATCTCATATCTATGTTTCATGATATGATATAATATTCATTGCGAAGTGTTATGCATTCCTCGTCTACGATTCAAATGAATGTAAATGCGACACTTCCTTGCAAGGAAATAGCGTTTGCAGATGTCTACGTATCGTAGCAATAGAGTTCTGATGATTCTTAAAACTTGATATCGCATCTCATTTCTATGTTTCATGGTAAGATATAATATGATTTGCGAAGTGTTATGTATTCCTCGTCTACACTTCAAATGAATGTAAATGCGACACTTCCTTGCTAGGAAATAGTGTCTGGAGATGTCTAGGTATCGTAGCAATAGATTTCTAATGATTCTTAAAACGCGATATCGCATCTCATTTCTTTGTTTCATGGTAAGATATAATATGATTTGCGAAGTGTCATGTATTCCTCGTCTACACTTCAAATGAATGTAAATGCGACACTTCCTTGCAGGGAAATAGCGTTTGCAGATGTCTACCTATCGAAGCAATAGAGTTCAAATGCTTCTTAAAACGAGATATTGCATCTCATATCTATGTTTCATGATAAGATATAATATTCATTGCGAATTGTTATGCATTCCTCGTCTACGATTCAAATGAATGTAAATGCGACACTTCCTTGCAAGGAAATAGCGTTTGCAGATGTCTACGTATCGAAGCAATAGAGTTCAAATGCTTCTTAAAACGAGATATTGCATCCCATATCTATGTTTCATGATAAGATATAATATTCATTGCAAAGTGTTATGCATTCCTCGTCTACGATTCAAATGAAAGTAAATGCGACACTTCCTTGCCAGGAAATAGCGTCTGCAGTTGTCTAGGTATCGTAGCGATAGAGTTCTAATGCTTCTTAAAACGCGATATCGCATCTCATTTCTATGTTTCATGGTAAGATATAATATGATTTGCGGAGTGTTATGTGTTCCACGTCTACGCTTCATATGAATGTAAATGCGACACTTCCTTGCAAGGAAATAGCGTTTGCAGATGTCTACCTATCGTAGCAATAGAGTTCTAATGCTTCTTAAAACGCGATATCGCATTTCATTTCTATGTTTCATGGTAAGATATAATATTCATTGCGAAGTGTTATGCATTCCTCGTCTACGATTCAAATGAATGTAAATGCGACACTTCCTTGCAAGGAAATAGTGTTTGCAGATGTCTACGTATCGTAGCAATAGAGTTCTTATGATTCTTAAAACTTGATATCGCATCACATTTCTATGTTTCATGGTAAGATATAATATGATTTGCGAAGTGTTATGTATTCCTCGTCTACACTTCAAATGAATGTAAATGCGGCACTTCCTTGCAAGGAAATAGCGTTTGCAGATGTCTACGTATCGAAGCAATAGAGTTCAAATGCTTCTTAAAACGAGATATTGCATCCCATATCTATGTTTCATGATAAGATATAATATTCATTGCAAAGTGTTATGCATTCCTCGTCTACGATTCAAATGAATGTAAATGCGACACTTCCTTGCCAGGAAATAGCGTCTGCAGATGTCTAGGTATCGTAGCGATAGAGTTCTAATGCTTCTTAAAACGCGATATCGCATCTCATTTCTATGTTTCATGGTAAGATATAATATGATTTGCGGAGTGTTATGTATTCCTCGTCTACACTTCATATGAATGTAAATGCGACACTTCCTTGCAAGGAAATAGCGTTTGCAGATGTCTACCTATCGTAGCAATAGAGTTCTAATGCTTCATAAAACGCGATATCGCATCTCATTTCTATGTTTCATGGAAAGATATAATATGATTTGCGAAGTGTCATGTATTCCTCGTCTACACTTCAAATGAATGTAAATGTGACACTTCCTTGCAAGGAAATAGCGTTTGCAGATGTCTACGTATCGTAGCAATAGATTTCTAATGCTTCTTAAAACTCGATATCGGATCTCATTTCTATGTTTCATGGTAAGATATAATATTCATTGCGAAGTGTTATGCATTCCTCGTCTACGATTCAAATGAATGTAAATGCGACACTTCCTTGCACGGAAATAGTGTTTGCAGATGTCTAGGTATCGTAGCAATAGAGTTCAAATGCTTCTTAAAACGAGATATTGCATCTCATATCTATGTTTCTTGATAAGATATAATATTCATTGCGAAGTGTTATGCATTCCTCGTATACGATTCAAATGAGTGTAAATGCGACACTTCCTCGCTAGGAAATAGCGTCTGCAGATGTCTAGGTATCGTAGCAATAGATTTCTACTGCTTCTTAAAACGCGATATCGCATCTCATTTCTATGTTTCATGGTAAGATATAATATGATTTGCGAAGTGTCATGTATTCCTCGTCTACACTTCAAGTGAATGTAAATGAGACACTTCCTTGCCAGGAAATAGCGTCTGCAGATGTCTAGGTATCGTAGCAATAGAGTTCAAATGCTTCTTAAAACGAGATATTGCATCTCATATCTATGTTTCATGATAAGATATAATATTCATTGCGAAGTGTTATGCATTCCTCGTATACGATTCAAATGAGTGTAAATGCGACACTTCCTTGCAAGGAAATAGTGTTTGCAGATGTCTAGGTATCGTAGCAATGGAGCTCAAATGCTTCTTAAAACGAGATATTGCATCTCATTTCTATGTTTCATGATAAGATATATTATTCATTGCGAAGTGTTATGCATTCCTCGTCTACGATTCAAATGAATGTAAATGCGACACTTCGTTGCAAGGAAATAGCATTTGCAGATGTCTACCTATCGTAGCAATAGAGCTCAAATGCTTCTTAAAACGAGATATTGCATCTCATATCTATGTTTCATGACAAGATATAATATTCATTGCGAAGTGTTATGCATTCCTCGTCTGCGATTCAAATGAAAGTAAATGCGACACTTCCTTGCAAGGAAATAGCGATTGCAGATGTCTACGTATCGCAGCAATAGAGTTCATATGATTCTTAAAACGCGATATCGCATCTCATTTCTATGTTTCATGGTAAGATATAACATGATTTGCGAAGTGCTGTGTATTCCTCGTCTACACTTCAAATGAATTTGAATGCGACACTTCCTTGCAAGGAAATAGCGATTGCAGATGTCTACGTATCGTAGCATTAGCTTTCTAATGCTTCTTAAAACGCGATATCGCGTCTCATTTCTATCTTTCATGGTAAGATATAATATGATTCGCGAAGTGTCATGTATTCCTCTTCTACACTTCAAATGAATGTAAATGTGACTCTTCCTTGCAAGGAAACAGCGTTTGCAGATGTCTACCTATCGTAGCAGTAGAGTTCTAATGCTTCTTAAAACGCGATATCGCACCTCATTTCCATGTTTCATGGTAAGATATAATATGATTTGCGAAGTGTTATGTATTCCTCGTCTACACTTCAAATGAATGTAAATGCGACACTTCCTTGCAAGGAAATAGCGATTGCAGATGTCTACGTATCGTAGCAATAGAGTACATATGATTCTTAGAACGGGATATTGCATCTCATATCTATGTTTCATGATATGATATAATATTCATTGCGAAGTGTTATGCATTCCTCGTCTACGATTCAAATGAATGTAAATGCGACACTTCCTTGCAAGGAAATAGCGTTTGCAGATGTCTACGTATCGTAGCAATAGAGTTCTTATGATTCTTAAAACTTGATATCGCATCTCATTTCTATGTTTCATGGTAAGATAGAATATGATTTGCGAAGTGTTATGTATTCCTCGTCTACACTTCATATGAATGTAAATGCGACACTTCCTTGCAAGGAAATAGCGTTTGCAGATGTCTACGTATCGAAGCAATAGAGTTCTAATGCTTCTTTAAAAGCGATATTGAATCTCATTTCTATGATTCATGGTAAGATATAATATGATTTGCGAAGTGTTATGTATTCCTCGTCTACACTTCAAATGAATGTAAATGCGACACTTCCTTGCAAGCAAATAGCGTTTGCAGATGTCTACGTATCGAAGCAATAGAGTTCAAATGCTTCTTAAAACGAGATATTGCATCCCATATCTATGTTTCATGATAAGATATAATATTCATTGCAAAGTGTTATGCATTCCTCGTCTACGATTCAAATGAATGTAAATGCGACACTTCCTTGCCAGGAAATAGCGTCTGCAGATGTCTAGGTATCGTAGCGATAGAGTTCTAATGCTTCTTAAAACGCGATATCGCGTCTCATTTCTATCTTTCATGGTAAGATATAATATGATTTGCGAAGTGTCACGTATTCCTCTTCTACACTTCAAATGAATGTAAATGTGACTCTTCCTTGCAAGGAAACAGCGTTTGCAGATGTCTACCTATCGTAGCAGTAGAGTTCTAATGCTTCTTAAAACGCGATATCGCATCTCATTTCCATGTTTCATGGTAAGATATAATATCATTTGCGAAGTGTTATGTATTCCTCGTCTGCACTTCAAATGAATGTAAATGCGACACTTCCTTGCAAGGAAATAGCGATTGCAGATGTCTACGTATCGTAGCAATAGGGTACATATGATTCTTAGAACGGGATATTGCATCTCATATCTATGTTTCATGATATGATATAATATTCATTGCGAAGTGTTATGCATTCCTCGTCTACGATTCAAATGAATGTAAATGCGACACTTCCTTGCAAGGAAATAGCGTTTGCAGATGTCTACGTATCGTAGCAATAGAGTTCTGATGATTCTTAAAACTTGATATCGCATCTCATTTCTATGTTTCATGGTAAGATATAATATGATTTGCGAAGTGTTATGTATTCCTCGTCTACACTTCAAATGAATGTAAATGCGACACTTCCTTGCTAGGAAATAGTGTCTGGAGATGTCTAGGTATCGTAGCAATAGATTTCTAATGATTCTTAAAACGCGATATCGCATCTCATTTCTTTGTTTCATGGTAAGATATAATATGATTTGCGAAGTGTCATGTATTCCTCGTCTACACTTCAAATGAATGTAAATGCGACACTTCCTTGCAGGGAAATAGCGTTTGCAGATGTCTACCTATCGAAGCAATAGAGTTCAAATGCTTCTTAAAACGAGATATTGCATCTCATATCTATGTTTCATGATAAGATATAATATTCATTGCGAATTGTTATGCATTCCTCGTCTACGATTCAAATGAATGTAAATGCGACACTTCCTTGCAAGGAAATAGCGTTTGCAGATGTCTACGTATCGAAGCAATAGAGTTCAAATGCTTCTTAAAACGAGATATTGCATCCCATATCTATGTTTCATGATAAGATATAATATTCATTGCAAAGTGTTATGCATTCCTCGTCTACGATTCAAATGAAAGTAAATGCGACACTTCCTTGCCAGGAAATAGCGTCTGCAGTTG
Organism: Xylocopa sonorina; assembly: GCF_050948175.1. Taxonomy (NCBI): domain Eukaryota; kingdom Metazoa; phylum Arthropoda; class Insecta; order Hymenoptera; family Apidae; genus Xylocopa; species Xylocopa sonorina. Next base: position 799,077 of record NW_027490231.1, on the reverse strand, counting down.
TCTAGGTATCGTAGCGATAGAGTTCTAATGCTTCTTAAAACGCGATATCGCATCTCATTTCTATGTTTCATGGTAAGATATAATATGATTTGCGGAGTGTTATGTGTTCCACGTCTACGCTTCATATGAATGTAAATGCGACACTTCCTTGCAAGGAAATAGCGTTTGCAGATGTCTACCTATCGTAGCAATAGAGTTCTAATGCTTCTTAAAACGCGATATCGCATTTCATTTCTATGTTTCATGGTAAGATATAATATGATTTGCGATGTGTCATGTATTCCTCGTCTACACTTCAAATGAATGTAAATGCGACACTTCCGTGCAAGGAAATAGCGTTTGCAGATGTCTACGTATCGAAGCAATAGAGTTCAAATGCTTCTTAAAACGAGATATTGCATCCCATATCTATGTTTCATGATAAGATGTAATATTCATTGCAAAGTGTTATGCATTCCTCGTCTACGATTCAAATGAATGTAAATGCGACACTTCCTTGCCAGGAAATAGCGTCTGCAGATGTCTAGGTATCGTAGCGATAGAGTTCTAATGCTTCTTAAAACTCGATATCGGATCTCATTTTTATGTTTCAGGGTAAGATATAATATTCATTGCGAAGTGTTATACATTCCTCGTCTACGATTCAAATGAATGTAAATGCGACACTTCCTTGCAAGGAAATAGTGTTTGCAGATGTCTACGTATCGTAGCAATAGAGTTCTTATGATTCTTAAAACTTGATATCGCATCTCATTTCTATGTTTCATGGTAAGATATAATATGATTTGCGAAGTGTTATGTATTCCTCGTCTACACTTCAAATGAATGTAAATGCGGCACTTCCTTGCAAGGAAATAGCGTTTGCAGATGTCTACGTATCGAAGCAATAGAGTTCAAATGCTTCTTAAAACGAGATATTGCATCCCATATCTATGTTTCATGATAAGATATAATATTCATTGCAAAGTGTTATGCATTCCTCGTCTACGATTCAAATGAATGTAAATGCGACACTTCCTTGCCAGGAAATAGCGTCTGCAGATGTCTAGGTATCGTAGCGATAGAGTTCTAATGCTTCTTAAAACGCGATATCGCATCTCATTTCTATGTTTCATGGTAAGATATAATATGATTTGCGGAGTGTTATGTATTCCTCGTCTACACTTCATATGAATGTAAATGCGACACTTCCTTGCAAGGAAATAGCGTTTGCAGATGTCTACCTATCGTAGCAATAGAGTTCTAATGCTTCATAAAACGCGATATCGCATCTCATTTCTATGTTTCATGGAAAGATATAATATGATTTGCGAAGTGTCATGTATTCCTCGTCTACACTTCAAATGAATGTAAATGTGACACTTCCTTGCAAGGAAATAGCGTTTGCAGATGTCTACGTATCGTAGCAATAGATTTCTAATGCTTCTTAAAACTCGATATCGGATCTCATTTCTATGTTTCATGGTAAGATATAATATTCATTGCGAAGTGTTATGCATTCCTCGTCTACGATTCAAATGAATGTAAATGCGACACTTCCTTGCAAGGAAATAGTGTTTGCAGATGTCTAGGTATCGTAGCAATAGAGTTCAAATGCTTCTTAAAACGAGATATTGCATCTCATATCTATGTTTCTTGATAAGATATAATATTCATTGCGAAGTGTTATGCATTCCTCGTATACGATTCAAATGAGTGTAAATGCGACACTTCCTCGCTAGGAAATAGCGTCTGCAGATGTCTAGGTATCGTAGCAATAGATTTCTACTGCTTCTTAAAACGCGATATCGCATCTCATTTCTATGTTTCATGGTAAGATATAATATGATTTGCGAAGTGTTATGTATTCCTCGTCTACACTTCAAATGAATGTAAATGCGACACTTCCTTGCTAGGAAATAGTGTCTGGAGATGTCTAGGTATCGTAGCGATAGAGTTCTAATGCTTCTTAAAACGCGATGTCGCATCTCATTTCTATGTTTCATGGTAAGATATAATATGATTTGCGAAGTGTTATGTACTCCTCGTCTGCACTTCAAATGAATGTAAATGAGACACTTCCTTGCTAGGAAATAGTGTCTGCAGATGTCTAGGTATCGTAGCGATAGAGTTCTAATGCTTCTTAAAACGCGATATCGCATCTCATTCCTATGTTTCATGGTAAGATATAATATGATTTGCGGAGTGTTATGCATTCCTCGTATACGATTCAAATGAATGTAATTGCGACACTTCCTTGCAGGGAAATAGCGTTTGCAGTTGTTTACGCATCGTAGCAGTAGAGTTCTTATGATACTTAAAAGGCGATATCGCATCTCATTTCTATGTTACATGGTAAGATATAATATGATTTGCGAAGTGTTATGTATTCCTCGTCTACACTTCAAATGAATGTAAATGCGACACTTCCTCGCTAGGAAATAGCGTTTGCAGATGTCTACGTATCGTAGCAATAGAGTTCATATGATTCTTAAAACGCGATATCGCATCTCATTTCTATGTTTCATGGTAAGATATAACATGATTTGCGAAGTGCTATGTATTCCTCGTCTACACTTCAAATGAATGTGAATGCGATACTTCCTCGCTAGGAAATAGCGTTTGGAGATGTCTACGTATCGTAGCATCTGCTTTCTAATGCTTCTTAAAACGCGATATCGCGTCTCATTTCTATCTTTCATGGTAAGATATAATATGATTTGCGAAGTGTCATGTATTCCACGTCTACACTTCAAGTGAATGTAAATGCGACACTTCCTTGCAAGGAAATAGCGATTGCAGATGTCTACGTATCGTAGCAATAGAGTTCATATGATTTTAAAACGGGATATTGCATCTCATACCTATGTTTCATGATAAGACAGAATATTCATTGCGAAGTGTACTGCATTCCTCCTCTACGATTCAAATGAATGTAAATGCGACACTTCCTTGCAAGGAAATAGCGTTTGCAGATGTCTACGTATCGTAGCAATAGAGTTCTTATGATTCTTAAAACTTGATATCGCATCTCATTTCTATGTTTCATGGAAAGATATAATATGATTTGCGAAGTGTCATGTATTCCTCGTCTACACTTCAAATGAATGTAAATGCGACACTTCCTTACAAGGAAATAGCGTTTGCAGATGTCTACGTATCGAAGCAATTGAGTTCAAATGCTTCTTAAAACGAGATATTGCATCTCATATCTATGTTTCATGATAAGATATAATATTCATTGCGAAGTGTTATGCATTCCCCGTCTACGATTCAAATGAATGTAAATGCGACACTTCCTTGCAAGGAAATAGCGTTTGCAGATGTCTACGTATCGTAGCAATAGTGTTCTTATGATTCTTAAAACGCGATATCGCATCTCATTTCTATGTTTCATGGTAAGATATAATATGATTTGCGAAGTGTCATGTATTCCTCGTCTACACTTCAAATGAATGTAAATGCGACACTTCCTTGCAAGGAAATAGCGTTTGCAGATGTCTACGTATCGTAGCAATAGATTTCTAATGCTTCTTAAAACGCGATATCGCATCTCATTTCTATGTTTCATGGTAAGATATAATATGATTTGCGAAGTGTTATGCGTTCCTCGTCTACGATTCAAATGAATGTAAATGCGACACTTCCTTGCAAGGAAATAGCGTTTGCAGATGTCTACGTATCGTAGCAATAGATTTCTAATGCTTCTTAAAACTCGATATCGGATCTCACTTCTATGTTTCATGGTAAGATATAGTATTCATTGCGAAGTGTTATGCATTCCTCGTCTACGATTCAAATGAATGTAAATGCGACACTTCCTTGCAAGGAAATAGTGTTTGCAGATGTCTAGGTATCGTAGCAATAGAGTTCAAATGCTTCTTAAAACGAGATATTGCATCACATTTCTATGTTTCATGATAAGATATAATATTCATTGCGAAGTGTTATGCATTCCTCGTCTGCGATTCAAATGAAAGTAAATGCGACACTTCCTTGCAAGGAAATAGCGATTGCAGATGTCTACGTATCGTAGCAATAGAGTTCAAATGCTTCTTAGAACGAGATATTGCATCTCATTTCTATGTTTCATGATAAGATATAATATTCATTGCGAAGTGTTATGCATTCCTCGTCTGCGATTCAAATGAATGTGAACGCGATACTTCATCGCTAGGAAATAGCGTTTGCAGATGTCTACCTATCGTAGCAGTAGAGTTCTAATGCTTCTTAAAACGCGATATCGCATCTCATTTCCACGTTTCATGGTAAGATATAATATGATTTGCGAAGTGTTATGTATTCCTCGTCTACACTTCAAATGAATGTAAATGCGACACTTCCTTGCTAGGAAATAGTGTCTGGAGATGTCTAGGTACCGTAGCATCAGCTTTCTAATGCTTCTTAAAACGCGATATCGCGTCTCATTTCTATCTTTCATGGTAAGATATAATATGATTTGCGAAGTATTATGTATTCCTCGTCTACACTTCATATGAATGTAAATGCGACACTTCCTTGCAAGGAAATAGCGTCTCCAGATGTCTACGTATCGTAGCAATGGAGTTCTTATGATACTTAAAACGCGATATCGCATCTCACTTCTATGTTTCATGGTAAGATATAATATGATTTGCGAAGTGTCATGTATTCCTCGTCTACACTTCAAATGAATGTAAATGCGACACTTCCTTGCTAGGAAACAGCGTCTGCAGATGTCTAGGTATCGTAGCAATAGAGTTCAAATGCTTCTTAAAACGAGATATTGCATCTCATATATATGTTTCATGATAAGATATAATATTCATTGCGAAGTGTTATGCATTCCTCGTATACGATTCAAATGAATGTAAATGCGACACTTCCTTGCAGGGAAATAGCGTTTGCAGTTGTTTACGTATCGTAGCAGTAGAGTTCTTATGATACTTAAAAGGCGATATCGCATCTCATTTCTATGTTACATGGTAAGATATAATATGATTTGCGAAGTGTTATGTATTCCTCGTCTACACTTCAAATGAATGTAAATGCGACACTTCCTCGCTAGGAAATAGCGATTGCAGATGTCTACGTATCGTAGCAATAGAGTTCATATGATTTTAAAACGGGATATTGCATCTCATATCTATGTTTCATGATAAGACAGAATATTCATTGCGAAGTGTACTGCATTCCTCCTCTACGATTCAAATGAATGTAAATGCGACACTTCCTTGCAAGGAAATAGCGTTTGCAGATGTCTACGTATCGTAGCAATAGAGTTCTTATGATTCTTAAAACTTGATATCGCATCTCATATCTATGTTTCATGGAAAGATATAATATGATTTGCGAAGTGTCATGTATTCCTCGTCTACACTTCAAATGAATGTAAATGCGACACTTCCTTACAAGGAAATAGCGTTTGCACATGTCTACGTATCGAAGCAATTGAGTTCAAATGCTTCTTAAAACGAGATATTGCATCTCATATCTATGTTTCATGATAAGATATAATATTCATTGCGAAGTGTTATGCATTCCCCGTCTACGATTCAAATGAATGTAAATGCGACACTTCCTTGCAAGGAAATAGCGTTTGCAGATGTCTACGTATCGTAGCAATAGTGTTCTTATGATTCTTAAAACGCGATATCGCATCTCATTTCTATGTTTCATGGTAAGATATAATATGATTTGCGACGTGTCATGTATTCCTCGTCTACACTTCAAATGAATGTAGATGCGACACTTCCTTGCTAGGAAATAGCGTCTGCAGATGTCTAGGTATCGTAGCAATAGATTTCTAATGCTTCTTAAAACGCGATATCGCATCTCATATCTATGTTTCATGGTAAGATATAATATGATTTGCGACGTGTCATGTATTCCTCGTCTACACTTCAAATGAATGTAAATGCGACACTTCCTTGCTAGGAAATAGCGTCTGCAGATGTCTAGGTATCGTAGCAATAGATTTCTAATGCTTCTTAAAACGCGATATCGCATCTCATATCTATGTTTCATGGTAAGATATAATATGATTTGCGAAGTGTCATGTATTCCTCGTCTACACTTCAAGTGAATGTAAATGCGACACTTCCTTGCGAGGAAATAGCGTCTGCAGATGCCTAGGTATCGTAGCAATAGAGTTCAAATGCTTCTTAAAACGAGATATTGCATCTCATATCTATGTTTCATGATAAGATATAATTTTCATTGCGAAGTGTTATGCATTCCTCGTACACGATTCAAATGAGTGTAAATGCGACACTTCCTTGCAAGGAAATAGTGTTTGCAGATGTCTAGGTATCGTAGCAATAGAGTTCAAATGCTTCTTAAATCGACATATTGCATCTCATATCTATGTTTCATGATAAGATATATTATTCATTGCGAAGTGTTATACATTCCTCGTCTACGATTCAAATGAATGTAAATGCGACACTTCCTTGCAAGGAAATAGCGTTTGCAGATGTCTACGTATCGTAGCAATAGAGTTCTTATGATTCTTAAAACGCGATATGGCATCTCATTTCTATGTTTCATGGTAAGATATAATATGATTTGCGAAGTGTTATGTATTCCTCGTCTACACTTCAAATGAATGTAATTGCGACACTTCGTTGCTAGGAAATAGTGTCTTCAGATGTCTAGGTATCGTAGCGATAGAGTTCTGATGCTTCTTAAAACGCGATATCGCATCTCATTACTATGTTTCATGGTAAGATATAATATGATTTGTGAAGTGTTATGTATTCCTCGTCTACACTTCATATGAATGTAAATGCGACACTTCCTTGCAAGGAAATAGCGTTTGCAGATGTCTACGTATCGAAGCAATAGAGTTCAAATGCTTCTTAAACCGAGATATTGCATCTCATATCTATGTTTCATGATAAGATATATTATTCATTGCGAAGTGTTATACATTCCTCGTCTACGATTCAAATGAATGTAAATGCGACCCTTCCTTGCAAGGAAATAGCGTTTGCAGATGTCTACGTATCGTAGCAATAGAGTCCTTATGACTCTTAAAACGCGATATCGCATCTCATTTCTATGTTTCATGGTAAGATACAATATGATTTGCGAAGTGTTATGTATTCCTCGTCTACACTTCAAATGAATGTAAATGCGACACTTCCTTGCCAGGAAATAGCGTCTGCAGATGTCTAGGTATCGTAGCGATAGAGTTCTAATGCTTCTTAAAACGCGATATCGCATCTCATTTCTATGTTTCATGGTAAGATATAATATGATTTGCGAAGTGTTATGTATTCCTCGTCTACACTTCATATGAATGTAAATGCGACACTTCCTTGCAAGGAAATAGCGTTTGCAGATGTCTACCTATCGTAGCAATAGGGTTCTGATGCTTCTTAAAACGCGATATCGTATTTCGTTTCTATGTTTCATGGTAAGATATAATATGATTTGCGACGTGTCATGTATTCCTCGTCTACACTTCCAATGAATGTAAATGCGACACTTCCTTGCCAGGAAATAGCGTCTGCAGATGTCTAGGTATCGTAGCGAAGGAGTTCAAATGCTTCTTAAAACGAGATATTGCATCTCATATCTATGTTTCATGATAAGATATAATATTCATTGCGAAGTGTTATGCATTCCTCGTATACGATTCAAATGAGTGTAAATGCGACACTTCCTTGCAAGGAAATAGCGTTTGCAGATGTCTACGTATCGTAGCAATGGAGTTCTTATGATACTTAAAACGCGATATCGCATCTCATTTCTATGTTTCATGGTAAGATATAAAATGATTTGCGAAGTGTCATGTATTCCTCGTCTGCACTTCAAATGAATGTAAATGCGACACTTCCTTCCAAGGAAATTGCGTTTGCAGATGTCTACGTATCGTAGCAATAGAGTTCTTATGATTCTTAAAACGCGATTTCGCATCTCATGTCTATGTTTCATGGTAAGATATAATATGATTTGCGAAGTGTCATGTATTCCTCGTCTACACTTCAAATGAATGTAAATGCGACACTTCCTTGCAAGGTAATAGCGTTTGCAGATGTCTACGTATCGAAGCAATAGAGTTCTTATGATTCTTAAAACGCGATTTCGCATCTCATGTCTATGTTTCATGGTAAGATATAATATGATTTGCGAAGTGTCATGTATTCCTCGTCTACACTTCAAATGAATGTAAATGCGACGCTTCCTGGCAAGGAAATAGCGTTTGCAGATGTCTACGTATCGTAGCAATGGATTTCTGATGCTGCTTAGAACGCGATATCGCATCTCATTTCTATGTTTCATGGTAAGATATAAAATGATTTGCGAAGAGTCATGTATTCCTCGTCTGCACTTCAAATGAATGTAAATGCGACACTTCCTTCCAAGGAAATAGCGTTTGCAGATGTCTACGTATCGAAGCAATAGAGTTCTTATGATTCTTAAAACGCGATTTCGCATCTCATGTCTATGTTTCATGGTAAGATATAATATGATTTGCGAAGTGTCATATATTCCTCGTCTACACTTCAAATGAATGTAAATGCGACGCTTCCTGGCAAGGAAATAGCGTTTGCAGATGTCTACGTATCGTAGCAATGGATTTCTGATGCTGCTTAGAACGCGATATCGCATCTCATTTCTATGTTTCATGGTAAGATATAAAATGATTTGCGAAGTGTCATGTATTCCTCGTCTGCACTTCAAATGAATGTAAATGCGACACTTCCTTCCAAGGAAATTGCGTTTGCAGATGTCTACGTATCGTAGCAATAGAGTTCTAATGCTTCTTAAAACGCGATATCGCATCTCATTTCTATGTTTCATGGTAAGGTATAATATGATTTGCGAAGTGTTATGTATTCCTCGTCTACACTACAAATGAATGTAAATGCGACACTTTCTTGCAAGGAAATAGCGTTTGCAGATGTCTACGTATCGTAGCAATGGATTTCTGATGCTTCTTAAAACGCGATAACGCATCTCATTTCTATGTTTCATGGTAAGATATAATATGATTTGCGAAGTGTCATGTATTCCTCGTCCAGGCTTCAAATGAATGTAAATGCGACACTTCGTTGCAAGGAAATAGCGTTTGCAGATGTCTACGTATCGTAGCAATGGAGTTCTTATGATTCTTAAAACGCGATATCGGATCTCATTTCTATGTTTCATGGTAAGATATAATATGATTTGCGAAGTGTTTGTATTCCTCGTCTACACTTCAAATGTATGTAAATGCGACACTTTCTTGCAAGGAAATAGCGTTTGCAGATGTCTACGTATCGTAGCAATGGATTTCTGCTGCTTCTTAAAACGCGATATCGCATCTCACGTCTATGATTCATGGTAAGATATAATATGATTTGCGAAGTGTCATGTATTCCTCGCCTACACTTCAAATTAATGTAAATGCGACACTTCCCTGCAAGGAAATAGCGTTTGCAGATGTCTACGTATCGTAGCAATAGAGCTCTTATGATTCTTAAAACGCGATATCGGATCTTATTTCTATGTCTCATGGTAAGGTATAATATGATTTGCAAAGTGTTATGTATTCCTCGTCTACACTTCAAATGAATGTAAATGCGACACTTCCCTGCATGGAAATAGCGTTTGCAGATGTCTACGTATCGTAGCAATGGATTTCTGATGCTTCTTAAAACGCGATATCGCATCTCACTTCTATGATTCATGGTAAGATATAATATGATTTGCGAAGTGTCATGTATTCCTCGTCTACACTTCAAATGAATGTAAATGGGACACTTCCTTGCATGGAACTAGCGTTTGCAGATGTCTACGTATCGTAGCAATAGAGTTCTTATGATTCTTAAAACGCGATATCGCCTCTCATTCCTATGTTTCATGGTAAGATGTAATATGATTTGCGGAGTGTCATGTATTCCTCGTCTACACTTCAAATGAATGTAAATGCGACACTTCCTTGCAAGGAAATAGCGTTTGCAGATGTCTACGTATCGTAGCAATGGATTTCTGCTGCTTCTTAAAACGCGATATCGCATCTCATTTCTATGTTTCATGGTAAGGTATAATATGATTTGCGAAGTGTTATGTATTCCTCGTCTACACTTCAAATGAATGTAAATGCGACACTTCCTCGCTAGGAAATAGCGTTTGCAGATGTCTACGTATCGTAGCAATAGATTTCTAATGCTCGTTAAAATACGATATCGCATCTCATTTCTATGTTTCATGGTAAGATATAATATGATTTGCGAAGTGTCCTGTATTCCTCGTCTACACTTCAAATGAATGTAAATGCGACACTTCCTTGCTAGGAAATAGCGTTTGCAGATGTCTAGGTATCATAGAAATAGAATTCAAATGCGTCTTAAAACGCGATATCGCATCTCATTTCTATGTTTCATGGTAAGATATAATATTCATTGCGAAGTGTTATCCTTTCCTCGTCTACGATTCAAATGAATGTAAATGCGACACTCCCTTGCAAGGAAATAGCGTTTGCAGATGTCTACGTATCGTAGCAATAGAGTTCATATGCTTCTTAAAACGAGATATTGCATCCCATGTCTATGTTTCATGATAAGATATAATATTCATTGCGAAGTGTTATGCATGCCTCGTCTACGATACAAATGAATGTAAATGCGACACTTCCTTGCAAGGAAATAGCGTTTGCAGATGTCTACGTATCGTAGCAATAGAGTCCTTATGACTCTTAAAACGCGATATCGCATCTCATTTCTATGTTTCATGGTAAGATACAATATGATTTGCGAAGTGTTATGTATTCCTCGTCTACACTTCAAATGAATGTAAATGCGACACTTCCTTACCAGGAAATAGCGTCTGCAGATGTCTAGGTATCGTAGCGATAGAGTTCTAATGCTTCTTAAAACGCGATATCGCATCTCATTTCTATGTTTCATGGTAAGATATAATATGATTTGCGAAGTGTTATGTATTCCTCGTCTACACTTCATATGAATGTAAATGCGACACTTCCTTGCAAGGAAATAGCGTTTGCAGATGTCTACCTATCGTAGCAATAGGGTTCTGATGCTTCTTAAAACGCGATATCGTATTTCGTTTCTATGTTTCATGGTAAGATATAATATGATTTGCGACGTGTCATGTATTCCTCGTCTACACTTCCAATGAATGTAAATGCGACACTTCCTTGCCAGGAAATAGCGTCTGCAGATGTCTAGGTATCGTAGCGAAGGAGTTCAAATGCTTCTTAAAACGAGATATTGCATCTCATATCTATGTTTCATGATAAGATATAATATTCATTGCGAAGTGTTATGCATTCCTCGTATACGATTCAAATGAGTGTAAATGCGACACTTCCTTGCAAGGAAATAGCGTTTGCAGATGTCTACGTATCGTAGCAATGGAGTTCTTATGATACTTAAAACGCGATTTCGCATCTCATGTCTATGTTTCATGGTAAGATATAATATGATTTGCGAAGTGTCATGTATTCCTCGTCTACACTTCAAATGAATGTAAGTGCGACACTTCCTTGCAAGGTAATAGCGTTTGCAGATGTCTACGTATCGAAGCAATAGAGTTCTTATGATTCTTAAAACGCGATTTCGCATCTCATGTCTATGTTTCATGGTAAGATATAATATGATTTGCGAAGTGTCATGTATTCCTCGTCTACACTTCAAATGAATGTAAATGCGACGCTTCCTGGCAAGGAAATAGCGTTTGCAGATGTCTACGTATCGTAGCAATGGATTTCTGATGCTGCTTAGAACGCGATATCGCATCTCATTTCTATGTTTCATGGTAAGATATAAAATGATTTGCGAAGAGTCATGTATTCCTCGTCTGCACTTCAAATGAATGTAAATGCGACACTTCCTTCCAAGGAAATAGCGTTTGCAGATGTCTACGTATCGAAGCAATAGAGTTCTTATGATTCTTAAAACGCGATTTCGCATCTCATGTCTATGTTTCATGGTAAGATATAATATGATTTGCGAAGTGTCATGTATTCCTCGTCTACACTTCAAATGAATGTAAATGCGACGCTTCCTGGCAAGGAAATAGCGTTTGCAGATGTCTACGTATCGTAGCAATGGATTTCTGATGCTGCTTAGAACGCGATATCGCATCTCATTTCTATGTTTCATGGTAAGATATAAAATGATTTGCGAAGTGTCATGTATTCCTCGTCTGCACTTCAAATGAATGTAAATGCGACACTTCCTTCCAAGGAAATTGCGTTTGCAGATGTCTACGTATCGTAGCAATAGAGTTCTAATGCTTCTTAAAACGCGATATCGCATCTCATTTCTATGTTTCATGGTAAGGTATAATATGATTTGCGAAGTGTTATGTATTCCTCGTCTACACTACAAATGAATGTAAATGCGACACTTTCTTGCAAGGAAATAGCGTTTGCAGATGTCTACGTATCGTAGCAATGGATTTCTGATGCTTCTTAAAACGCGATAACGCATCTCATTTCTATGTTTCATGGTAAGATATAATATGATTTGCGAAGTGTCATGTATTCCTCGTCCAGGCTTCAAATGAATGTAAATGCGACACTTCGTTGCAAGGAAATAGCGTTTGCAGATGTCTACGTATCGTAGCAATGGATTTCTGATGCTTCTTAAAACGCGATATCGCATCTCACTTCCATGATTCATGGTAATATATAATATGATTTGCGAAGTGTCATGTATTCCTCGTCTACACTTCAAATGAATGTAAATGCGACACTTCCCTGCATGGAAATAGCGTTTGCAGATGTCTACGTATCGTAGCAATAGAGTTCTTATGATCCTTAAAACGCGATATCGCATCTCATTTCTATGTTTCATGGTAAGGTATAATATGATTTGCGAAGTGTTATGTATCCGTCGTCTACACTTCAAATGAATGTAAATGCGACACTTTCTTGCAAGGAAATAGCGTTTGTAGATGTCTACGTATCGTAGCAATTGATTTCTGCTGCTTCTTAAAAAGCGATATCGCATCACATTTCTATGTTTCATGCTAAGATGTAATACGATTTGCGAAGTGTTATGTATTCCTCGTCTATACTTCAAATGAATGTAACTGCGACACTTCCTTGCTAGGAAATAGCGTCTGCAGATGTCTACGTCGCGAAGCAATAGAGTTCAAATGCATCTTAAAACGAGATTTTGCATCTCATATCTATGTTTCATGATAAGATATAATATTCATTGCGAAGTGTTATGTATTCCTCGTCTACACTTCAAATGAATGTAACTGCGACACATCCTTGCTAGGAAATAGCGTCTGCAGATGGCTAGGTATCGTAGCAATAGAGTTCTAATGCTTCTTAAAACGCGATATCGCACCTCATTTCTATGTTTCATGGTAAGATATAATATGATTTGCAAAGTGTTATGTATTCCTCGTCTACACATCAAATGAATGTAAATGCGACACTTCCTTGCAAGGAAATAGCGTTTGCAGATGTCTACGTATCGTAGCAATAGAGTTCTTATGATTCATAGAACGCGATATCGCATCTCATTTCTACGTTTCATGGTAAGGTATAATATGATTTGCGAAGTGTTATGTATCCGTCGTCTACACTTCAAATGAATGTAAATGCGACACTTTCTTGCAAGGAAATAGCGTTTGCCGATGTCTACGTATCGTAGCAATAGAGTTCTTATGATTCATAAAACGCGATATCGCATCTCATTTCTATGTTTCATGGTAAGATGTAATATGATTTGCGAAGTGTTATGTATTCCTCGTCTACACTTCAAATGAATGTAACTGCGACACATCCTTGCTAGGAAATAGCGTCTGCAGATGGCTAGGTATCGTAGCAATAGATTTCTAATGCTTCTTAAAACGCGATATCGCATCTCATTTCTATGTTTCATGGTAAGATATAATATTCATTGCGAAGTGTTATGCATTCCTCGTCTACGATTCAAATGAATGTAAATGCAACATTTCCTTGCAAGGAAATAGCGTTTGTAGATGTCTACGTATCGTAGCAATAGAGTTCTTATGATTCATAAAACGCGATATCGCATCTCATTTCTATGTTTCATGGTAAGATATAATATGATTCGCGACGTATTATGTATTCCTCGTCTATACTTCAAATGAATGTGAATGCGACACTTCCTCGCTAGGAAATAGCGTTTGCAGATGTCTACGTATCGTAGCAATAGAGTTCTTATGATTCTTAAAACGCGATATCGCATCTCATTCCTATGTTTCATGGTAAGATATAATATGATTTGCGAAGTGTTATGTATTCCTCGTCTACACATCAAATGAATGTAAATGCGACACTTCCTTGCAAGGAAATAGCGATTGCAGATGTCTACCTATCGTAGCAGTAGAGTTCTAATGCTTCTTAAAACGCGATAACGCATCTCATTTCCATGTTTCATGGTAAGATATAATATGATTTGCGAAGTGTTATGTATTCCTCGTCTACACTTCAAATGAATGCAAATGCGACACTTCTTTGCAAGGAAATAGCGTTTGCAGATGTCTACGTATCGTAGCAATAGAGTTCTTATGATTCTTAAAACGCGATATCGCATCACATATCTATGTTTCATGGTAAGATATAATATGATTTGCGAAGTGTTATGTATTCCTCGTCTACACTTCAAATGAATGTAAATGCGACACTTTCTTGCAAGGAAATAGCGTTTGCAGATGTCTACGTATCGTAGCAATGGATTTCTGCTGCTTCTTAAAACGCGATATCGCATCTCACTTCTATGATTCATGGTAAGATATAATATGATTTGCGAAGTGTTATGTATTCCTCGTCTACATTTCAAATGAATGTAAATGCGACACTTTCTTGCAAGGAAATAGCGTTTGCAGATGTCTACGTATCGTAGCAATGGATTTCTGATGCTTCTTAAAACGCGATATCGCATCTCACTTCCATGATTCATGGTAATATATAATATGATTTGCGAAGTGTCATGTATTCCTCGTCTACACTTCAAATGAATGTAAATGCGACACTTCCCTGCATGGAAATAGCGTTTGCAGATGTCTACGTATCGTAGCAATAGAGTTCTTATGATTCTTAAAACGCGATATCGCCTCTCATTCCTATGTTTCATGGTAAGATATAATATGATTTGCGGAGTGTCATGTATATCTCGTCTACACTTCAAATGAATGTAAATGCGACACTTCTTTGCAAAGAAATAGCGTTTGCAGATGTCTACGTATCGTAGCAATAGAGTTCTTATGATCCTTAAAACGCGATATCGCATCTCATTTCTATGTTTCATGGTAAGATATAATATGATTTGCGGAGTGTTATGTATTCCTCGTCTACATTTCAAATGAATGTAAATGCGACTCTTTCTTGCAAGGAAATAGCGTTTGCAGATGTCTACGTATCGTAGCAATGGATTTCTGCTGCTTCTTAAAACGCGATATCGCATCTCATTTCTATGTTTCATGGTAAGATATAATATGATTTGCGAAGTGTTATGTATTCCTCATCTACACTTCAAATGAATGTAAATGCGACACTTCCTTGCTAGGAAATAGCGTCTGCAGATGTCTACGTCGCGAAGCAGTAGAGTTCAAATGCTTCTTAAAACGAGATTTTGCATCTCATATCTATGTTTCATGATAAGATATAATATTCAATGCGAAGTGTTATGCATTCCTCGTCTACGATTCAAATGAATGTAAATGCAACACTTCCTTCCAAGGAAATAGCGTTTGCAGATGTCTACGTATCGTAGCAATAGAGTTCTAATGCTTCTTAAAACGCGATATCGCACCTCATTTCTATGTTTCATGGTAAGATATAATATGATTTGCAAAGTGTTATGTACTCCTCGTCTACACATCAAATGAATGTAAATGCGACACTTCCTTGCAAGGAAATAGCGTTTGCAGATGTCTACGTATCGTAGCAATAGAGTTCTTATGATTCTTAAAACGCGATATCGCAACTCATTTCTACGTTTCATGGTAAGGTATAATATGATTTGCGAAGTGTTATGTATCCGTCGTCTACACTTCAAATGAATGTAAATGCGACACTTTCTTGCAAGGAAATAGCGTTTGCAGATGTCTACGTATCGTAGCAATTGATTTCTGCTGCTTCTTAAAACGCGATATCGCATCTCATTTCTATGTTTCATGGTAAGATGTAATATGATTTGCGAAGTGTTATGTATCCGTCGTCTACACTTCAAATGGATGTAAATGCGACACTTTCTTGCAAGGAAATAGCGTTTGCAGATGTCTACGTATCGTAGCAATTGATTTCTGCTGCTTCTTAAAACGCGATATCGGATTTCATTTCTATGTTTCATGGTAAGGTATAATATGATTTGCGAAGTGTTATGTATCCGTCGTCTACACTTCAAATGAATGTAAATGCGACACTTTCTTGCAAGGAAATAGCGTTTGTAGATGTCTACGTATCGTAGCAATTGATTTCTGCTGCTTCTTAAAAAGCGATATCGCATCACATTTCTATGTTTCATGCTAAGATGTAATACGATTTGCGAAGTGTTATGTATTCCTCGTCTATACGTCAAATGAATGTAACTGCGACACTTCCTTGCTAGGAAATAGCGTCTGCAGATATCTACGTCGCGAAGCAATAGAGTTCAAATGCATCTTAAAACGAGATTTTGCATCTCATATCTATGTTTCATGATAAGATATAATATTCATTGCGAAGTGTTATGTATTCCTCGTCTACACTTCAAATGAATGTAACTGCGACACATCCTTGCTAGGAAATAGCGTCTGCAGATGGCTAGGTATCGTAGCAATAGAGTTCTAATGCTTCTTAAAACGCGATATCGCACCTCATTTCTATGTTTCATGGTAAGATATAATATGATTTGCAAAGTGTTATGTATTCCTCGTCTACACATCAAATGAATGTAAATGCGACACTTCCTTGCAAGGAAATAGCGTTTGCAGATGTCTACGTATCGTAGCAATAGAGTTCTTATGATTCATAAAACGCGATATCGCATCTCATTTCTACGTTTCATGGTAAGGTATAATATGATTTGCGAAGTGTTATGTATCCGTCGTCTACACTTCAAATGAATGTAAATGCGACACTTTCTTGCAAGGAAATAGCGTTTGCAGATGTCTACGTATCGTAGCAATAGAGTTCTTATGATCCTTAAAACGCGATATCGCATCTCATTTCTATGTTTCATGGTAAGATATAATATGATTTGCGGAGTGTTATGTATTCCTCGTCTACATTTCAAATGAATGTAAATGCGACTCTTTCTTGCAAGGAAATAGCGTTTGCAGATGTCTACGTATCGTAGCAATGGATTTCTGCTGCTTCTTAAAACGCGATATCGCATCTCATTTCTATGTTTCATGGTAAGATATAATATGATTTGCGAAGTGTTATGTATTCCTCATCTGCACTTCAAATGAATGTAAATGCGACACTTCCTTGCTAGGAAATAGCGTCTGCAGACGTCTACGTCGCGAAGCAATAGAGTTCAAATGCTTCTTAAAACGAGATTTTGCATCTCATACCTATGTTTCATGATAAGATATAATATTCATTGCGAAGTGTTATGCATTCCTCGTCTACGATTCAAATGAATGTAAATGCAACACTTCCTTCCAAGGAAATAGCGTTTGCAGATGTCTACGTATCGTAGCAATAGAGTTCTAATGCTTCTTAAAACGCGATATCGCACCTCATTTCTATGTTTCATGGTAAGATATAATATGATTTGCAAAGTGTTATGTACTCCTCGTCTACACATCAAATGAATGTAAATGCGACACTTCCTTGCAAGGAAATAGCGTTTGCAGATGTCTACGTATCGTAGCAATAGAGTTCTTATGATTCTTAAAACGCGATATCGCAACTCATTTCTACGTTTCATGGTAAGGTATAATATGATTTGCGAAGTGTTATGTATCCGTCGTCTACACTTCAAATGAATGTAAATGCGACACTTTCTTGCAAGGAAATAGCGTTTGCAGATGTCTACGTATCGTAGCAATTGATTTCTGCTGCTTCTTAAAACGCGATATCGCATCTCATTTCTATGTTTCATGGTAAGATGTAATATGATTTGCGAAGTGTTATGTATCCGTCGTCTACACTTCAAATGGATGTAAATGCGACACTTTCTTGCAAGGAAATAGCGTTTGCAGATGTCTACGTATCGTAGCAATTGATTTCTGCTGCTTCTTAAAACGCGATATCGGATTTCATTTCTATGTTTCATGGTAAGATATAATATGATTTGCGGAGTGTTATGTATTCCTCGTCTACACTTCAAATGAATGTAAATGCAACATTTCCTTGCCACGAAATAGCGTCTGCAGATGTCTAGGTATCGTAGCAATAGAGTTCTTATGATTCTTAAAACGCGATATCGCATCTCATTTCTATGTTTCATGGTAAGGTATAATATGATTTGCGAAGTGTTATGTATCCGTCGTCTACACTTCAAATGAATGTAAATGCGACACTTTCTTGCAAGGAAATAGCGTTTGTAGATGTCTACGTATCGTAGCAATTGATTTCTGCTGCTTCTTAAAAAGCGATATCGCATCACATTTCTATGTTTCATGCTAAGATGTAATACGATTTGCGAAGTGTTATGTATTCCTCGTCTATACTTCAAATGAATGTAACTGCGACACTTCCTTGCTAGGAAATAGCGTCTGCAGATGTCTACGTCGCGAAGCAATAGAGTTCAAATGCATCTTAAAACGAGATTTTGCATCTCATATCTATGTTTCATGATAAGATATAATATTCATTGCGAAGTGTTATGTATTCCTCGTCTACACTTCAAATGAATGTAACTGCGACACATCCTTGCTAGGAAATAGCGTCTGCAGATGGCTAGGTATCGTAGCAATAGAGTTCTAATGCTTCTTAAAACGCGATATCGCACCTCATTTCTATGTTTCATGGTAAGATATAATATGATTTGCAAAGTGTTATGTATTCCTCGTCTACACATCAAATGAATGTAAATGCGACACTTCCTTGCAAGGAAATAGCGTTTGCAGATGTCTACGTATCGTAGCAATAGAGTTCTTATGATTCATAAAACGCGATATCGCATCTCATTTCTACGTTTCATGGTAAGGTATAATATGATTTGCGAAGTGTTATGTATCCGTCGTCTACACTTCAAATGAATGTAAATGCGACACTTTCTTGCAAGGAAATAGCGTTTGCCGATGTCTACGTATCGTAGCAATAGAGTTCTTATGATTCATAAAACGCGATATCGCATCTCATTTCTATGTTTCATGGTAAGATGTAATATGATTTGCGAAGTGTTATGTATTCCTCGTCTACACTTCAAATGAATGTAACTGCGACACATCCTTGCTAGGAAATAGCGTCTGCAGATGGCTAGGTATCGTAGCAATAGATTTCTAATGCTTCTTAAAACGCGATATCGCATCTCATTTCTATGTTTCATGGTAAGATATAATATTCATTGCGAAGTGTTATGCATTCCTCGTCTACGATTCAAATGAATGTAAATGCAACATTTCCTTGCAAGGAAATAGCGTTTGTAGATGTCTACGTATCGTAGCAATAGAGTTCTTATGATTCATAAAACGCGATATCGCATCTCATTTCTATGTTTCATGATAAGATATAATATGATTCGCGACGTATTATGTATTCCTCGTCTATACTTCAAATGAATGTGAATGCGACACTTCCTCGCTAGGAAATAGCGTTTGCAGATGTTTACGTATCGTAGCAATAGAGTTCTTATGATTCTTAAAACGCGATATCGCATCTCATTCCTATGTTTCATGGTAAGATATAATATGATTTGCGAAGTGTTATGTATTCCTCGTCTACACATCAAATGAATGTAAATGCGACACTTCCTTGCAAGGAAATAGCGTTTGCAGATGTCTACGTATCGTAGCAATAGAGTTCTTATGATTCTTAAAACGCGATATCGCATCTCATTTCTATGTTTCATGGTAAGATATTATATGATTTGCGAAGTGTCATGTATTCCTCGTCTACACTTCAAATGAATGTAAATGCAACACTTCCTTGCAAGGAAATAGCGTTTGCAGATGTATACGTATCGTAGCAATAGAGTTCTAATGCTTCTTAGAACGCGATATCGCATCTCATTTCTATGTTTCATGGTAAGATATAATATTCATTGCGAAGTGTTATGCATTCCTCGTCTACACTTCAAATGAATGTAAATGCGACACTCCCTTGCAAGGAAATAGCGTTTGCAGATGTCTACGTATCGTAGCAATAGAGTTCAAATGCTTCTTAACACGAGATATTGCATCTCATATCTATGTTTCATGGTAAGATATAATATGATTTGCGAAGTGTTATGTAGTCCTCGTCTACACTTCAAATGAATGTGAATGCGACACTTCCTTGCAAGGAAATAGCGTTTGCAGATGTCTACGTATCGTAGCAATAGAGTTCTAATGCTTCTTAAAACGCGATATCGCATCTCTTTTCTATGTTTCATGGTAAGATGTAATATGATTTGCGGAGTGTTATGTATTCCTCGTCTACACTTCAAATGAATGTAGATGCGACACTTCCTTGCAAGGAAATAGCGTTTGCAGATGTCTGAGTATCGTAGCAATAGAGTTCTTATGATTCTTAAATCGCGATATTGCATCTCATTTCTATGTCTCATGGTAAGATATAATATGATTTGCGAAGTGTTATGTATTCCTCGCCTACACATCAAATGAATGTAAATGCGACACTTCCTTGCTAGGAAATAGCGTTTGCAGATGTCTACGTATCGAAGCAATAGAGTTCAAATGCTTCTTAAAAAAGAGATATTGCATCTCTTATCTATGTTTCATGGTAAGATATAATATGATTTGCGAAGTGTCATGTATTCCTCGTCTACACTTCAAATGAATGTAAATGCGACACTTCCTCGCTAGGAAATAGCGTCTGCAAATGTCTACCTATCGTAGCAATAGAGTACTAATGCTTCTTAAAACGCGATATCGCATCTCATTTCTATGTTTCATGGTAAGATATAATATGATTTGCGAAGTGTCATGTGTTCCTCGTCTACACTTCAAATGAATGTAAATGCGACACTTCCTTGCAAGGGAATAGCGTCTGCAGATGTCTAGGTATCGTAGCTATAGAGTTCTTATGATACTTAAAACGCGATATCGCAACTCATTTCCATGTTTCATGGTAAGATATAATATGATTTGCGAAGTGTTATGTATTCCTCGTCTACACTGCAAACGAATGTAAATGCGACACTTCCTTGCAAGGAAATAGCGTCTGCAGATGTCTACGTCGCGAAGCAATAGAGTTCAAATGCATCTTAAAACGAGATTTTGCATCTCATATCTATGTTTCATGATAAGATATAATATTCATTGCGAAGTGTTATGTATTCCTCGTCTACACTTCAAATGAATGTAACTGCGACACATCCTTGCTAGGAAATAGCGTCTGCAGATGGCTAGGTATCGTAGCAATAGAGTTCTAATGCTTCTTAAAACGCGATATCGCACCTCATTTCTATGTTTCATGGTAAGATATAATATGATTTGCAAAGTGTTATGTATTCCTCGTCTACACATCAAATGAATGTAAATGCGACACTTCCTTGCAAGGAAATAGCGTTTGCAGATGTCTACGTATCGTAGCAATAGAGTTCTTATGATTCATAAAACGCGATATCGCATCTCATTTCTACGTTTCATGGTAAGGTATAATATGATTTGCGAAGTGTTATGTATCCGTCGTCTACACTTCAAATGAATGTAAATGCGACACTTTCTTGCAAGGAAATAGCGTTTGCAGATGTCTACGTATCGTAGCAATAGAGTTCTTATGATTCATAAAACGCGATATCGCATCTCATTTCTATGTTTCATGGTAAGATGTAATATGATTTGCGAAGTGTTATGTATTCCTCGTCTACACTTCAAATGAATGTAACTGCGACACATCCTTGCTAGGAAATAGCGTCTGCAGATGGCTAGGTATCGTAGCAATAGATTTCTAATGCTTCTTAAAACGCGATATCGCATCTCATTTCTATGTTTCATGGTAAGATATAATATTCATTGCGAAGTGTTATGCATTCCTCGTCTACGATTCAAATGAATGTAAATGGAACATTTCCTTGCAAGGAAATAGCGTTTGTAGATGTCTACGTATCGTAGCAATAGAGTTCTTATGATTCTTAAAACGCGATATCGCATCTCATTCCTATGTTTCATGGTAAGATATAATATGATTTGCGAAGTGTTATGTATTCCTCGTCTACACATCAAATGAATGTAAATGCGACACTTCCTTGCAAGGAAATAGCGTTTGCAGATGTCTACGTATCGTAGCAATAGAGTTCTTATGATTCTTAAAACGCGATATCGCATCTCATTTCTATGTTTCATGGTAAGATATTATATGATTTGCGAAGTGTCATGTATTCCTCGTCTACACTTCAAATGAATGTAAATGCAACACTTCCTTGCAAGGAAATAGCGTTTGCAGATGTATACGTATCGTAGCAATAGAGTTCTAATGCTTCTTAGAACGCGATATCGCATCTCATTTCTATGTTTCATGGTAAGATATAATATTCATTGCGAAGTGTTATGCATTCCTCGTCTACACTTCAAATGAATGTAAATGCGACACTTCCTTGCTAGGAAATAGCGTTTGCAGATGTCTACGTATCGAAGCAATAGAGTTCAAATGCTTCTTAAAAAAGAGATATTGCATCTCTTATCTATGTTTCATGGTAAGATATAATATGATTTGCGAAGTGTCATGTATTCCTCGTCTACACTTCAAATGAATGTAAATGCGACACTTCCTCGCTAGGAAATAGCGTCTGCAAATGTCTACCTATCGTAGCAATAGAGTACTAATGCTTCTTAAAACGCGATATCGCATCTCATTTCTATGTTTCATGGTAAGATATAATATGATTTGCGAAGTGTCATGTGTTCCTCGTCTACACTTCAAATGAATGTAAATGCGACACTTCCTTGCAAGGGAATAGCGTCTGCAGATGTCTAGGTATCGTAGCTACAGAGTTCTTATGATACTTAAAACGCGATATCGCAACTCATTTCCATGTTTCATGGTAAGATATAATATGATTTGCGAAGTGTTATGTATTCCTCGTCTACACTGCAAACGAATGTAAATGCGACACTTCCTTGCAAGGAAATAGCGTCTGCAGATGTCTACGTCGCGAAGCAATAGAGTTCAAATGCATCTTAAAACGAGATTTTGCATCTCATATCTATGTTTCATGATAAGATATAATATTCATTGCGAAGTGTTATGTATTCCTCGTCTACACTTCAAATGAATGTAACTGCGACACATCCTTGCTAGGAAATAGCGTCTGCAGATGGCTAGGTATCGTAGCAATAGAGTTCTAATGCTTCTTAAAACGCGATATCGCACCTCATTTCTATGTTTCATGGTAAGATATAATATGATTTGCAAAGTGTTATGTATTCCTCGTCTACACATCAAATGAATGTAAATGCGACACTTCCTTGCAAGGAAATAGCGTTTGCAGATGTCTACGTATCGTAGCAATAGAGTTCTTATGATTCATAAAACGCGATATCGCATCTCATTTCTACGTTTCATGGTAAGGTATAATATGATTTGCGAAGTGTTATGTATCCGTCGTCTACACTTCAAATGAATGTAAATGCGACACTTTCTTGCAAGGAAATAGCGTTTGCAGATGTCTACGTATCGTAGCAATAGAGTTCTTATGATTCATAAAACGCGATATCGCATCTCATTTCTATGTTTCATGGTAAGATGTAATATGATTTGCGAAGTGTTATGTATTCCTCGTCTACACTTCAAATGAATGTAACTGCGACACATCCTTGCTAGGAAATAGCGTCTGCAGATGGCTAGGTATCGTAGCAATAGATTTCTAATGCTTCTTAAAACGCGATATCGCATCTCATTTCTATGTTTCATGGTAAGATATAATATTCATTGCGAAGTGTTATGCATTCCTCGTCTACGATTCAAATGAATGTAAATGGAACATTTCCTTGCAAGGAAATAGCGTTTGTAGATGTCTACGTATCGTAGCAATAGAGTTCTTATGATTCTTAAAACGCGATATCGCATCTCATTCCTATGTTTCATGGTAAGATATAATATGATTTGCGAAGTGTTATGTATTCCTCGTCTACACATCAAATGAATGTAAATGCGACACTTCCTTGCAAGGAAATAGCGTTTGCAGATGTCTACGTATCGTAGCAATAGAGTTCTTATGATTCTTAAAACGCGATATCGCATCTCATTTCTATGTTTCATGGTAAGATATTATATGATTTGCGAAGTGTCATGTATTCCTCGTCTACACTTCAAATGAATGTAAATGCAACACTTCCTTGCAAGGAAATAGCGTTTGCAGATGTATACGTATCGTAGCAATAGAGTTCTAATGCTTCTTAAAACGCGATATCGCATCTCATTTCTATGTTTCATGGTAAGATATAATATTCATTGCGAAGTGTTATGCATTCCTCGTCTACACTTCAAATGAATGTAAATGCGACACTCCCTTGCAAGGAAATAGCGTTTGCAGATGTCTACGTATCGTAGCAATAGAGTTCAAATGCTTCTTAACACGAGATATTGCATCTCATATCTATGTTTCATGGTAAGATATAATATGATTTGCGAAGTGTTATGTAGTCCTCGTCTACACTTCAAATGAATGTGAATGCGACACTTCCTTGCAAGGAAATAGCGTTTGCAGATGTCTACGTATCGTAGCAATAGAGTTCTAATGCTTCTTAAAACGCGATATCGCATCTCTTTTCTATGTTTCATGGTAAGATGTAATATGATTTGCGGAGTGTTATGTATTCCTCGTCTACACTTCAAATGAATGTAGATGCGACACTTCCTTGCAAGGATATAGCGTTTGCAGATGTCTGAGTATCGTAGCAATAGAGTTCTTATGATACTTAAAACGCGATATCGCAACTCATTTCCATGTTTCATGGTAAGATATAATATGATTTGCGAAGTGTTATGTATTCCTCGTCTACACTGCAAACGAATGTAAATGCGACACTTCCTTGCAAGGAAATAGCGTTTGCAAATTTCTACCTATCGTAGCAATAGTGTTCTAATGCTTCTTAAAACGCGATATCGCATCTCATTTCTATGTTTCATGGTAAGATATAATATGATTTGCGAAGTGTCATGTATTCCTCGTCTACACTTCAAATGAATGTAAATGGGACACTCCCCTGCAAGGAAATAGCGTTTGCAGATGGCTACGTATCGTATGTGACGTCAGGCGTGCCGCCTGCCACCCTCTCAACGCACCACAGCAACCACCCTCACGCGCCTGCACCACAGGCAACACCCAGGCGCAACTCGCCGTCTCACTCAGGCCAAGGGCTACGACCATCGACTCGCTCGCACCCGCAGAGGTGCTCGCCTTCTCTCTCACTCCAAGGGACCTACCCTCCGTCTCACTCGCACCCGCAGAGGTGTTCGCCACATCTCTCGCTCCAAGGGCAACACACTCTGTCCCACTCGCACCTAGGACTTCGTGCGCCATCTCGCTCGCACCAAGGACCATGTGCGCTGTCTCGCTCCCACTCAAGGAGTCACCCACCGTCTCACTCTTACCTGCAGGGAAACTCGCCCTCTCGCTCACTCCAGGGACGTACCAGGAGAATCAACCTCTACGAGATCCGACGACGGGAACCCTCACCGTACAAAGGACTCTACGATTTCACCATCCCAGATCTGCCATGCCCAAAATACTATTTCTAAGATTATTAATTAACATTATATATATACACTTACATTCTAAGCTCTGTATTCCTAGCTCATAGAATTTACAAGACACAACTTTATAACGACATAAACAACACACATTTTACATTTAAGGCGTAATTTCTAATTTCATTCTTGTACCTCTGAATTCATAAGTTGCGCTAATTAAGTAAGCCGCGACGCGCGAAATCGCGACCGCCTCAGCGGCACGCGCTCTCCACATACTCCCACCTACGTTCGCACGCGACCGAAGCGCTCCGAGAGTCAGAGAGGTCGCAGACGCATCTTGGGAGACACAGTGAGTCTCCACAGTCAATCAGAGACAGTCAGTCTCCACAGTCAATTAGAGACAGTTAGTCTCTACAGTCAATTAGAGACAGTCATGACGGACAGTCAGACACAGTCAGTCAGTACCGTCAGTACGGTACAGTTCTATCCCGCCTTCGGGCACTTCTAATTCCAAGTCTCTTCCAAGTCGCGCCTTAGGGCCGTCGCGCAGCCTCGATGAGGTTCCTAGTTCTAAAGACTTTGTTCTAATTCCTAATTCATAGTTAACCTAGTCTTAATACTTAGAAATAATTGTTCTTGTACTCTTTGATTTAGAATATACTTTATTATTTTTCTACCACATCAAGTTCTAGTTCATTCCATCTCCATTTCTAAATTCAAATTTATTTTAATACAAATTCTTCCAAGTTCGTAACAACTTGAGTGTTTATAAACGAACTCTTCGCGCCGGGAGGAAGAATTTAATCCATTATCTCGTGCGGAATACGTTGGTAAAACGCCAGAATTCTTCGTTCATCGGCGGACGGCGACATTCATCGCAGCTTCCACCGTCACAACGCCGATTCCAGCCAGCCGTACGCCGACTCCTCCCTCGAGAACGACCTTCGACGATCGCCACATCTGAAAGTAGAAGAGGGAAATCAGCGAAAGGTAAGTAAAATCCCTCCTTACACGCGTTCGCGATTGTTTACGGTGCCCGCGTCTTGCCAGAATCGACGGACCCGGTCATACGCGTTTTATACCGGACCGAATTCGCGACTAAAAGGCTTGTGTCATTCAGCCTCCTGGGATACGAATAATTTGTTCGCCAGGACGTGACACGTAGCAATAGCTTTCTAATGCTAATTAAAACGCGATATCGAATCTCATTTCTATGTTTCATGGTAAGATATAATATGATGTGCGAAGTGTTATGTATTCCTCGTCTACACTTCCAATGAAAGTAAATGCGACACTTCTTTGCAAGGAAATAGCGATTGCAGATGTCTACGTATCGTAGCAATAGAGTTAATATGATTCTTAAAACGCGATATCGCATCTCATTTCTATGTTTCATGGTAAGATATAACATGATTTGCGAAGTGTTATGTATTCCTCGTCTACACTTCAAATGAATGTGAATGCGATACTTCCTCGCTAGGAAATAGCGTTTGCAGATGTCTACGTATCGTAGCAATAGCTTTCTAATGCTTCTTAAAACGCGATATCGAATCTCATTTCTATGTTTCATGGTAAGATTTAATATGATTTGCGAAGTGTTATGTATTCCTCGTCTACACTTAAAATGTATGTAAATGCGACACTTCCTCGCTAGGAAATAGCGTTTGCAGATGTCTACGTATCGTAGCAATAGAGTTCTTATGATTCTTAAAACGCTATATTGCATCTCATTTCTACGTTTCATGGTAAGATATAATATTCATTGCGAAGCGTTATGCATTCCTCGTCTACACTTCAAATGAATGTAAATGCGACACTTCCTTGCTAGGAAATAGCGTTTGCAGATGTCTACGTATCGAAGCAATAGAGTTCAAATGCTTCTTAAAACGAGATATTGCATCTCATATCTATGTTTCATGATAAGATATAATATTCATTGCGAAGTGTTATGCATTCCTCGTCTACGACTCAAATGAATGTAAATGCGACACTTCCTTGCAAGGAAATAGCGTTTGCAGATGTCTACGTTTCGTAGCAATAGAGTTCTAATGCTTCTTAAAACGCGATATCGCATCTCATTTCTATGTTTCATGGTAAGATATAATATGATTTGCGAAGTGTTATGTATTCCTCGCCTACACTTCAAATGAATGTAAATGCGACACTTCTTTGCTAGGAAATGGCGTTTGCAAATGTCTACCTATCGTAGCAATAGTGTTCTAATGCTTCTTAAAGCACGATATCGCATCTCATTTCTATGTTTCATGGTAAGATATAATATGATTTGCGAAGTGTTATGTATTCCTCGTCTACACTTCAAATGAATGTAAATGCGACACTTCCTTGCAAGGAAATAGCGATTGCAGATGTCTACGTCTCGTAGCAACAGAGTTCATATGATTCTTAAAACGCGATATCGCATCTCATTTCTATGTTTCATGGGAAGATATAATATGATTTGAGACGTATCATGTATTCCTCGTCTACACTTCAATTGAATGTAAATGCGACACTTCCTTGCTAGGAAATAGCGTCTGCAGATGTCTAGGTATCGTAGCAACAGAGTTCTAGTGCTTCTTAAAACGCGATATCGCAACTCATTTCTATGTTTCATGGTAAGATATAAAATGATTTGCGAAGTGTTATGTATTCCTCGTCTACACTTCAAATGAATGTAAATGCGACACTTCCTTGCAAGGAAATAGCGATTGCAGATGTCTACGTCTCGTAGCAACAGAGTTCATATGATTCTTAAAACGCGATATCGCATCTCATTTCTATGTTTCATGGTAAGATATAATATGATTTGAGAAGTATCATGTATTCCTCGTCTACACTTCAATTGAATGTAAATGCGACACTTCCTTGCTAGGAAATAGCGTCTGCAGATGTCTAGGTATCGTAGCAATAGTGTTCTAATGCTTCTTAAAACGCGATATCGCAATCTCATTTCTATGTTTCATGGTAAGATATAACATGATTTGCGAAGTGTCATGTATTTCTCGTCTACACTTCAAACGAATGTAAATGCGACACTACCTTGCTAGGAAATAGCGTCTGCAGATGTCTAGGTATCGTAGCAATAGGGTTCTAATGCTTCCTATAACGCGACATCGCATCTCATTTCAATGTTTCATGGTAAGATATAATATGATTTGCGAAGTGATATGTATTCCTCGTCTACACTTCAAATGAATGTAAATGCGACACTTCTTTGCTAGGAAATAGCGTTTGCAAATATCTACCTATCGTAGCAATAGTGTTCTAATGCTTCTTAAAACGCGATATCGCATCTCATTTCTATGTTTCATGGTAAGATATAATATGATTTGCGAAGTATCATGTATTCCTAGTCTACACATCAAATGAATGTTAATGCGACACTTCCTTGCTAGGAAATAGCGTCTGCAGATGTCTAGGTATCATAGCAATAGAGTTCCAATGCTTCTTAAAACGCGATACCGCATCTCATTTCTATGTTTCATGGTAAGATATAATATGATTTGCGAAGTGTTATGTATTCCTCGTCTACATTTCAAATGAAAGTAAATGCGACACTTCCTTGCAAGGAAATAGCGATTGCAGATGTCTACGTATCGTAGCAATAGAGTTCATATGATTCTTAAAACGCGATATCACATCTCATTTCTATGTTTCATGGTAAGATATAACATGATTTGCGAAGTGTTATGTATTCCTCGTCTACACTTCAAATGAATGTGAATGCGATACTTCCTCGCTAGGAAATAGCGTTTGCAGATGTCTACGTATCGTAGCAATAGAGTTCTTATGATGCTTAAAACGCGATATCGCATCTCATTTCTATGTTTCATAGTAAGATATAATATGATTTGCGAAGTGTTATGTATTCCTCGTCTACACTTCAAATGAATGTAAATGAGACACTTCCTTGCTAGGATATAGCGTCTGCAGATGTCTAGGTATGGTAGCAATAGAGTTCTAATGCTTCTTAAAACGCGATATCGCATCTCATTTCTATGTTTCATGGTAAAATATAATATGATTCGCGAAGTGTCACGTATTCCTCGCCTACACTTCAAATGAATGTAAATGCGACACTTCCTTGCTAGGAAATAGCGTTTGCAGATGTCTACGTATCGAAGCAATAGAGTTCAAATGCTTCTTAAAACGAGATATTGCATCTCATATCTATGTTTCCTGATGAGATATAATATTGATTGCGAAGTGTTATGCATTCCTTGTCTACGATTCAAGTGAATGTAAATGCGACACTTCCTTGCAAAGAAATAGCGTTTGCAGATGTCTACGTATCGTAGCAATAGAGTTCTTATGATGCTTAAAACGCGATATCGCATCTCATTTCTATGTTTCATGGTAAGATATAATATGATTTGCGAAGTGTTATGTATTCCTCGTCTACACATCAAATGAATGTAAATGCGACACTTCCTTGCTAGGAAATAGCGTCTGCAGATGTCTAGGTATCGTAGCAATAGAGTTCTAATGCTTCTTAAAACGCGATATCGCATCTCATTTCTATGTTTCATGGTAAGATATAATATGACTTGCGATGTGTCACGTATTCCTCGCCTACACTTCAAATGAATGTAAATGCGACACTTCCTTGCTAGGAAATAGCGTTTGCAGATGTCTACGTATCGAAGCAATAGAGTTCAAATGCTTCTTAAAACGAGATATTGCATCTCATATCTATGTTTCCTGATGAGATATAATATTGATTGCGAAGTGTTATGCATTCCTTGTCTACGATTCAAGTGAATGTAAATGCGACACTTCCTTGCAAAGAAATAGCGTTTGCAGATGTCTACGTATCGTAGCAATAGAGTTCTTATGATGCTTAAAACGCGATATCGCATCTCATTTCTATGTTTCATGGTAAGATATAATATGATTTGCGAAGTGTTATGTATTCCTCGTCTACACTTCAAATGAATGTAAATGCGACACTTCCTTGCTAGGAAATAGCGTCTGCAGATGTCTAGGTATCGTAGCAATAGAGTTCTAATGCTTCTTAAAACGCGATATCGCATCTCATTTCTATGTTTCATGGTAAGATATAATATGATTTGCGAAGTGTCATGTATTCCTCGTCTACACTACAAATGATTGTAAATGCGATACTTCCTTGCTAGGAAATAGCGTCTGCAGATGTCTGGGTATCGTAGCAATAGAGTTCTAATGCTTCTTAAAACGCGATATCGCATCTCATTTCTATGTTTCATGGTAAGATATAATATGATTTGCGAAGTGTCACGTATTCCTCGCCTACACTTCAAATGAATGTAAATGCGACACTTCCTTGCTAGGAAATAGCGTTTGCAGATGTCTACGTATCGAAGCAATAGAGTTCAAATGCTTCTTAAAACGAGATATTGCATCTCATATCTATGTTTCCTGATAAGATATAATATTCATTGCGAAATGTTATGCATTCCTCGTCTACGATTCAAATG
The DNA here is from genome assembly GCF_050948175.1 of Xylocopa sonorina. Taxonomy (NCBI): domain Eukaryota; kingdom Metazoa; phylum Arthropoda; class Insecta; order Hymenoptera; family Apidae; genus Xylocopa; species Xylocopa sonorina. The sequence goes on along the minus strand of NW_027490231.1, from coordinate 767,931 downwards.
AATGTAAATGCGACACTTCCTTGCAAGGAAATAGCGTTTGCAGATGTCTACGTATCGTAGCAATAGAGTTCTTATGATTCTTAAAACGCGATATAGCATCTCATTTCTATGTTTAATGGTAAGATATAATATGATTTGCGAAGTGTTATGTATTCCTCGTCTACACATCAACTAAATGTAAATGCGCACTTCCTTGCAAGGAAATAGCGTTTGCAGATGTCTACGTATCGAAGCAATGGAGTTCTTATGATTCTTAAAACGCGATATCGCATCTCATTTCTACGTTTCATGGTAAGATATAATATGATTTGCGGAGTGTTATGTATTCCTCGTCTACACTTCAAATGAATGTAAATGCGACACTTCTTTGCAAGGAAATAGCGTTTGCAGATGTCCACGTATCGTAGCAATAGAGTTCCTATGATTCTTAAAGCGCGATATCGCATCTCATTTCTATGTTTCATGGTAAGATATAATATTCATTGCGAAGTGTTATGTATTCCTCGTCTACACTTCAAATGAATGTAAATGCGACACTTCTTTGCAAGGAAATAGCGTTTGCAGCTGTCTACGTATCGTAGCAATAGAGTTCCTATGATTCGTAAAACGCGATATCGTATCTCATTTCTATGTTTCATGGTAAGATATAATATGATTTGCGGAGTGTTATGTATTCCTCGTCTACACTTCAAATGAATGTAAATGCGACACTTCCTTGCAAGGAAATAGCGTTTGCAAATGTCTACCTATCGTAGCAGTAGTGTTCTAATGCTCCTTAGAACGCGATGTCGCATCTCATTTCTATGTTTCATGGTAAGATATAATATGATTTGCGAAGTATCATGTATTCCTCGTCTACACTTCAAATGAATGTAAATGCGACACTTCCTTGCTAGGAAATAGCGTCTGCAGATGTCTAGGTATCGTAGCAATAGAGTTCTATTGCTTCTTAAAACGCGATATCGCATCTCATTTCTATGTTTCATGGTAAGATGTAATATTATTTGCGAAGTGTTATGTATTCCTCGCCTATAATTCAAATGAATGTAAATGCGAGACTTCTTTGCTAGGAAATAGCGTCTGCAGATGTCTACGTCTCGTAGCAATAGAGCTCATATGATTCCTAAAACGCGATATCGCATCTCATTTCTATGTTTCATGGTAAGATATAATATGATTTGCGAAGTGTTATGTATTCCTCGTCTACACATCAACTAAATGTAAATGCGCACTTCCTTGCAAGGAAATAGCGTTTGCAGATGTCTACGTATCGAAGCAATAGAGTTCAAATGCTTCTTAAAACAAGATATCGCATCTCAATTCTATATTTCATGATAAGATGTAATATTCATTGCGAAGTGTTATGCACTCCTCGTCTACGATTCAAATGAATGTAAATGCGACACTTCCTTGCAAGGAAATAGCGTTTGCAGATGTCTACGTATCGTAGCAATAGAGTTCTTATGATTCTTAAAACACGATATCGCATCTCATTTCTATGTTCCATGGTAAGATATAATATGATTTACGAAGTATTGTGTATTCCTCGTCTACACTTCAAATGAATGTGAATGCGACACTACCTTGCAAGGAAATAGCGTTTGCAGATGTCTACGTATCGTAGCAATAGAGTTCTAATGCTTCTTAAAACGCGATATCGCATCTCATTTCTATGTTTCATAGTAAGATATAACATGATTTGCGAAGTGTCATGTATTCCTCGCCTACACTTCAAATGAATGTGAATGCGATACTTCCTCGCTAGGAAATAGCGTCTGCAGATGTCTAGGTGTCGTAGCAATAGAGTTCTAATGCTTCTTAAAACGCGATATCGCATCTCATTTCTATGTTTCATGGTGAGATATAACATGATTTGCGAAGTGTCATGTATTCCTCGCCTACACTTCAAATGAATGTAAATGCGACACTTCCTTGCAAGGAAATAGCGTTTGCAGATGTCTACGTATCGAAGCAATAGAGTTCAAATGCTTCCTAAAACGAGATATTGCATCTCATATCTATCTTTCATGATAAGATATAATATTCATTGCGAAGTGTTATGCATTCCTCGTCTACAATTCAAATGGATGTAAATGCGACACTTCCTTGCTAGGAATTAGCGTTTGCAGATGTCTACGTATCGAAGCAATACAGTTCAAATGCTTCTTAAAACGAGATATTCAATCGCATATCTATGTTTCCTGATAAGATATAATATTCATTGCGAAGTGTTATGCATTCCTCGTCTACGATTCAAATGAATGTAAATGCGACACTTCCATGCAAGGAAATAGCGTTTGCAGATGTCTACGTATCGTAGCAATAGAGTTCTTATGATTCTTAAAACGCGATATCGCATCTCATTTCCATGTTTCATGGTAAGATATAATATGATTTGCGAAGTCTCATGTACTCCTCGTCTACACTTCAAATGAATGTAAATGCGACACTTCCTTGTTAGGAAATAAGCGTCTGTAGATGACTAGGTATCGTAGCAATAGAGTTCTAATGCTTCTTAAAACGCGATATCGCATCTCACTTCTATGTTTCATGGTAAGATATAATATGAATTGCGATGTGTTATGTATTCCTCGTCTACACTTCAAATGAAAGTAAATGCGACACTTCCTTGCAAGGAAATAGCGATTGCAGATGTCTACGTCTCGTAGCAATAGAGTTCGTATGTTCTTAAAACGCGATATCGCATCTCAATTCTATGTTTCATGGTAAGATATAACATGATTTGCGAAGTGTTATGTATTCCTTGTCTACACTTCAAATGAATGTGAATGCGATACTTCCTCGCTAGGAAATAGCGTCTGCAGATGTCTAGGTATCGTAGCAATAGAGTTCTAATGCTTCTTAAAACGCGATATCGCATCTCATTTCTATGTTTCATGGTGAGATATAATATGATTTGCGAAGTGTCATGTATTCCTCGCCTACACTTCAAATGAATGTAAATGCGACACTTCCTTGCTAGGAAATACCGTTTGCAGATGTCCACGTATCGAAGCAATAGAGTTCAAAAGCTTCTTAAAACGAGATATTGCATCTCATTTCTATGTTTCATGGTAAGATATAATATGATTTGCGAAGTGTTATGTATTCCTCGTCTACACATCAACTAAATGTAAATGCGCACTTCCTTGCAAGGAAATAGCGTTTGCAGATGTCTACGTATAGTAGCAATAGAGTTCTAATGCTTCTTAAAACGCGATATCGCATCTCATTTCTATGTTTCATGGTACGATATAACATGATTTGCGAAGTATTGTGTATTCCTCGTCTACACTTCAAATGAATGTGAATGCGATACTTCCTCGCTAGGAAATAGCGTCTGCAGATGTCTAGGTGTCGTAGCAATAGGGTTCTAATGCTTCTTAAAACGCGATATCGCATCTCATTTCTATGTTTCATGGTGAGATATAACATGATTTGCGAAGTGTCATGTATTCCTCGCCTACACTTCAAATGAATGTAAATGCGACACTTCCTTGCTAGGAAATAGCGTTTGCAGATGTCTACGTATCGAAGCAATAGAGTTCAAATACTTCTTAAATCGAGATATTGCATCTCATATCTATGTTTCCCGATAAGATATAATATTCATTGCGAAGTGTTGTGCATTCCTCGTCTACGATTCAAATGAATGTAAATGCGACACTTCCTTGCAAGGAAATAGCGTTTGCAGATGTCTACGTTTCGTAGCAATAGAGTTCAAATGCTTCTTAAAACGCGATATCGCAACTCATTTCTATGTTTCATGGTAAGATATAATATGATTTGCGAAGTATCATGTATTCCTCGTCTACACTTCAAATGAATGTAAATGCGACACTTCCTTGCTAGGAAATAGCGTCTGCAGATGTCTAGGTATCGTAGCAATAGAGTTCTAATGCTTCTTAAAACGCGATATCGCATCTCACTTCTATGTTTCATGGTAAGATATAATATGATTTGCGGAGTGTTATGTATTCCTCGTCTACACTTCAAATGAATGTAAATGCGACACTTCCTTGCAAGGAAATAGCGATTGCAGATGTCTACGTATCGTAGCAATAGGGTTCATATGATTCTTAAAACGCGATATCGCATCTCATTTCTATGTTTCATGGTAAGATATAACATAATTTGCGAAGTGTTATGTATTCCTCGTCTACACTTCAAATGAATGTGAATGCGATACTGCCTCGCTAGGAAATAGCGTTTGCAGATGTCTACGTATCGTAGCAATAGCTTTCTAATGCTTCTTAAAACGGGATATTGCATCTCATATCTATGTTTCATGATAAGATATAATATTCATTGCGAAGTGTTATGCATTCCTCGTCTACGATTCAAATGAATTTAAATGCGACACTTCCTTGCTAGGAAATAGCGTCTGCAGATGTCTAGGTATCGTAGCAATAGGGTTCTAATGCTTCTTAAAACGCGATATCGCATCTCATTTCTATGTTTCATGGTGAGATATAATATGATTTGCGAAGTGTCATGTATTCCTCGCCTACACTTCAAATGAATGTAAATGCGACACTTCCTTGCTAGGAAATACCGTTTGCAGATGTCCACGTATCGAAGCAATAGAGTTCAAAAGCTTCTTAAAACGAGATATTGCATCTCATTTCTATGTTTCATGGTAAGATATAATATGATTTGCGAAGTGTTATGTATTCCTCGTCTACACATCAACTAAATGTAAATGCGCACTTCCTTGCAAGGAAATAGCGTTTGCAGATGTCTACGTATCGTAGCAATAGAGTTCTAATGCTTCTTAAAACGCGATATCGCATCACATTTCTATGTTTCATGGTAAGATATAACATGATTTGCGAAGTATTGTGTATTCCTCGTCTACACTTCAAATGAATGTGAATGCGATACTTCCTCGCTAGGAGATATCGTCTGCAGATGTCTAGGTGTCGTAGCAATAGAGTTCTAATGCTTCTTAAAACGCGATATCGCATCTCATTTCTATGTTTCATGGTGAGATATAACATGATTTGCGAAGTGTCATGTATTCCTCGCCTACACTTCAAATGAATGTAAATGCGACACTTCCTTGCTAGGAAATAGCGTTTGCAGATGTCTACGTATCGAAGCAATAGAGTTCAAATGCTTCTTAAATCGAGATATTGCATCTCATATCTATGTTTCCCGATAAGATATAAATTCATTGCGAAGTGTTATGCATTCCTCGTCTACGATTCAAATGAATGTAAATGCGATACTTCCTTGCAAGGAAATAGCGTTTGCAGATGTCTACGTTTCGTAGCAATAGAGTTCTAATGCTTCTTAAAACGCGATATCGCATCTCATTTCTATGTTTCATGGTAAGATATAACATGATTTGCGAAGTATTGTGTATTCCTCGTCTACACTTCAAATGAATGTAAATGCGACTCTTCCTTGCAAGGAAATAGCGTTTGCAGATGTCCACGTATCGAAGCAATAGAGATCAAATGCTTCCTAAAACAAGACATCGCATCTCAATTCTATGTTTCATGATTGGATGTAATATTCATTGCGAAGTGTTATGTATTCCTCGCCTACAATTCAAATGAATGTGAATACGACACTTCCTCGCTAGGAAATAGCGTTTGCAGTTGTCTACGTATTGTAGCAATAGCTTTCTAATGCTTCTTAAAACGCGATATCGCATCTCATTTCCATGTTTCATGGTAAGATATAATATGATTTGCGAAGGATCATGTATTCCTCGTCTACACTTCAAATGAATGTAACTGCGACACTTCCTTGCTAGGAAATAGCGATTGCAGAAGTCTACGTATCGTAGCAATAGAGTTCAAATGCTTCTTAAAACGAGATATTGCATCTCATATATATGTTTCCTGATAAGATATAATATTCATTGCGAAGTGTTATGCATTCCTCGTCTACACTTCAAATGAATGTAAATGCGACACTTCCTTGCAAGGAAATAGCGATTGCAGATGTCTACGTCTCGTAGCAATAGAGTTCATATGATTCTTAAAACGCGATATCGCATCTCATTTCTATGTTTCATGGTAAGATATAACATGATTTGCGAAGTGCTATGTATTCCTTGTCTACACTTCAAATGAATGTGAATGCGATACTTCCTCGCTAGGAAATAGCGTTTGCAGTTGTCTACGTATTGTAGCAATAGCTTTCTAATGCTTTTAAAACGCGATGTCGAATCTCATTTCTATGTTTCATGGTAAGATATAATATGATTTGCGAAGTGTCATGTATTCCTCGTCTACACTTCAAATGAATGTAAATGCGACACTTCCTTGCTAGGAAATAGCGTTTGCAGATGTCTACGTATCGTAGCAATAGAGTTCTTATGATTCTTAATACGCGATATCGCATCTCATTTCTATGTTTCATGGTGAGATATAACATGATTTGCGAAGTGTTATGTATTACTCGTCTACACTTCAAATGAATGTGAATGCGATACTTCCTCGCTAGGAAATAGCGTTTGCAGATGTCTACGTATCGTAGCAATAGAGTTCTAATGCTTCTTAAAACGCGATATCGCATCTCATTTCCATGTTTCATGGTAAGATATAATATGATTTGCGAAGTATCATGTGTTCCTCGTCTACACTTCAAATGAATGTAAATGCGACACTTCCTTGCTAGGAAATAAGCGTCTGCAGATGACTAGGTATCGTAGCAATAGAGTTCTAATGCTTCTTAAAACGCGATATCGCATCTCACTTCTATGTTTCATGGTAAGATATAATATGATTTGCGAAGTATCATGTATTCCTCGTCTACACTTCAAATGAATGTAAATGCGACACTTCCTCGCTAGGAAATAGCGTTTGCAGATGTCTACGTATCGAAGCAATAGAGTTCAAATGCTTCTTAAAACGCGATATCGCATCTCATTTCTATGTTTCATGGTAAGATATAATTTGATTTGCGAAGTATCATGTATTCCTCGTCTACACTTCAAATGAATGTAAATGCGACACTTCCTTGCTAGGAAATAGCGTCTGCAGATGTCTAGGTATCGTAGCAATAGAGTTCTAATGCTTGTTAAAACGCGATATCGCATCTCACTTCTATGTTTCATGGTAAGATATAATATGATTTGCGAAGTGTTATGTATTCCTCGACTACACTTCAAATGAATGTAAATGCGACACTTTCTTGCAAGGAAATAGCGTTTGCAGATGTCTACGTAGCGTAGCAATGGATTTCTGATGCTTCTTAAAACGCGATATCGCATCTCATTTCTATGTTTCATGGTAAGATATAATATGATTTGCGGAGTGTTATGTATTCCTCGTCTACACTTCAAATGAAAGTAAATGCGACACTTCCTTGCAAGGAAATAGCGATTGCAGATGTCTACGTCTCGTAGCAATAGAGTTCATATGTTCTTAAAACGCGATATCGCATCTCAATTCTATGTCTCATGGTAAGATATAACATGATTTGCGAAGTGTTATGTATTCCTTGTCTACACTTCAAATGAATGTGAATGCGATACTTCCTCGCTAGGAAATAGCGTCTGCAGATGTCTAGGTATCGTAGCAATAGAGTTCTAATGCTTCTTAAAACGCGATATCGCATCTCATTTCTATGTTTCATGGTGAGATATAATATGATTTGCGAAGTGTTATGTATTCCTCGCCTACACTTCAAATGAATGTAAATGCGACACTTCCTTGCTAGGAGATACCGTTTGCAGATGTACTCGTATCGAAGCAATAGAGTTCAAAAGCTTCTTAAAACGAGATATTGCATCTCATTTCTATGTTTCATGGTAAGATATAATATGATTTGCGAAGTGTTATGTATTCCTCGTCTACACATCAACTAAATGTAAATGCGCACTTCCTTGCAAGGAAATAGCGTTTGCAGATGTCTACGTATCGTAGCAATAGAGTTCTAATGCTTCTTAAAACGAGATATTGCATCTCATATCTATGTTTCATGATAAGATATAATATTCATTGCGAAGTGTTATGCATTCCTCGTCTACGATTCAAATGAATGTAAATGCGACACTTCCATGCAAGGAAATAGCGTTTGCAGATGTCTACGTATTGTAGCAATAGAGTTCTCATGATTCTTAAAACGCTATATTGCATCTCATTTCTACGTTCCATGGTAAGATATAATATGATTTGCGAAGTGTCATGTATTCGTCGTCTACAATTCAAATGAATGTGAATGCGACACTTCCTCGCTAGGAAATAGCGTTTGCAGATGTCTACGTATCGTAGCAATAGAGTTCTAATGCTTCTTAAAACGCGATATCGCATCTCATTTCTATGTTTCATGGTAAGATATAATATGATTTGCGAAGTGTTATGTATTCCTCGTCTACACATCAAATGAAAGTAAATGCGACACTTCCTTGCAAGGAAATAGCGATTGCAGATGTCTACGTATTGTAGCAATAGAGTTCTCATGATTCTTAAAACGCTATATTGCATCTCATTTCTACGTTCCATGGTAAGATATAATATGATTTGCGAAGTGTCATGTATTCGTCGTCTACAATTCAAATGAATGTGAATGCGACACTTCCTCGCTAGGAAATAGCGTTTGCAGATGTCTACGTATCGTAGCAATAGAGTTCTAATGCTTCTTAAAACGCGATATCGCATCTCATTTCCATGTTTCATGGTAAGATATAATATGATTTGCGAAGTATCAAGTATTCCTCGTCTACACTTCAAATGAATGTAAATGCGACACTTCCTTGCTAGGAAGTAAGCGTCTGCAGATGTCTAGGTATCGTAGGAATGGAGTTCTAATGCTTCTTAAAACGCGATATCGCATCTCATTTCTATGTTTCATGGTAAGATATAATATGATTTGCGAAGTGTTATGTATTCCTCGTCTACACATCAAATGAAAGTAAATGCGACACTTCCTTGCAAGGAAATAGCGATTGCAGATGTCTACGTATCGTAGCAGTAGAGTTCAAATGCTTCCTAAAACGCGATATCGCATCTCATTTCTATGTTTCATGGTAAGGTATAATATGATTTGCGAAGTGTTATGTATCCGTCGTCTACACTTCAAATGAATGTAAATGCGACACTTTCTTGCAAGGAAATAGCGTTTGCAGATGTCTACGTAGCGTAGCAATGGATTTCTGATGCTTCTTAAAACGCGATATCGCATCTCATTTCTATGTTTCATGGTAAGATATAATATGATTTGCGAAGTGTTATGTATTCCTCGCCTACACTTCAAATGAATGTAAATGCGACACATCTTTGCGAGGAAATAGCGTTTACAGATGTCTACGTATCGTTGCAATAGAGTTCTTATGATTCTTAAAACGCGATATCGCATCTCATTTCTATGTTTCATGGTAAGATATAACATGATTTGCGAAGTGTTATGTATTCCTCGTCTACACTTCAAATGAATGTGAATGCGATACTGCCTCGCTAGGAAATAGCGTTTATAGATGTCTACATATCGTAGCAATAGAGTTCATATGATTCTTAAAACGCGATATCGCATCTCATTTCTAGGTTTCATGGTAAGATATAACATGACTTGCGAAGTGTCATGTAATCCTTGTCTACACTTCAAATGAATGTGAATGCGATACCTCCTCGCTAGGAAATAGCGTTTGCAGATGTCTACGTATCGAAGCAATAGAGTTCAAATGCTTCTCAAAACGAGATATTGCATCTCATATCTATGTTTCCTGATAAGATATAATATTCACTGCGAAGTGTTATGCATTCCTCGTCTACCATTCAAATGAATGTAAATGCGACACTTCCTGGCAAGAAAATAGCGTTTGCAGATGTCTACGTACCGTAGCAATAGAGTTCTTATGATTCTTAAAACGCGATATCGCATCTCATTTCTATGTTTCATGGTAAGATATAATATGATTTGCGAAGTATTGTGTATTCCTCGTCTACACTTCTAATGAATGTGAATGCGACACTTCCTCGCTTGGAAATGGCGTTTGCAGATGTCTACGTATCGTAGCAATATATTTCTAATGCTTCTTAAAACGCGATATCGCATCTCATTTCTATGTTTCATGGTAAGATATAACATGATTTGCGAAGTGTTATGTATTCCTTGTCTACACTTCAAATGAATGTGAATGCGATACTTCCTCGCTAGGAAATAGCGTTTGCAGATGTCTACGTATCGTAGCAATAGCTTTCTAATGCTTCTTAAAACGCGATGTCGAATCTCATTTCTATGTTTCATGGTAAGATATAAAATGATTTGCGAAGTATCATGTATTCCTCGTCTACGATTCAAATGAATGTAAATGCGACACTTCCTTGCAAGGAAATAGCGTTTGCAGATGGCTGCGTATCGTAGCAATAGAGTTCTTATGATACTTAAATCGCGATATTGCATCTCATTTCTATGTTTCATGGTACGATTCAAATGAATGTAACTGCGACACTTCCTTGCTAGGAAGTAGCGTCTGCAGATGTCTAGGTATCGTAGCAATAGAGTTCTAATGCTTCTTAAAACGCGATATCGCATCTCATTTCTATGTTTCATGGTAAGATGTAAAATGATTTGCGAAGTGTTATGTATTCCTCGTCTACACTTCAAATGAATGTAACTGCGACACTTCCTTTCTAGGAAATAGCGTCTGCAGATGTCTAGGTATCGTAGCAATAGAGTTCTAATGCTTCTTAAAACGCGATATCGCATCTCACTTCTATGTTTCATGGTAAGATATAATATTCATTGCGAAGTGTTATGCATTCCTCGTCTACGATTCAACTGAATGTAAATGCGACACTTCCTTGCAAGGAAATAGCGTTTGCAGATGTCTACGTATCGTAGCAATAGTGTTCTTATGATTCTTGAAAAGCGATATCGCATCTCATTTCTATGTTTCATGATAAGATATAATATTCGTTGCGAAGTGTTATGCATTCCTCGTCTACGATTCAACTGAATGTAAATGCGACACTTCCTTGCAAGGAAATAGCGTTTGCAGATGTCTACGTATCGTAGCAATAGAGTTCTTATGATTCTTAAAACGCGATATCGCATCTCATTTCTATGTTTCATGGTAAGATATAATATGATTTGCGAAGTGTTATGTAGTCGTCGTCTACACTTCAAATGAATGTAAATGCGACACTTCGTTGCTAGGAAATAGCGTTTGCAGATGTCTACGTATCGAAGCAATAGAGTTCAAATGCTTCTTAAAACAAGATATCGCATCTCATTTCTATGTTTCATGATAAGATGTAATATTCATTGCGAAGTGTTATGTATTCCTCGCCTATACTTCAAATGAATGTAAATGCGACACTTCCTTGCTAGGAAATAGCGTCTGCAGATGTCTAGGTATCGTAGCAATAGAGTTCTAATGCTTCTTAAAACGCGATATCGTATCTCATTTCTATGTTTCATGGTAAAATATAATATGATTTGCGAAGTGTTATGTATTCCTCGTCTACACTTCAAATGAATGTAAATGCGAGACTTCTTTGCTAGGAAATAGCGTTTGCAAATGTCTACCTATCGTAGCAGTAGTGTTCTAATGCTTCTTAAAACGCTATATTGCATCTCATTTCTACGTTTCATGGTAAGATATAATATGATTTGCGAATTGTTATGTATTCCTCGTCTACACTTCAAATGAATGTGAATGCGATACTGCCTCGCTAGGAAATAGCGTTTATAGATGTCTACGTATCGTAGCAATAGAGTTCATATGTTTCTTAAAACGCGATATCGCATCTCAATTCTAGGTTTCATGGTAAGATATAACATGATTTGCGAAGTGTTATGTATTCCTCGTCTACACTTCAAATGAATGTAAATGCGACACTTCCTCGCTAGGAAATAGCGTTTGCAGATGTCTACGTATCGAAGCAATAGAGTTCAAATGCTTCTTAAAACGCGATATTGCATCTCATTTCTATGTTTCATGGTAAGATATAATATGATTTGCAAAGTGTTATGTATTCCTCGTCTACACTTCAAATGAAAGTAAATGCGACACTTCCTTGCGAGGAAATAGCGATTGCAGATGTCTACGTATCGTAGCAGTAGAGTTCAAATGCTTCCTAAAACGCGATATCGCATCTCATTTCTATGTTTCATGGTAAGGTATAATATGATTTGCGAAGTGTTATGTATCCGTCGTCTACACTTCAAATGAATGTAAATGCGACACTTTCTTGCAAGGAAATAGCGTTTGCAGATGTCTACGTATCGTAGCAATGGATTTCTGATGCTTCTTAAAACGCGATATCGCATCTCATTTCTATGTTTCATGGTGAGATATAATATGATTTGCGAAGTGTTATGTATTCCTCGCCTACACTTCAAATGAATGTAAATGCGACACTTTCTTGCAAGGAAATAGCGTTTGCAGATGTCTACGTAGCGTAGCAATGGATTTCTGATGCTTCTTAAAACGAGATATCGCATCTCATTTCTATGTTTCATGGTAAGATATAATATGATTTGCGAAGTGTTATGTATTCCTCGTCTACACTTCAAATGAATGTAAATGCGACACATCTTTGCGAGGAAATAGCGTTTACAGATGTCTACGTATCGTTGCAATAGAGTTCTTATGATTCTTAAAACGCGATATCGCATCTCATTTCTATGTTTCATGGTAAGATATAACATGATTTGCGAAGTGTTATGTATTCCTCGTCTACACTTCAAACGAATGTGAATGCGATACTGCCTCGCTAGGAAATAGCGTTTATAGATGTCTACGTATCGTAGCAATAGAGTTCATATGATTCTTAAAACGCGATATCGCATCTCATTTCTAGGTTTCATGGTAAGATATAACATAACTTGCGAAGTGTCATGTATTCCTTGTCTACACTTCAAATGAATGTGAATGCGATACCTCCTCGCTAGGAAATAGCGTTTGCAGATGTCTACGTATCGAAGCAATAGAGTTCAAATGCTTCTCAAAACGAGATATTGCATCTCATATCTATGTTTCCTGATAAGATATAATATTCATTGCGAAGAGTTATGCATTCCTCGTCTACCATTCAAATGAATGTAAATGCGACACTTCCTTGCAAGGAAATAGCGTTTGCAGATGTCTACGTATCGTAGCAATAGAGTTCTTATGATTCTTAAAACGCGATATCGCATCTCATTTCTATGTTTCATGGTAAGATATAATATGATTTGCGAAGTGTTATGTATTCCCCGCCTACACTTCAAATGAATGTAAATGCGACACATCTTTGCGAGGAAATAGCGTTTACAGATGTCTACGTATCGTTGCAATAGAGTTCTTATGATTCTTAAAACGCGATATCGCATCTCATATCTATGTTTCCTGATAAGATATAATATTCATTGCGAAGTGTTATGCATTCCTCGTCTACACTTCAAATGAATGTAAATGCGACACTTCCTTGCAAGGAAATAGCGTTTGCAGATGTCTACGTATCGTAGCAATAGAGTTCTTATGATTCTTAAAACGCGATATCGCATCTCATTTCTATGTTTCATGGTAAGATATAATATGATTTGCGAAGTGTTATGTATTCCCCGCCTACACTTCAAATGAATGTAAATGCGACACATCTTTGCGAGGAAATAGCGTTTACAGATGTCTACGTATCGTTGCAATAGAGTTCTTATGATTCTTAAAACGCGATATCGCATCTCATTTCTATGTTTCATGGTAAGATATAACATGATTTGCGAAGTGTTATGTATTCCTCGTCTACACTTCAAATGAATGTGAATGCGATACTGCCTCGCTAGGAAATAGCGTTTGCAGATGTCTACGTATCGTAGCAATAGCTTTCTAATGCTTCTTAAAACGAGATATTGCATCTCATATCTATGTTTCATGATAAGATATAATATTCATTGCGAAGTGTTATGCATTCCTCGTCTACGATTCAAATGAATGTAAATGCGACACTTCCATGCAAGGAAATAGCGTTTGCAGATGTCTACGTATTGTAGCAATAGAGTTCTCATGATTCTTAAAACGCTATATTGCATCTCATTTCTACGTTCCATGGTAAGATATAATATGATTTGCGAAGTATCAAGTATTCCTCGTCTACACTTCAAATGAATGTAAATGCGACACTTCCTTGCTAGGAAGTAAGCGTCTGCAGATGTCTAGGTATCGTAGGAATGGAGTTCTAATGCTTCTTAAAACGCGATATCGCATCTCATTTCTATGTTTCATGGTAAGATATAATATGATTTGCGAAGTGTTATGTATTCCTCGTCTACACATCAAATGAAAGTAAATGCGACACTTCCTTGCAAGGAAATAGCGATTGCAGATGTCTACGTATCGTAGCAGTAGAGTTCAAATGCTTCCTAAAACGCGATATCGCATCTCATTTCTATGTTTCATGGTAAGGTATAATATGATTTGCGAAGTGTTATGTATCCGTCGTCTACACTTCAAATGAATGTAAATGCGACACTTTCTTGCAAGGAAATAGCGTTTGCAGATGTCTACGTAGCGTAGCAATGGATTTCTGATGCTTCTTAAAACGCGATATCGAATCTCATTTCTATGTTTCATGGTAAGATATAATATGATTTGCGAAGTATTATGTATTCCTCGCCTACACTTCAAATGAATGTAAATGCGACACATCTTTGCGAGGAAATAGCGTTTACAGATGTCTACGTATCGTTGCAATAGAGTTCTTATGATTCTTAAAACGCGATATCGCATCTCATTTCTATGTTTCATGGTAAGATATAACATGATTTGCGAAGTGTTATGTATTCCTCGTCTACACTTCAAATGAATCTGAATGCGATACTGCCTCGCTAGGAAATAGCGTTTATAGATGTCTACATTTCGTAGCAATAGAGTTCAAATGCTTCTAAAAAAAGAGATATTGCATCTCTTATCTATGTTTCATGGTAAGATATAATATGATTTGCGAAGTGTCATGTATTCCTCGTCTACACTTCAAATGAATGTAAATGCGACACTTCCTCGCTAGGAAATAGCGTCTGCAAATGTCTACCTATCGTAGCAATAGAGTTCTAATGCTTCTGAAACGCGATATCGCATCTCATTTCTATGTTTCATGGTAAGATATAATATGATTTGCGAAGTGTCATGTACTCCTCGTCTACACTTCAAATGAATGTAAATGCGACACTCCCTTGCAAGGAAATAGCGTTTGCAGATGTCTACGTATCGTAGCAATAGAGTTGAAATGCTTCTTAAAACGAGATATTGCATCTCATATCTATGTTTCATGATAAGATATAATATTCATTGCGAAGTGATATGCATTCCTCGTCTACGATTCAAATGAATGTAAATGCGACACTCCCTTGCAAGGAAATAGCGTTTGCAGATGTCTACGTATCGTAGCAATAGAGTTGAAATGCTTCTTAAAACGAGATATTGCATCTCATATCTATGTTTCATGATAAGATATAATATTCATTGCGAAGTGATATGCATTCCTCGTCTACGATTCAAATGAATGTAAATGCGACACTTCCTTGCAAGGAAATAGCGTTTGCAGATGTCTGCGTATCGTAGCAATAGAGTTCTTATGATTCTTAAAACGCGATATCGCAACACATTTCTAGGTTTCATGGTAAGATATAACATGATTTGCGAAGTGTTATGTATTCCTCGTCTACACTTCAAATGAATGTAAAATGCGACACTTCCTCGCTAGGAAATAGCGTTTGCAGATGTCTACGTATCGAAGCAATAGAGTTCAAATGCTTCTTAAAACGCGATATTGCATCTCATTTCTATGTTTCATGGTAAGATATAATATGATTTGCAAAGTGTTATGTATTCCTCGTCTACACTTCAAATGAAAGTAAATGCGACACTTCCTTGCGAGGAAATAGCGATTGCAGATATCTACGTATCGTAGCAGTAGAGTTCAAATACTTCCTAAAACGCGATATCGCATCTCATTTCTATGTTTCATGGTAAGGTATAATATGATTTGCGAAGTGTTATGTATTCCTCGCCTACACTTCAAATGAATGTAAATGCGACACATCTTTGCGAGGAAATAGCGTTTACAGATGTCTACGTATCGTTGCAATAGAGTTCTTATGATTCTTAAAACGCGATATCGCATCCCATTTCTATGTTTCATGGTAAGATATAACATGATTTGCGAAGTGTTATGTATTCCTCGTCTACACTTCAAATGAATGTGAATGCGATACTGCCTCGCTAGGAAATAGCGTTTATAGATGTCTACTTATCGTAGCAATAGAGTTCATATGATTCTTAAAACGCGATATCGCATCTCATTTCTAGGTTTCATGGTAAGATATAACATGATTTGCGAAGTGTTATGCATTCCTCGTCTACGATTCAAATGAATGTAAATGAGACACTTCCATGCAAGGAAATAGCGTTTGCAGATGTCTACGTATCGTAGCAATAGAGTTCTTATGATTCTTAAAACGCGATATCGCATCTCATTTCCATGTTTCATGGTAAGATATAATATGATTTGCGAAGTATCATGTATTCCTCGTCTACACTTCAAATGAATGTAAATGCGACACTTCCTTGCTAGGAAATAAGCGTCTGCAGATGTCTAGGTATCGTAGCAATAGAGTTCTAATGCTTCTTAAAACGCGATATCGCATCTCATTTCTATGTTTCATGGTAAGATATAATATGATTTGCGAAGTGTTATGTATTCCTCGCCTACACTTCAAATGAATGTAAATGCGACACTTCTTTGCGAGGAAATAGCGTTTACAGATGTCTACGTATCGTTGCAATAGAATTCTTATGATTCTTAAAACGCGATATCGCATCTCATTTCTATGTTTCATGGTAAGATATAACATGATTTGCGAAGTGTTATGTATTCCTCGTCTACACTTCAAATGAATGTGAATGCGATACTGCCTCGCTAGGAAATAGCGTTTATAGATGTGTACGTATCGTAGCAATAGAGTTCATATGATTCTTAAAACGCGATATCGCATCTCATTTCTAGGTTTCATGGTAAGATATAACATGACTTGCGAAGTGTCATGTATTCCCTGTCTACACTTCAAATGAATGTGAATGCGATACCTCCTCGCTAGGAAATAGCGTTTGCAGATGTCTACGTATCGAAGCAATAGAGTTCAAATGCTTCTCAAAACGAGATATTGCATCTCATATCTATGTTTCCTGATAAGAAATAATATTCATTGCGAAGTGTTATGCATTCCTCGTCTACCATTCAAATGAATGTAAATGCGACACTTCCTTGCAAGGAAATAGCGTTTGCAGATGTCTACGTATCGTAGCAATAGAGTTCTTATGATTCTTAAAACGCGATATCGCATCTCATTTCTATGTTTCATGGTAAGATATAATATGATTTGCGAAGTATTGTGTATTCCTCGTCTACACTTCAAATGAATGTGAATGCGACACTTCCTCGCTTGGAAATGGCGTTTGCAGATGTCTACGTATCGTAGCAATATATTTCTAATGCTTCTTAAAACGCGATATCGCATCTCATTTCTATGTTTCATGGTAAGATATAACATGATTTGCGAAGTGTTATGTATTCCTTGTCTACACTTCAAATGAATGTGAATGCGATACTTCCTCGCTAGGAAATAGCGTTTGCAGATGTCTACGTATCGTAGCAATAGCTTTCTAATGCTTCTTAAAACGCGATGTCGAATCTCATTTCTATGTTTCATGGTAAGATATAATATGATTTGCGAAGTGTCACGTATTCCTCGTCTACACTTCAAATGAATGTAAATGCGACACTTCCTAGCAAGGAAATAGCGTTTGCAGATGTCTACGTATCGTAGCAATAGAGTTCTAATGCTTCTTAAAACGCGATATCGCATCTCATTTCTTTGTTTCATGGAAAGATATAATATGATTTGCGAAGTGTTATGTACTCCTCGTCTACACATCAACTAAATGTAAATGCGCACTTCCTTGCAAGGAAATAGCGTTTGCAGATGTCAACGTATCGTAGCAATAGAGTTCTTATGATTCTTAAAACGCGATATCGCATCTCATTTCTATGTTTCACGGTAAGATATAATATGATTTGCGAAGTGTTATGTATTCCTCGTCTACACTTCAAATGAATGTAAATGCGACAATTCTTTGCAAGGAAATATCGTTTGCAGATATCTACGTATCTTGGCAATAGAGTTCCTATGATTCTTAAAACGCGATATCGCATCTCATTTCTATGTTTCATGGTAAGATATAATATGATTTGCGAAGTGTTATGTATTCCTCGTCTACACTTCAAATGAATGTAAATGCGACACTTCCTTGCAAGGAAATAGCGTTTGCAGATGTCTGCGTGTCGTAGCAATAGAGTTCCTATGATTCTTAAAACGCGATATCGCATCTCATTTCTATGTTTCATGGTAAGATATAACATGATTTGCGAAGTGTTATGTATTCCTTGTCTACACTTCAAATGAATGTGAATGCGATACTTCCTCGCTAGGAAATAGCGTTTGCAGATGTCTACGTATCGTAGCAATAGCTTTCTAATGCTTCTTAAAACGCGATGTCGAATCTCATTTCTATGTTTCATGGTAAGATGTAATATGATTTGCGAAGTGTTATGTATTCCTCGTCTACACTTCAAATGAATGTAAATGCGACACTTCCTTGCAAGGAAATAGCGTTTGCAGATGTCTACGTATCGAAGCAATAGAGTTCAAATGCTTCTTAAGACGAGATATTGCATCTCATATCTATGTTTCCTGATAAGATATAATATTCATTGCGAAGTGTTATGCATTCCTCGTCTACGATTCAAATGAATGTAAATGCGACACTTCCTTGCAAGGAAATAGCGTTTGCAGATGTCTACGTATCGTAGCAATAGAGTACTTATGATTCTTAAAACGCGATATCGCATCTCATTCCTATGTTTCATGGTAAGATATTATATGATTTGCGAAGTATCATGTATTCCTCGCCTACACTTCAAATGAATGTAAATGCGACACTTCCTTGCTAGGAAATAGCGTCTGCAGATGTCTAGGTATCGTAGCAATAGAGTTCTAATGCTTCTTAAAACGCGATATCGCATCTCATTTCTATGTTTCATGGTAAGATGTAATATGATTTGCGAAGTGTTATGTATTCCTCGTCTACACTTCAAATGAATGTAAATGCGACACTTCCTTGCAAGGAAATAGCGATTGCAGATGTCTACGTCTCATAGCAATAGAGTTCATATGATTCTTAAAACGCGATATCGCATCTCATTTCTATGTTTCATGGTAAGATATAACATGATTTGCGAGGTGTTATGTATTCCTTGTCTACACTTCAAATGAATGTGAATGCGATACTTCCTCGCTAGGAAATAGCGTTTGCAGTTGTCTACGTATTGTAGCAATAGCTTCCTAATGCTTTTAAAACGCGATGTCGAATCTCATTTCTATGTTTCATGGTAAGATATAATATGATTTGCGAAGTGTCATGTATTCCTCGTCTACACTTCAAATGAATGTAAATGCGACACTTCCTTGCAAGGAAATAGCGATTGCAGATGTCTACGTCTCGTAGCAATAGAGTTCATATGATCCTTAAAACGCGATATCGCATCTCATTTCTATGTTTCATGGTAAGATATAACATGATTTGCGAAGTGTTATGTATTCCTTGTCTACACTTCAAATGAATGTAAATGCGACACTTCTTTGCAAGGAAATAGCGTTTGCAGATGTCTGCGTGTCGTAGCAATAGAGTTCCTATGATTCTTAAAACGCGATATCGCATCTCATTTCTATGTTTCATGGTAAGATATAACATGATTTGCGAAGTGTTATGTATTCCTTGTCTACACTTCAAATGAATGTGAATGCGATACTTCCTCGCTAGGAAATAGCGTTTGCAGATGTCTACGTATCGTAGCAATAGCTTTCTAATGCTTCTTAAAACGCGATGTCGAATCTCATTTCTATGTTTCATGGTAAGATATAATATGATTTGCGAAGTGTCATGTATTCCTCGCCTACACTTCAAATAAATGTAAATGCGACACTTCCTTGCAAGGAAATAGCGTTTGCAGATGTCTACGTATCGTAGCAATAGAGTTCTAATGCTTCTTAAAACGCGATATCGCATCTCATTTCTATGTTTCATGGTAAGATATAATATGATTTGCGAAGTGTTATGTATTCCTCGTCTACACTTCAAATGAATGTAAATGCGACACTTCTTTGCAAGGAAATAGCGTTTGCAGATGTCTACGTATCGTAGCAATTGAGTTCCTATGATTCTTAAAACGCGATATCGCATCTCATTTCTATGTTTCATGGTAAGATATAATATGATTTGCGAAGTGTTATGTATTCCTCGTCTACACTTCAAATGAATGTAAATGCGACACTTCCTTGCGAGGAAATAGCGTTTGCAGATGTCTAGGTATCGTAGCAATGGAGTTCTTATGATTCTTAAAACGCGATATCGCATCTCATTTCTATGTTTCATGGTAAGATATAATATGATTTGCGAAGTATCATGTATTCCTCGTCTACACTTCAAATGAATGTAAATGCGACACTTCCTCGCTAGGAAATTGCGTCTGCAAATGTCTACGTATCGAAGCAATAGAGTTCAAATGCTTCTTAAAACGAGATATTGCATCTCATATCTATGTTTCATGATAAGATATAATATTCATTGCGAAGTGTTATGCATTCCTCGCCTACGATTCAAATGAATGTAAATGCGACACTTCCTTGCTAGGAAATAGCGATTGCAGAAGTCTACGTATCGTAGCAATAGAGTTCTAATGCTTCTTAAAACGCGATATCGCATCTCATTTCTATGTTTCATGGTAAGATATAATATGATTTGCGAAGTGTTATGTAATCCTCGTCTACACTTCAAATGAATGTAAATGCGCACTTCCTTGCAAGGAAATAGCGTTTGCAGATGTCAACGTATCGTAGCAATAGAGTTCTTATGATTCTTAAAACGCGATATCGCATCTCATTTCTATGTTTCATGATAAGATATAATATTCGTTGCGAAGTGTTATGCATTCCTCGTCTACGATTCAACTGAATGTAAATGCGAAACTTCCTTGCAAGGAAATAGCGTTTGCAGATGTCTACGTATCGTAGCAATAGAGTTCTTATGATTCTTAAAGCGCGATATCGCATCTCATTTCTATGTTTCATGGTAAGATATAATATGATTTGCGAAGTGTTATGTAGTCCTCGTCTACACTTCAAATGAATGTAAATGCGACACTTCGTTGCTAGGAAATAGCGTTTGCAGATGTCTACGTATCGAAGCAATAGAGTTCAAATGCTTCTTAAAACAAGATATCGCATCTCATTTCTATGTTTCATGATAAGATGTAATATTCATTGCGAAGTGTTATGTATTCCTCGCCTACACTTCAAATGAATGTAAATGCGACACTTCCTTGCTAGGAAATAGCGTTTGCAGATGTTTACGTATCGAAGCAATAGAGTTCAAATGCTTCTAAAAAAAGAGATATTGCATCTCTTATCTATGTTTCATGGTAAGATATAATATGATTTGCGAAGTGTCATGTATTCCTCGTCTACACTTCAAATGAATGTAAATGCGACACTTCCTCGCTAGGAAATAGCGTCTGCAAATGTCTACCTATCGTAGCAATAGAGTTCTAATGCTTCTGAAACGCGATATCGCATCTCATTTCTATGTTTCATGGTAAGATATAATATGATTTGCGAAGTGTCATGTATTCCTCGCCTACACTTCAAATGAATGTAAATGCGACACATCTTTGCGAGGAAATAGCGTTTACAGATGTCTACGTATCGTTGCAATAGAGTTCTTATGATTCTTAAAACGCGATATCGCATCTCTTTTCTATGTTTCATGGTAAGATATAACATGATTTGCGAAGTGTTATGTATTCCTCGTCTACACTTCAAATGAATGTGAATGCGATACTGCCTCGCTAGGAAATAGCGTTTATAGATGTCTACTTATCGTAGCAATAGAGTTCATATGATTCTTAAAACGCGATATCGCATCTCATTTCTAGGTTTCATGGTAAGATATAACATGATTTGCGAAGTGTTATGCATTCCTCGTCTACGATTCAAATGAATGTAAATGCGACACTTCCATGCAAGGAAATAGCGTTTGCAGATGTCTGCGTATCGTAGCAATAGAGTTCTCATGATCCTTAAAACGCTATATTGCATCTCATTTCTACGTTTCATGGTAAGATATAATATGATTTGCGAAGTGTCATGTATTCGTCGTCTACAATTCAAATGAATGTGAATGCGACACTTCCTCGCTAGGAAATAGCGTTTGCAGATGTCTACGTATCGTAGCAATAGAGTTCTAATGCTTCTTAAAACGCGATATCGCATCTCATTTCCATGTTTCATGGTAAGATATAATATGATTTGCGAAGTATCATGTATTCCTCGTCTACACTTCAAATGAATGTAAATGCGACACTTCCTTGCTAGGAAATAAGCGTCTGCAGATGTCTAGGTATCGTAGCAATAGAGTTCTAATGCTTCTTAAAACGCGATATCGCATCTCATTTCTATGTTTCATGGTAAGATATAATATGATTTGCGAAGTGTTATGTATTCCTCGCCTACACTTCAAATGAATGTAAATGCGACACTTCTTTGCGAGGAAATAGCGTTTACAGATGTCTACGTATCGTTGCAATAGAATTCTTATGATTCTTAAAACGCGATATCGCATCTCATTTCTATGTTTCATGGTAAGATATAACATGATTTGCGAAGTGTTATGTATTCCTCGTCTACACTTCAAATGAATGTGAATGCGATACTGCCTCGCTAGGAAATAGCGTTTATAGATGTCTACGTATCGTAGCAATAGAGTTCATATGAGTCTTAAAACGCGATATCGCATCTCATTTCTAGGTTTCATGGTAAGATATAACATGACTTGCGAAGTGTCATGTATTCCCTGTCTACACTTCAAATGAATGTGAATGCGATACCTCCTCGCTAGGAAATAGCGTTTGCAGATGTCTACGTATCGAAGCAATAGAGTTCAAATGCTTCTCAAAACGAGATATTGCATCTCATATCTATGTTTCCTGATAAGAAATAATATTCATTGCGAAGTGTTATGCATTCCTCGTCTACCATTCAAATGAATGTAAATGCGACACTTCCTTGCAAGGAAATAGCGTTTGCAGATGTCTACGTATCGTAGCAATAGAGTTCTTATGATTCTTAAAACGCGATATCGCATCTCATTTCTATGTTTCATGGTAAGATATAATATGATTTGCGAAGTATTGTGTATTCCTCGTCTACACTTCAAATGAATGTGAATGCGACACTTCCTCGCTTGGAAATGGCGTTTGCAGATGTCTACGTATCGTAGCAATATATTTCTAATGCTTCTTAAAACGCGATATCGCATCTCATTTCTATGTTTCATGGTAAGATATAACATGATTTGCGAAGTGTTATGTATTCCTTGTCTACACTTCAAATGAATGTGAATGCGATACTTCCTCGCTAGGAAATAGCGTTTGCAGATGTCTACGTATCGTAGCAATAGCTTTCTAATGCTTCTTAAAACGCGATGTCGAATCTCATTTCTATGTTTCATGGTAAGATATAATATGATTTGCGAAGTGTCACGTATTCCTCGTCTACACTTCAAATGAATGTAAATGCGACACTTCCTAGCAAGGAAATAGCGTTTGCAGATGTCTACGTATCGTAGCAATAGAGTTCTAATGCTTCTTAAAACGCGATATCGCATCTCATTTCTTTGTTTCATGGTAAGATATAATATGATTTGCGAAGTGTTATGTACTCCTCGTCTACACATCAACTAAATGTAAATGCGCACTTCCTTGCAAGGAAATAGCGTTTGCAGATGTCAACGTATCGTAGCAATAGAGTTCTTATGATTCTTAAAACGCGATATCGCATCTCATTTCTATGTTTCACGGTAAGATATAATATGATTTGCGAAGTGTTATGTATTCCTCGTCTACACTTCAAATGAATGTAAATGCGACAATTCTTTGCAAGGAAATATCGTTTGCAGATATCTACGTATCTTAGCAATAGAGTTCCTATGATTCTTAAAACGCGATATCGCATCTCATTTCTATGTTTCATGGTAAGATATAATATGATTTGCGAAGTGTTATGTATTCCTCGTCTACACTTCAAATGAATGTAAATGCGACACTTCCTTGCAAGGAAATAGCGTTTGCAGATGTCTACGTATCGAAGCAATAGAGTTCAAATGCATCTTAAGACGAGATATTGCATCTCATATCTATGTTTCCTGATAAGATATAATATTCATTGCGAAGTGTTATGCATTCCTCGTCTACTATTCAAATGAATGTAAATGCGACACTTCCTTGCAAGGAAATAGCGTTTGCAGATGTCTACGTATCGTAGCAATAGAGTACTTATGATTCTTAAAACGCGATATCGCATCTCATTCCTATCTTTCATGGTAAGATATTATATGATTTGCGAAGTATCATGTATTCCTCGTCTACACTTCAAATGAATGTAAATGCGACACTTCCTTGCTAGGAAATAGCGTCTGCAGATGTCTAGGTATCGTAGCAATAGAGTTCTAATGCTTCTTAAAACGCGATATCGCATCTCATTTCTATGTTTCATGGTAAGATGTAATATGATTTGCGAAGTGTTATGTATTCCTCGTCTACACTTCAAGTGAATGTAAATGCGACACTTCCTTGCAAGGAAATAGCGATTGCAGATGTCTACGTCTCGTAGCAATAGAGTTCATATGATTCTTAAAACGCGATATCGCATCTCATTTCTATGTTTCATGGTAAGATATAACATGATTTGCGAGGTGTTATGTATTCCTTGTCTACACTTCAAATGAATGTGAATGCGATACTTCCTCGCTAGGAAATAGCGTTTGCAGTTGTCTGCGTGTCGTAGCAATAGAGTTCCTATGATTCTTAAAACGCGATATCGCATCTCATTTCTATGTTTCATGGTAAGATATAACATGATTTGCGAAGTGTTATGTATTCCTTGTCTACACTTCAAATGAATGTGAATGCGATACTTCCTCGCTAGGAAATAGCGTTTGCAGATGTCTACGTATCGTAGCAATAGCTTTCTAATGCTTCTTAAAACGCGATGTCGAATCTCATTTCTATGTTTCATGGTAAGATATAATATGATTTGCGAAGTGTCATGTATTCCTCGTCTACACTTCAAATAAATGTAAATGCGACACTTCCTTGCAAGGAAATAGCGTTTGCAGATGTCTACGTATCGTAGCAATAGAGTTCTAATGCTTCTTAAAACGCGATATCGCATCTCATTTCTATGTTTCATGGTAAGATATAATATGATTTGCGAAGTGTTATGTATTCCTCGTCTACACTTCAAATGAATGTAAATGCGACACTTCCTTGTAAGGAAATAGCGTTTGCAGATGTCTACGTATCGAAGCAATAGAGTTCAAATGCTTCTTAAAACGAGATATTGCATCTCATACCTATGTTTCCTGATAAGATATAATATTCATTGCGAAGTGTTATGCATTCCTCGTCTACGATTCAAATGAATGTAAATGCGACACTTCCTTGCTAGGAAATAGCGATTGCAGAAGTCTACGTATCGTAGCAATAGAGTTCTAATGCTTCTTAAAACGCGATATCGCATCTCATTTCAATGTTTCATGGTAAGATGTAATATTATTTGCGAAGTGTTATGTATTCCTCGCCTATACTTCAAATGAATGTAAATGCGAGACTTCTTTGCTAGGAAATAGCGTTTGCAAATGTCTACTTATCGTAGCAATAGTGTTCTAATGCTTCTTAAAACGCGATATCGTATCTGATTTCTATGTTTCATGGTAAGATATAATATGATTTGCGAAGTGTTATGTATTCCTCGTCTACACATCAACTAAATGTAAATGCGCACTTCCTTGCAAGGAAATAGCGTTTGCAGATGTCAACGTATCGTAGCAGTTGAGTTCTTATGATTCTTAAAAACGCGATATCGCATCTCATTTCTATGTTTCATGGGAAGATATAATATGATTTGCGAAGTGTTATGTAATCCTCGTCTACACTTCAAATGAATGTAAATGCGACACTTCCTTGCTAGGAAATAGCGTTTGCAGATGTCAACGTATCGTAGTAATTGAGTTCTTATGATTCTTAAACCGCGATATCGCATCTCATTTCAATGTTTCATGGCAAGATATAATATGATTTGCGAAGTGTTATGTATTCCTCGTCTACACTTCAAATGAATGTAAATGCGACACTTCTTTGCAAGGAAATAGCGTTTGCAGATGTCTACGTATCGTAGCAATTGAGTTCCTATGATTCTTAAAACGCGATATCGCATCTCATTTCTATGTTTCATGGTAAGATATAATATGATTTGCGAAGTGTTATGTATTCCTCGTCTACACTTCAAATGAATGTAAATGCGACACTTCCTTGCGAGGAAATAGCGTTTGCAGATGTCTAGGTATCGTAGCAATAGAGTTCTTATGATACTTAAAACGCGATATCGCATCTCATTTCTATGTTTCATGGTAAGATATAATATGATTTGCGAAGTATCATGTATTCCTCGTCTACACTCCAAATGAATGTAAATGCGACACTTCCTCGCTAGGAAATAGCGTCTGCAAATGTCTACGTATCGAAGCAATAGAGTTCAAATGCTTCTTAAAACGAGATATTGCATCTCATATCTATGTTTCATGATAAGATATAATATTCATTGCGAAGTGTTATGCATTCCTCGCCTACGATTCAAATGAATGTAAATGCGACACTTCCTTGCTAGGAAATAGCGACTGCAGAAGTCTACGTATCGTAGCAATAGAGTTCTAATGCTTCTTAAAACGCGATATCGCATCTCATTTCAATGTTTCATGGTAAGATGTAATATTATTTGGGAAGTGTTATGTATTCCTCGCCTATACTTCAAATGAATGTAAATGCGAGACTTCTTTGCTAGGAAATAGCGTTTGCAAATGTCTACTTATCGTAGCAATAGTGTTCTAATGCTTCTTAAAACGCGATATCGTATCTGATTTCTATGTTTCATGGTAAGATATAATATGATTTGCGAAGTGTTATGTATTCCTCGTCTACACTTCAAATGAATGTAAATGCGACACTTCTTTGCAAGGAAATAGCGTTTGCAGATGGCTACGTATCGTAGCAATAGAGTTCTTATGATTCTTAAAACGCGATATCGCATCTCATTCCTATGTTTCATGGTAAGATATAATATGATTTGCGAAGTGTTATGTATTCCTCGTCTACACATCAACTAAATGTAAATGCGCACTTCCTTGCAAGGAAATACCGTTTGCAGATGTCAACGTATCGTAGCAATAGAGTTCTTATGATTCTTAAAACGCGATATCGCATCTCATTTCTATGTTTCATGGTAAGATATAATATGATTTGCGAAGTGTTATGTATTCCTCGCCAACACATCAACTAAATGTAAATGCGCACTTCCTTGCAAGGAAATAGCGTTTGCAGATGTAAACGTATCGTAGCAATAGAGTTCTTATGATTCTTAAAACGCGATATCGCATCTCATTTCTATGTTTCATGGTATGATGTAATATTATTTGCGAAGTGTTATGTATTCCTCGCCTATACTTCAAATGAATGTAAAGGCGAGACTTCTTTGCTAGGAAATAGCCTTTGCAAATGTCTACCTACCGTAGCAATAGTGTTCTAATGCTTCTTAAAACGCGATATCGTATCTCATTTCTATGTTTCATGGTAAGATATAATATGATTTGCGAAGTGTTATGTATTCCTCGTCTACACATCAACTAAATGTAAATGCGCACTTCCTTGCAAGGAAATAGCGTTTGCAGATGTCAACGTATCGTAGCAATAGAGTTCTTATGATTCTTAAAACGCGATATTGCATCTCATTTCTATGTTTCATGGTAAGACATAATATGATTTGCGAAGTGTTATGTATTCCTCGTCTACACATCAACTAAATGTAAATGCGCACTTCCTTGCAAGGAAATAGCGTTTGCAGATGTCAACGTATCGTAGCAATAGAGTTCTTATGATTCTTAAAACGCGATATCGCATCTCAATTCTATGTTTCATGGTAAGATATAATATGATTTGCGAAGTGTTATGTATTCCTCGTCTACACTTCAAATGAATGTAAATGCGACACTTCCTTGCAAGGAAATAGCGATTGCAGATGTCTACGTCTCGTAGCAATAGAGTTCATATGATTCTTAAAACGTGATATCGCATCACATTTCTATGTTTCATGGTAAGATATAACATGATTTGCGAAGTGTTATGTATTCCTTGTCTACGATTCAACTGAATGTAAATGCGACACTTCCTTGCAAGGAAATAGCGTTTGCAGATGTCTACGTATCGTAGCAATAGAGTTCTTATGATTCTTAAAAAGCGATATCGCATCTCATTTCTATGTTTCATGATAAGATATAATATTCGTTGCGAAGTGTTATGCATTCCTCGTCTACGATTCAACTGAATGTAAATGCGAAACTTCCTTGCAAGGAAATAGCGTTTGCAGATGTCTACGTATCGTAGCAATAGAGTTCTTATGATTCTTAAAACGCGATATCGCATCTCATTTCTATGTTTCATGGTAAGATATAATATGATTTGCGAAGTGTTATGTAGTCCTCGTCTACACTTCAAATGAATGTAAATGCGACACTTCGTTGCTAGGAAATAGCGTTTGCAGATGTCTACGTATCGAAGCAATAGAGTTCAAATGCTTCTTAAAACAAGATATCGCATCTCATTTCTATGTTTCATGATAAGATGTAATATTCATTGCGAAGTGTTATGTATTCCTCGCCTACACTTCAAATGAATGTAAATGCGACACTTCCTTGCTAGGAAATAGCGTTTGCAGATGTCTACGTATCGAAGCAATAGAGTTCAAATGCTTCTAAAAAAAGAGATATTGCATCTCTTATCTATGTTTCATGGTAAGATATAATATGATTTGCGAAGTGTCATGTATTCCTCGTCTACACTTCAAATGAATGTAAATGCGACACTTCCTCGCTAGGAAATAGCGTCTGCAAATGTCTACCTATCGTAGCAATAGAGTTCTAATGCTTCTGAAACGCGATATCGCATCTCATTTCTATGTTTCATGGTAAGATATAATATGATTTGCGAAGTGTCATGTATTCCTCGTCTACACTTCAAATGAATGTAAATGCGACACTCCCTTGCAAGGAAATAGCGTTTGCAGATGTCTACGTATCGTAGCAATAGAGTTGAAATGCTTCTTAAAACGAGATATTGCATCTCATATCTATGTTTCATGATAAGATATAATATTCATTGCGAAGTGATATGCATTCCTCGTCTACGATTCAAATGAATGTAAATGCGACACTCCCTTGCAAGGAAATAGCGTTTGCAGATGTCTACGTATCGTAGCAATAGAGTTGAAATGCTTCTTAAAACGAGATATTGCATCTCATATCTATGTTTCATGATAAGATATAATATTCATTGCGAAGTGATATGCATTCCTCGTCTACGATTCAAATGAATGTAAATGCGACACTTCCTTGCAAGGAAATAGCGTTTGCAGATGTCTGCGTATCGTAGCAATAGAGTTCTTATGATTCTTAAAACGCGATATCGCATCTCATTTCTATGTTTCATGGTAAGATATAACATGATTTGCGAAGTGTTAT
This sequence comes from Xylocopa sonorina, assembly GCF_050948175.1. Classification (NCBI taxonomy): domain Eukaryota; kingdom Metazoa; phylum Arthropoda; class Insecta; order Hymenoptera; family Apidae; genus Xylocopa; species Xylocopa sonorina. The sequence continues at coordinate 738,254 of NW_027490231.1, read as the reverse complement.
GTATTCCTCGTCTACACTTCAAATGAATGTGAATGCGATACTGCCTCGCTAGGAAATAGCCTTTATAGATGTCTACGTATCGTAGCAATAGAGTTCATATGATTCTTAAAACGCGATATCGCATCTCATTTCTAGGTTTCATGGTAAGATATAACATGATTTGCGAAGTGTTATGCATTCCTCGTCTACGATTCAAATGAATGTAAATGCGACACTTCCATGCAAGGAAATAGCGTTTGCAGATGTCTACGTATCGTAGCAATAGAGTTCTCATGATCCTTAAAACGCTATATTGCATCTCATTTCTACGTTTCATGGTAAGATATAATATGATTTGCGAAGTGTCATGTATTCGTCGTCTACAATTCAAATGAATGTGAATGCGACACTTCCTCGCTAGGAAATAGCGTTTGCAGATGTCTACGTATCGTAGCAATAGAGTTCTAATGCTTCTTAAAACGCGATATCGCATCTCATTTCCATGTTTCATGGTAAGATATAATATGATTTGCGAAGTATCATGTATTCCTCGTCTACACTTCAAATGAATGTAAATGCGACACTTCCTTGCTAGGAAATAAGCGTCTGCAGATGTCTAGGTATCGTAGCAATAGAGTTCTAATGCTTCTTAAAACGCGATATCGCATCTCATTTCTATGTTTCATGGTAAGATATAATATGATTTGCGAAGTGTTATGTATTCCTCGCCTACACTTCAAATGAATGTAAATGCGACACTTCTTTGCGAGGAAATAGCGTTTACAGATGTCTACGTATCGTTGCAATAGAATTCTTATGATTCTTAAAACGCGATATCGCATCTCATTTCTATGTTTCATGGTAAGATATAACATGATTTGCGAAGTGTTATGTATTCCTCGTCTGCACTTCAAATGAATGTGAATGCGATACTGCCTGGCTAGGAAATAGCGTTTATAGATGTCTACGTATCGTAGCAATAGAGTTCATATGATTCTTAAAACGCGATATCGCATCTCATTTCTAGGTTTCATGGTAAGATATAACATGACTTGCGAAGTGTCATGTATTCCTTGTCTACACTTCAAATGAATGTGAATGCGATACCTCCTCGCTAGGAAATAGCGTTTGCAGATGTCTACGTATCGAAGCAATAGAGTTCAAATGCTTCTTAAAACGAGATATTGCATCTCATACCTATGTTTCCTGATAAGATATAATATTCATTGCGAAGTGTTATGCATTCCTCGTCTACGATTCAAATGAATGTAAATGCGACACTTCCTTGCTAGGAAATAGCGATTGCAGAAGTCTACGTATCGTAGCAATAGAGTTCTAATGCTTCTTAAAACGCGATATCGCATCTCATTTCAATGTTTCATGGTAAGATGTAATATTATTTGCGAAGTGTTATGTATTCCTCGCCTATACTTCAAATGAATGTAAATGCGAGACTTCTTTGCTAGGAAGTAGCGTTTGCAAATGTCTACTTATCGTAGCAATAGTGTTCTAATGCTTCTTAAAACGCGATATCGTATCTGATTTCTATGTTTCATGGTAAGATATAATATGATTTGCGAAGTGTTATGTATTCCTCGTCTACACATCAACTAAATGTAAATACGCACTTCCTTGCAAGGAAATAGCGTTTGCAGATGTCAACGTATCGTAGCAATTGAGTTCTTATGATTCTTAAAACGCGATATCGCATCTCATTTCTATGTTTCATGGGAAGATATAATATGATTTGCGAAGTGTTATGTAATCCTCGTCTACACTTCAAATGAATGTAAATGCGACACTTCCTTGCTAGGAAATAGCGTTTGCAGATGTCTAGGTATCGTAGCAATAGAGTTCTTATGATTCCTAAAACGCGATATCGCATCTCATTTCTATGTTTCATGGTAAGATATAATATGATTTGCGAAGTATCATGTATTCCTCGTCTACACTTCAAATGAATGTAAATGCGCACTTCCTTGCAAGGAAATAGCGTTTGCAGATGTCAACGTATCGTAGTAATTGAGTTCTTATGATTCTTAAAACGCGATATCGCATCTCACTTCAATGTTTCATGGCAAGATATAATATGATTTGCGAAGTGTTATGTATTCCTCGTCTACACTTCAAATGAATGTAAATGCGACACTTCTTTACAAGGAAATAGCGTTTGCAGATGTCTACGTATCGTAGCAATTGAGTTCCTATGATTCTTAAAACGCGATATCGCATCTCATTTCAATGTTTCATGGCAAGATATAATATGATTTGCGAAGTGTTATGTATTCCTCGTCTACACTTCAAATGAATGTAAATGCGACACTTCTTTGCAAGGAAATAGCGTTTGCAGATGTCTGCGTGTCGTAGCAATAGAGTTCCTATGATTCTTAAAACGCGATATCGCATCTCATTTCTATGTTTCATGGTAAGATATAATATGATTTGCGAAGTGTTATGTATTCCTCGTCTACCCTTCAAATGAATGTAAATGCGACACTTCCATGCAAGGAAATAGCGTTTGCAAATGTCTACCTATCGTAGCAGTAGTGTTCTAATGCTTCTTAGAACGCGATGTCGCATCTCATTTCTATGTTTCATGGTAAGATATAACATGATTTGCGAAGTGTTATGTATTCCTTGTCTACACTTCAAATGAATGTGAATGCGATACTTCCTCGCTAGGAAATAGCGTTTGCAGATGTCTACGTATCGTAGCAATAGCTTTCTAATGCTTCTTAAAACGCGATGTCGAATCTCATTTCTATGTTTCATGGTAAGATATAATATGATTTGCGAAGTGTCATGTATTCCTCGTCTACACTTCAAATAAATGTAAATGCGACACTTCCTTGCAAGGAAATAGCGTTTGCAGATGTCTACGTATCGTAGCAATAGAGTTCTAATGCTTCTTAAAACGCGATATCGCATCTCATTTCTATGTTTCATGGTAAGATATAATATGATTTGCGAAGTGTTATGTATTCCTCGTCTACACTTCAAATGAATGTAAATGCGACACTTCCTTGTAAGGAAATAGCGTTTGCAGATGTCTACGTATCGAAGCAATAGAGTTCAAATGCTTCTTAAAACGAGATATTGCATCTCATACATATGTTTCCTGATAAGATATAATATTCATTGCGAAGTGTTATGCATTCCTCGTCTACGATTCAAATGAATGTAAATGCGACACTTCCTTGCTAGGAAATAGCGATTGCAGAAGTCTACGTATCGTAGCAATAGAGTTCTAATGCTTCTTAAAACGCGATATCGCATCTCATTTCAATGTTTCATGGTAAGATGTAATATTATTTGCGAAGTGTTATGTATTCCTCGCCTATACTTCAAATGAATGTAAATGCGAGACTTCTTTGCTAGGAAATAGCGTTTGCAAATGTCTACTTATCGTAGCAATAGTGTTCTAATGCTTCTTAAAACGCGATATCGTATCTGATTTCTATGTTTCATGGTAAGATATAATATGATTTGCGAAGTGTTATGTATTCCTCGTCTACACATCAACTAAATGTAAATGCGCACTTCCTTGCAAGGAAATAGCGTTTGCAGATGTCAACGTATCGTAGCAATTGAGTTCTTATGATTCTTAAAACGCGATATCGCATCTCATTTCTATGTTTCATGGGAAGATATAATATGATTTGCGAAGTGTTATGTAATCCTCGTCTACACTTCAAATGAATGTACATGCGACACTTCCTTGCTAGGAAATAGCGTTTGCAGATGTCTAGGTATCGTAGCAATAGAGTTCTTATGATTCCTAAAACGCGATATCGCATCTCATTTCTATGTTTCATGGTAAGATATAATATGATTTGCGAAGTATCATGTATTCCTCGTCTACACTTCAAATGAATGTAAATGCGCACTTCCTTGCAAGGAAATAGCGTTTGCAGATGTCAACGTATCGTAGTAATTGAGTTCTTATGATTCTTAAAACGCGATATCGCATCTCATTTCAATGTTTCATGGCAAGATATAATATGATTTGCGAAGTGTTATGTATTCCTCGTCTACACTTCAAATGAATGTAAATGCGACACTTCTTTGCAAGGAAATAGCGTTTGCAGATGTCTACGTATCGTAGCAATTGAGTTCCTATGATTCTTAAAACGCGATATCGCATCTCATTTCTATGTTTCATGGTAAGATATAATATGATTTGCGAAGTGTTATGTATTCCTCGTCTACACTTCAAATGAATGTAAATGCGACACTTCCTTGCGAGGAAATAGCGTTTGCAGATGTCTAGGTATCGTAGGAGTAGAGTTCTTATGATTCTTAAAACGCGATATCGCATCTCATTTCTATGTTTCATGGTAAGATATAATATGATTTGCGAAGTATCATGTATTCCTCGTCTACACTTCAAATGAATGTAAATGCGACACTTCGTCGCTAGGAAATAGCGTCTGCAAATGTCTACGTATCGAAGCAATAGAGTTCAAATGCTTCTTAAAACGAGATATTGCATCTCATATCTATGTTTCATGATAAGATATAATATTCATTGCGAAGTGTTATGCATTCCTCGCCTACGATTCAAATGAATGTAAATGCGACACTTCCTTGCTAGGAAATAGCGATTGCAGAAGTCTACGTATCGTAGCAATAGAGTTCTAATGCTTCTTAAAACGCGATATCGCATCTCATTTCTATGTTTCATGGTAAGATATAATATGATTTGCGAAGTGTTATGTATTCCCCGTCTACACTTCAAATGAATGTAAATGCGACACTTCTTTGCAAGGAAATAGCGTTTGCAGATGTCTACGTATCGTAGCAATAGAGTTCTTATGATTCTTAAAACGCGATATCGCATCTCATTTCTATGTTTCATGGTAAGATATAATATGATTTGCGAAGTGTTATGTATTCCTTGTCTACGATTCAAATGAATGTAAATGCGACACTTCCTTGCAAGGAAATAGCGTTTGCAGATGTCTACGTATCGTAGCAATAGAGTTCAAATGCTTCTTAAAATGCGATATCGCATCTCATTTCTATGTTTCATGGTAAGATATAATATGATTTGCGAAGTGTTATGTATTCCTCGCCTACACATCAACTAAATGTAAATGCGCACTTCCTTGCAAGGAAATAGCGTTTGCAGATGTCAACGTATCGTAGCAATAGAGTTCTTATGATTCTTAAAACGCGATATCGCATCTCATTTCTATGTTTCATGGTATGATGTAATATTATTTGCGAAGTGCTATGTATTCCTCGCCTATACTTCAAATGAATGTAAAGGCGAGACTTCTTTGCTAGGAAATAGCCTTTGCAAATGTCTACCTACCGTAGCAATAGTGTTCTAATGCTTCTTAAAACGCGATATCGTATCTCATTTCTATGTTTCATGGTAAGATATAATATGATTTGCGAAGTGTTATGTATTCCTCGTCTACACATCAACTAAATGTAAATGCGCACTTCCTTGCAAGGAAATAGCGTTTGCAGATGTCAACGTATCGTAGCAATAGAGTTCTTATGATTCTTAAAACGCGATATCGCATCTCATTTCTATGTTTCATGGTATGATGTAATATTATTTGCGAAGTGTTATGTATTCCTCGCCTATACTTCAAATGAATGTAAAGGCGAGACTTCTTTGCTAGGAAATAGCCTTTGCAAATGTCTACCTACCGTAGCAATAGTGTTCTAATGCTTCTTAAAACGCGATATCGTATCTCATTTCTATGTTTCATGGTAAGATATAATATGATTTGCGAAGTGTTATGTATTCCTCGTCTACACATCAACTAAATGTAAATGCGCACTTCCTTGCAAGGAAATAGCGTTTGCAGATGTCAACGTATCGTAGCAATAGAGTTCTTATGATTCTTAAAACGCGATATCGCATCTCATTTCCATGTTTCATGGTATGATATAATATGATTTGCGAAGTATCATGTATTCCTCGTCTACACTTCAAATGAATGCAAATGCGACACTTCCTTGCTAGGAAATAGCGTCTGCAGATGTCTAGGTATCGTAGCAATAGAGTTCTAATGCTTCTTAAAACGCGATATCGCATCTCATTTCTATGTTTCATGGTAAGATGTAATATTATTTGCGAAGTGTTATGTATTCCTGGCCTATAATTCAAATGAATGTAAATGCGAGACTTCTTTGCTAGGAAATAGCGTTTGCAAATGTCTACCTATTGCAGCAATAGTGTTCTAATGCTTCTTAAAACGCGAAATCGCATCTCATTTCTATGTTTCATGGTAAGATATAATATGATTTGCGAAGTATCATGTATTCCTCGTCTACACTTCAAATGAATGTAAATGCGACACTTCCTTGCTAGGAAATAGCATCTGCAGATATCTAGGTATCGTAGCAATAGAGTTCTAATGCTTCTTAAAACGCAATATCGCATCTCATTTCTATGTTTCATGGTAAGATATAATATGATTTGCGAAGTATCACGTATTCCTCGTCTACACTTCAAATGAATGTAAATGCGACACTTCCTTGCTAGGAAATAGCGTCTGCAGATGTCTAGGTATCGTAGCAATAGAGTTCTAATGCTTCTTAAAACGCGACATCGCAACTCATTTCTATGTTTCATGGTATGATATAATATGATTTGCGAAGTATCATGTATTCCTCGTCTACATTTCAAATGAATGTAAATGCGACACTTCCTTGCTAGGAAATAGCGTCTGCAGATTTCTAGGTATCGTAGCAATAGAGTCCTAATGCTTCTTAAAACGCGATATCGCATCTCATTTCTATGTTTCATGGTAAGATATAATATGATTTGCGAAGTGTTATGTATTCCTCGTCTACACTTCAAATGAATGTAAATGCGACACTTCCTTGCAAGGAAATAGCGTTTGCAGAAGTCTACGTATCGTAGCAATAGAGTTCTAATGCTTCTTAAAACGCGATATCGCATCTCATTTCTATGTTTCATGGTAAGATATAATATGATTTGCGAAGTATCATGTATTCCTCGTCTACACTTCAAATGAATGTAAATGTGACACTTTCTTGCTAGAAAATAGCATCTGCAGATGTCTAGGTATCGTAGCAATAGAGTTCTAATGCTTCTAAAAACGCGATATCGCATCTCATTTCTATGTTTCATGGTAAGATGTAATATTATTTGCGAAGTGATATGTATTCCTCGCCTATACTTCAAATGAATGTAAATGCGACACTACCTTGCAAGGAAATAGCGTCTGCAGATGTCTAGGTATCGTAGCAATAGAGTTCTAATGCTTCTTAAAACGCGATATAGCATCTTATTTCTATGTTTCATGGTAAGATGTAATATTATTTGCGAAGTGTTATGTATTCCTCGCCTATACTTCAAATGAATGTAAATGCGAGAATTCTTTGCTAGGAATTAGCGTTTGCATATGTCAAAGTATCGAAGCAATAGAGTTCAAATGATTCTTAAAACGCGATATCGCATCTCATTTCTATGTTCCATGGTAAGATATAACATGATTTGCGAAGTGTTATGTATTCCTCGTCTACACTTCAAATGAATGTGAATGCGACACTTCCTCGCTAGGAAATAGCGTTTGCAGATGTCTACGTATCGAAGCAGTAGAGTTCAAATGCTTCCTAAAACGAGATATTGCATCTCATATCTATGTTTCATGATAAGATATAATATTCATTGCGAAGTGTTATGCATTCCTCGTCTACGATTCAAATGGATGTAAATGCGACACTTCCTTGCTAGGCAATAGCGTTTGCAGATGTCTACGTATCGAAGCAATAGAGTTCAAATGCTTCTTAAAACAAGATATCGCATCTCAATTCTATATTTCATGATAAGATGTAATATTCATTGCGAAGTGTTATGCATTCCTCGTCTACGATTCAAATGGATGTAAATGCGACACTTCCTTGCTAGGAAATAGCGTTTGCAGATGTCTACGTATCGAAGCAATAGAGGTCAAATGCTTCGTAAAACAAGATATCGCATCTCAATTCTATATTTCATGATAAGATATAATATTCATTGCGAAGTGTTATGTATTCCTCGCCTACACTTCAAATGAATGTAAATGCGACACTTCCTTGCTAGGAAATAGCGTTTGCAGATGTCTACGTATCGAAGCAATAAAGTTCAAATGCTTCTAAAAACGAGATATTGCATCTCATATCTATGTTTCCTGATAAGATATAATATTCATTGCGAAGTGTAATGCATTCCTCGTCTACGATTCAAATGAATGTAAATGCGACACTTCCTTGCAAGGAAATAGCGTTTGCAGATGTCTACGTATCGTAGCAATAGAGTTCTTATGATTCCTGAAACGCGATATCGCATCTCATTTCTATGTTTCATGGTAAGATATAATATGATTTGCGAAGTATTGTGTATTCCTCGTCTACACTTCAAATGAATGTGAATGCGACACTACCTTGCAAGGAAATAGCGTTTGCAGATGTCTACGTATCGTAGCAATAGAGTTCTAATGCTTCTTAAAACGCGATATCGCATCTCATTTCTATGTTTCATAGTAAGATATAATATGATTTGCGAAGTGTTATGTATTCCTCGTCTACACTTCAAATGAATGTAAATGCGACACTTCTTTGCTAGGAAATAGCGTTTGCAAATGTCTACCTATCGTAGCAATAGTGTTCTAATGCTTCTTAAAACGCGATATCGCATGTCATTTCTATGTTTCATGGTAAGATATAATATGATTTGCGAAGTGTCATGTATTCCTCGTCTACACTACAAATGAATGTAAATGCGACACTTCCTTGCTAGGAAATAGCGTCTGCAGATGTCTAGGTATCGTAGCAATAGCGTTCTAATGCTTCTTAAAACGAGATATCGCATCTCATTTCTATGATTCATGGTAAGATATAATATGATTTACGAAGTGTTATGTATTCCTCGTCTACACTTCAAATGAATGTAAATGCGACACGTCCTTGCAAGGAAATAGCGATTGCAGATGTCTACGTCTCGTAGCAATAGAGTTCATATGATTCTTAAAACGCGATATCGCATCTCATTTCTATGTTTCATGGTAAGATATAATATGATTTGCTAAGTGTTATGTATTCCTCGTCTACACTTCAAATAAATTTAATGCGACACTTCCTTGCTAGGAAATAGTGTTTGCAGATGTCTACGTATGGTAGCAATAGCTTTCTAATGCTTCTTAAAACGCGATGTCGAATCTCATTTCTATGTTTCATGGTAAGATATAATACGATTTGCGAAGTGTCATGTATTCCTCGTCTACACTTCAAATGAATGTAAGTGCGACACTTCCTTGCAAGGAAATAGCGTTTGCAGATGTCTACGTATCGTAGCAATAGAGTTCTAATGCTTCTTAAAACGCGACATCGCATCTCATTTCTATGTTTCATGGTAAGATATAATATGATTTGCGAAGTGTTATCCATTCCTCGTCTACACATCAACTAAATGTAAATGCGCACTTCCTTGCAAGGAAATAGCGTTTGCAGATGTCAACGTATCGTAGCAATAGAGTTCTTATGATTCTTAAAACGCGATATCGCATCTCATTTCTATGTTTCATGGTAAGATATAATATGATTTGCGAAGTGTTATGTATTCCTCGTCTACACTTCAAATGAATGTAAATGCGACACTTCCTTGCAAGGAAATAGCGTTTGCAGATGTCAACGTATCGTAGCAATAGAGTTCTTATGATTCTTAAAACGCGATATCGCATCTCATTTCTATGTTTCATGGTAAGATATAACATGATTTGCGAAGTGTTATGTATTCCTTGTCTACGATTCAAATGAATGTAAATGCGACACTTCCTTGCTAGGAAATAGCGTCTGCAGATGTCTAGGTATCGTAGCAATAGCGTTCTAATGCTTCTTAAAACGCGATATCGCATCTCATTTCTATGATTCATGGTAAGATATAATATGATTTACGAAGTGTTATGTATTCCTCGTCTACACTTCAAATGAATGTAAATGCGGCACGTCCTTGCAAGGAAATAGCGATTGCAGATGTCAACGTATCGTAGCAATAGAGTTCTTATGATTCTTAAAACGCGATATCGCATCTCATTTCTATGTTTCATGGTAAGATATAATATGATTTGCGAAGTGTTGTGTATTCCTCGTCTACACTTCAAATGAATGTAAATGCGACTCTTCCTTGCAAGGAAATAGCTTTTGCAGATGTCCACGTATCGAAGAAATAGAGTTAAAATGCTTCCTAAAACAAGATAACGCATCTCAATTCTATGTTTCATGATAGGATGTAATATTCATTGCGAAGTGTTATGTATTCCTCGCCTGCACTTCAAATGAATGTAAATGCGACACTTCCTTGCTAGGAAATAGCGTTTGCAGATGTCTACGTATCGAAGCAATAGAGTTCAAATGCTTCTTAAAACGAGATATTGCATCTCATATCTATGTTTCCTGATAAGATATAATATTCATTGCGAAGTTTTATGCATTCCTCGTCTACGATTCAAATGAATGCAAATGCGACACTTTCTTGCAAGGAAATAGCGTTTGCAGATGTCTACGTTTCGTAGCAATAGAGTTCTAATGCTTCTTAAAACGCGATATCGCACCTCATTTCTATGTTTCATGGTAAGATATAATATGATTTGCGAAGTGTTATGTATTCCTCGTCTACACATCAACTAAATGTAAATGCGCACTTCCTTGCAAGGAAATAGCGTTTGCAGATGTCTACGTATTGTAGCAATAGAGTTCTAATGCTTCTTAAAACGCGATATCGCATCTCATTTCTATGTTTCATGGTAAGATATAACATGATTTGAGAAGTATTGTGTATTCCTCGTCTACACTTCAAATGAATGTAAATGCGCACTTCCTTGCAAGGAAATAGCGTTTGCAGATGTCTACGTATCGAAGCAATAGAGTTCAAATGCTTCTTAAAACAAGATATCGCATCTCAATTCTATGTTTCATGATAAGATGTAATATTCATTGAGAAGTGTTATGTATTCCTCGCCTACACTTCAAATGAATATAAATGCGACACTTCCTCGCTAGGAAATGGCGTTTGCAGATGTCTACGTATCGTAGCAATAGATTTCTAATGCTTCTTAAAACGCGATATCGCATCTCATTTCTATGTTTCATGGTAAGATATAGTATGAATTGCGAAGTATCTTGTATTTTTCGTCTACACTTCAAATTAATGTAAATGCGACTCTCCCTTGCAAGGAAATAGCGTTTGCAGATGTCTACGTATCGAAGCAATAGAGTTCAAATGCTTCCTAAAACGAGATATTGCATCTCATATCTATGTTTCATGATAAGATATAATATTCATTGCGAAGTGTTATGCATTCCTCGTCTACGATTCAAATGGATGTAAATGCGACACTTCCTTGCTAGGAAATAGCGTTTGCAGATGTCTACGTATCGAAGCAATAGATTTCAAATGCTTCTTAAACAAGATATCGCATCTCAATTCTATGTTTCATGATAAGATGTAATATTCATTGCGAAGTGTCATGTATTCCTCGCCTACACTTCAAATGAATGTAAATGCGACACTTCCTTGCAAGGAAATAGCGTTTGCAGATGTCTACGTATCGTAGCAATAGAGTTCTTATGATTCTTAAAACGCGATATCGCATCTCATTTCTATGTTTCATGGTAAGATATAATATGATTAGCGAAGTATTGTGTATTCCTCGTCTACACTTCAAATGAATGTGAATGCGACACTTCCTCGCTAGGAAATGGCGTTTGCAGATGTCTACGAATCGTAGCAATAGATTTCTAATGCTTCTTAAAACGAGATATCGCATCTCATTTCTATGTTTCATGGTAAGATATAATATGATTTGCGAAGTGTTGTGTATTCCTCGTCTACACTTCAAATGAATGTAAATGCGACACTTCCTGGCTAGGAAATAGCGTCTGCAGATGTCTACGTATCGTAGCAATAGAGTTCATATGATTCTTAAAGCGCGATACCGCATCTCATATCTATGTTTCATGATAAGATATAATATTCATTGCGAAGTGTTATGCATTCCTCGTCTACGATTCAAATGGATGTAAATGCGACACTTCCTTGCTAGGAAATAGCGTTTGCAGATGTCTACGTATCGAAGCAATGGAGTTCAAATGCTTCTTAAAACAAGATATCGCATCTCAATTCTATATTTCATGATAAGATGTAATATTCATTGCGAAGTGTTATGTATTCCTCGCCTACACTTCAAATGAATGTAAATGCGACACTTCCTTGCTAGGAAATAGCGTATGCAGATGTCTACGTATCGAAGCAATAAAGTTTAAATGCTTCTAAAAACGAGATATTGCATCTCATATATATGTTTCCTGATAAGATATAATATTCATTGCGAAGTGTAATGCATTCCTCGTCTACGATTCAAATGAATGTAAATGCGACACTTCCTTGCAAGGAAATAGCGTTTGCAGATGTCTACGTATCGTAGCAATAGAGTTCTTATGATTCTTAAAACGCGATATCGCATCTCATTTCTATGTTTCATGGTAAGATATAATATGATTTGCGAAGTATTGTGTATTCCTCGTCTACACTTCAAATGAACGTGAATGCGACACTACCTTGCAAGGAAATAGCGTTTGCAGATGTCTAGGTATCGTAGCAATAGAGTTCTAATGCTTCTTAAAACGCGATATCGCATCTCATTTCTATGATTCATGGTAAGATATAATATGATTTGCGAAGTGTTATGTATTCCACGTCTACACTTCAAATGAATGTAAATGCGACACTTCCTTGCAAGGAAATAGCGATTGCAGATGTCTACGTCTCGTAGCAATAGGGTTCATATGATTTTTAAAACGAGATATTGCATCTCATATATATGTTTCCTGATAAGATATAATATTCATTGCGAAGTCTTATGCATTCCTCGTCTACGATTCAAAGGAATGTAAATGCGACATTTCGTTGCAAGGAAATAGCGTTTGCAGATGTCAACGTATCGTAGCAATAGAGTTCTAATGCTTCTTAAAACGCGATATCGCATCTCATTTCTATGTTTCATGGTACGATATAATATGATTTGCGAAGTGTTATGTATTCCTCGTCTACACTTCAAATGAATGTAAATGCGACACTTCCTTGCAAGGAAATAGCGATTGCAGATGTCTACGTCTCGTATCAATAGAGTTCATATGTTCTTAAAACGCGATATCGCATCTCAATTCTATGTTTCATGGTAAGATATAACATGATTTGCGAAGTGTTATGTATTCCTTGTCTACACTTCAAATGAATGTGAATGCGATACTTCCTCGCTAGGAAATAGCGTTTGCAGATGTCTACGTATCGTAGCAATAGCTTTCTAATGCTTCTTAAAACGCGATATCGAATCTCATTTCTATGTTTCATGGTGAGATATAATATGATTTGCGAAGTGTCATGTATTCCTCGCCTACACTTCAAATGAATGTAAATGCGACACTTCCTTGCTAGGAAATAGCGTTTGCAGATGTCTACGTATCGAAGCAATAGAGTTCAAATGCTTCTTAAAACGATATATTGCATCTCATAACTATGTTTCCTGATAAGATATAATATTCATTGCGAAGTGTTATGCATTCCTCGTCTACGATTCAAATGAATGTAAATGCGACACTTCCTTGCAAGGAAATAGCGTTTGCAGATATCTACGTATCGTAGCAATAGAGTTCTTATGATTCTTGAAACGCGATATCGCATCTCATTTCTATGTTTCATGGTAAGATATAATATGATTTGCGAAGTATTGTGTATTCCTCGTCTACACTTCAAATGAATGTGAATGCGACACTACCTTGCAAGGAAATAGCGTTTCCAGATATCTACGTATCGTAGCAATAGAGTTCTAATGCTTCTTAAAACGCGATATCGCATCTCATTTCCATGTTTCATGGTATGATACAATATGATTTGAGAAGTATCATGTATTTCTCGTCTACACTTCAAATGAATGCAAATGCGACACTTCCTTGCTAGGAAATAGCGTCTGCAGATGTCTAGGTATCGTAGCAATAGAGTTCTAATGCTTCTTAAAACGCGATATCGCATCTCATTTCTATGTTTCATGGTAAGATGTAATATTATTTGCGAAGTGTTATGTATTCCTGGCCTATAATTCAAATGAATGTAAATGCGAGACTTCTTTGCTAGGAAATAGCGTTTGCAAATGTCTACCTATTGCAGCAATAGTGTTCTAATTCTTCTTAAAACGCGAAATCGCATCTCATTTCTATGTTTCATGGTAAGATATAATATGATTTGCGAAGTATCATGTATTCCTCGTCTACACTTCAAATGAATGTAAATGCGACACTTCGTTGCTAGGAAATAGCATCTGCAGATATCTAGGTATCGTAGCAATAGAGTTCTAATGCTTCTTAAAACGCAATATCGCATCTCATTTCTATGTTTCATGGTAAGATATAATATGATTTGCGAAGTATCATGTATTCCTCGTCTACACTTCAAATGAATGTAAATGCGACACTTCCTTGCTAGGAAATAGCGTCTGCAGATTTCTAGGTATCGTAGCAATAGAGTCCTAATGCTCCTTAAAACGCGATATCGCATCTCATTTCTATGTTTCATGGTAAGATATAATATGATTTGCGAAGTGTTATGTATTCCTCGTCTACACTTCAAATGAATGTAAATGCGACACTTCCTTGCAAGGAAATAACGTTTGCAGAAGTCTACGTATCGTAGCAATAGAGTTCTAATGCTTCTTAAAACGCGATATCGCATCTCATTTCTATGTTTCATGGTAAGATGTAATATTATTTGCGAAGTGTTATGTATTCCTCGCCTATACTTCAAATGAATGTAAATGCGATACTTCTTTCCTAGGAAATAGCGTTTGCAAATGTCTACCTATCGTAGCAATGGTGTTCTAATGCTTCTTAAAACGCGATATCGCATCTCATTTCTATGTTTCATGGTAAGATATAATATGATTTGCGAAGTATCATGTATTCCTCATCTACACTTCAAATGAATGTAAACGCGACACTTTCTTGCTAGAAAATAGCATCTGCAGATGTCTAGGTATCGTAGCAATAGAGTTCTAATGCTTCTAAAAACGCGATATCGCATCTCATTTCTATGTTTCATGGTAAGATGTAATATTATTTGCGAAGTGATATGTATTCCTCGCCTATACATCAAATGAATGTAAATGCGACACTTCCTTGCAAGGAAATAGCGTCTGCAGATGTCTAGGTATCGTAGCAATAGAGTTCTAATGCTTCTTAAAACGCGATATAGCATCTTATTTCTATGTTTCATGGTAAGATGTAATATTATTTGCGAAGTGTTATGTATTCCTCGTCTACACTTCAAATGAATGTAAATGCGACACTTCCTTGCAAGGAAATAGCGATTGCAGATGTCTACGTCTCGTAGCAATAGAGTTCATATGTTCTTAAAACGCGATATCGCATCTCAATTCTATGTTTCATGGTAAGATATAACATGATTTGCGAAGTGTTATGTATTCCTTGTCTACACTTCAAATGAATGTGAATGCGATACTTCCTCGCTAGGAAATAGCGTTTGCAGATGTCTACGTATCGTAGCAATAGCTTTCTAATGCTTCTTAAAACGCGATATCGAATCTCATTTCTATGTTTCATGGTGAGATATAATATGATTTGCGAAGTGTCATGTATTCCTCGCCTACACTTCAAATGAATGTAAATGCGACACTTCCTTGCTAGGAAATAGCGTTTGCAGATGTCTACGTATCGAAGCAATAGAGTTCAAATGCTTCTTAAAACGATATATTGCATCTCATAACTATGTTTCCTGATAAGATATAATATTCATTGCGAAGTGTTATGCATTCCTCGTCTACGATTCAAATGAATGTAAATGCGACACTTCCTTGCAAGGAAATAGCGTTTGCAGATATCTACGTATCGTAGCAATAGAGTTCTTATGATTCTTGAAACGCGATATCGCATCTCATTTCTATGTTTCATGGTAAGATATAATATGATTTGCGAAGTATTGTGTATTCCTCGTCTACACTTCAAATGAATGTGAATGCGACACTACCTTGCAAGGAAATAGCGTTTCCAGATATCTACGTATCGTAGCAATAGAGTTCTAATGCTTCTTAAAACGCGATATCGCATCTCATTTCCATGTTTCATGGTATGATACAATATGATTTGAGAAGTATCATGTATTTCTCGTCTACACTTCAAATGAATGCAAATGCGACACTTCCTTGCTAGGAAATAGCGTCTGCAGATGTCTAGGTATCGTAGCAATAGAGTTCTAATGCTTCTTAAAACGCGATATCGCATCTCATTTCTATGTTTCATGGTAAGATGTAATATTATTTGCGAAGTGTTATGTATTCCTGGCCTATAATTCAAATGAATGTAAATGCGAGACTTCTTTGCTAGGAAATAGCGTTTGCAAATGTCTACCTATTGCAGCAATAGTGTTCTAATTCTTCTTAAAACGCGAAATCGCATCTCATTTCTATGTTTCATGGTAAGATATAATATGATTTGCGAAGTATCATGTATTCCTCGTCTACACTTCAAATGAATGTAAATGCGACACTTCGTTGCTAGGAAATAGCATCTGCAGATATCTAGGTATCGTAGCAATAGAGTTCTAATGCTTCTTAAAACGCAATATCGCATCTCATTTCTATGTTTCATGGTAAGATATAATATGATTTGCGAAGTATCATGTATTCCTCGTCTACACTTCAAATGAATGTAAATGCGACACTTCCTTGCTAGGAAATAGCGTCTGCAGATGTCTAGGTATCGTAGCAATAGAGTTCTAATGCTTCTTAAAACGCGATTTCGCAACTCATTTCTATGTTTCATGGTATGATATAATATGATTTGCGAAGTATCATGTATTCCTCGTCTACATTTCAAATGAATGTAAATGCGACACTTCCTTGCTAGGAAATAGCGTCTGCAGATTTCTAGGTATCGTAGCAATAGAGTCCTAATGCTCCTTAAAACGCGATATCGCATCTCATTTCTATGTTTCATGGTAAGATATAATATGATTTGCGAAGTGTTATGTATTCCTCGTCTACACTTCAAATGAATGTAAATGCGACACTTCCTTGCAAGGAAATAACGTTTGCAGAAGTCTACGTATCGTAGCAATAGAGTTCTAATGCTTCTTAAAACGCGATATCGCATCTCATTTCTATGTTTCATGGTAAGATGTAATATTATTTGCGAAGTGTTATGTATTCCTCGCCTATACTTCAAATGAATGTAAATGCGATACTTCTTTCCTAGGAAATAGCGTTTGCAAATGTCTACCTATCGTAGCAATGGTGTTCTAATGCTTCTTAAAACGCGATATCGCATCTCATTTCTATGTTTCATGGTAAGATATAATATGATTTGCGAAGTATCATGTATTCCTCATCTACACTTCAAATGAATGTAAATGCGACACTTTCTTGCTAGAAAATAGCATCTGCAGATGTCTAGGTATCGTAGCAATAGAGTTCTAATGCTTCTAAAAACGCGATATCGCATCTCATTTCTATGTTTCATGGTAAGATGTAATATTATTTGCGAAGTGATATGTATTCCTCGCCTATACATCAAATGAATGTAAATGCGACACTTCCTTGCAAGGAAATAGCGTCTGCAGATGTCTAGGTATCGTAGCAATAGAGTTCTAATGCTTCTTAAAACGCGATATAGCATCTTATTTCTATGTTTCATGGTAAGATGTAATATTATTTGCGAAGTGTTACGTATTCCTCGTCTACACTTCAAATGAATGTAAATGCGACACTTCCTTGCAAGGAAATAGCGATTGCAGATGTCTACGTCTCGTAGCAATAGAGTTCATATGTTCTTAAAACGCGATATCGCATCTCAATTCTATGTTTCATGGTAAGATATAACATGATTTGCGAAGTGTTATGTATTCCTTGTCTACACTTCAAATGAATGTGAATGCGATACTTCCTCGCTAGGAAATAGCGTTTGCAGATGTCTACGTATCGTAGCAATAGCTTTCTAATGCTTCTTAAAACGCGATATCGAATCTCATTTCTATGTTTCATGGTGAGATATAATATGATTTGCGAAGTGTCATGTATTCCTCGCCTACACTTCAAATGAATGTAAATGCGACACTTCCTTGCTAGGAAATAGCGTTTGCAGATGTCTACGTATCGAAGCAATAGAGTTCAAATGCTTCTTAAAACGATATATTGCATCTCATAACTATGTTTCCTGATAAGATATAATATTCATTGCGAAGTGTTATGCATTCCTCGTCTACGATTCAAATGAATGTAAATGCGACACTTCCTTGCAAGGAAATAGCGTTTGCAGATATCTACGTATCGTAGCAATAGAGTTCTTATGATTCTTGAAACGCGATATCGCATCTCATTTCTATGTTTCATGGTAAGATATAATATGATTTGCGAAGTATTGTGTATTCCTCGTCTACACTTCAAATGAATGTGAATGCGACACTACCTTGCAAGGAAATAGCGTTTGCAGATATCTACGTATCGTAGCAATAGAGTTCTAATGCTTCTTAAAACGCGATATCGCATCTCATTTCCATGTTTCATGGTATGATACAATATGATTTGCGAAGTATCATGTATTCCTCGTCTACACTTCAAATGAATGCAAATGCGACACTTCCTTGCTAGGAAATAGCGTCTGCAGATGTCTAGGTATCGTAGCAATAGAGTTCTAATGCTTCTTAAAACGCGATATCGCATCTCATTTCTATGTTTCATGGTAAGATGTAATATTATTTGAGAAGTGTTATGTATTCCTGGCCTATAATTCAAATGAATGTAAATGCGAGACCTCTTTGCTAGGAAATAGCGTTTGCAAATGTCTACCTATTGCAGCAATAGTGTTCTAATGCTTCTTAAAACGCGAAATCGCATCTCATTTCTATGTTTCATGGTAAGATATAATATGATTTGCGAAGTATCATGTATTCCTCGTCTACACTTCAAATGAATGTAAATGCGACACTTCGTTGCTAGGAAATAGCATCTGCAGATATCTAGGTATCGTAGCAATAGAGTTCTAATGCTTCTTAAAACGCAATATCGCATCTCATTTCTATGTTTCATGGTAAGATATAATATGATTTGCGAAGTATCATGTATTCCTCGTCTACACTTCAAATGAATGTAAATGCGACACTTCCTTGCTAGGAAATAGCGTCTGCAGATGTCTAGGTATCGTAGCAATAGAGTTCTAATGCTTCTTAAAACGCGATATCGCAACTCATTTCTATGTTTCATGGTATGATATAATATGATTTGCGAAGTATCATGTATTCCTCGTCTACATTTCAAATGAATGTAAATGCGACACTTCCTTGCTAGGAAATAGCGTCTGCAGATTTCTAGGTATCGTAGCAATAGAGTCCTAATGCTTCTTAAAACGCGATATCGCATCTCATTTCTATGTTTCATGGTAAGATATAATATGATTTGCGAAGTGTTATGTATTCCACGTCTACACTTCAAATGAATGTAAATGCGACACTTCCTTGCAAGGAAATAACGTTTGCAGAAGTCTACGTATCGTAGCAATAGAGTTCTAATGCTTCTTAAAACGCGATATCGCATCTCATTTCTATGTTTCATGGTAAGATGTAATATTATTTGCGAAGTGTTATGTATTCCTCGCCTATACTT
This sequence comes from Xylocopa sonorina, assembly GCF_050948175.1. Taxonomy (NCBI): domain Eukaryota; kingdom Metazoa; phylum Arthropoda; class Insecta; order Hymenoptera; family Apidae; genus Xylocopa; species Xylocopa sonorina. Next base: position 718,587 of record NW_027490231.1, on the reverse strand, counting down.
CAAATGAATGTAAATGCGATACTTCTTTCCTAGGAAATAGCGTTTGCAAATGTCTACCTATCGTAGCAATGGTGTTCTAATGCTTCTTAAAACGCGATATCGCATCTCATTTCTATGTTTCATGGTAAGATATAATATGATTTGCGAAGTATCATGTATTCCTCGTCTACACTTCAAATGAATGTAAATGCGACACTTTCTTGCTAGAAAATAGCATCTGCAGATGTCTAGGTATCGTAGCAATAGAGTTCTAATGCTTCTAAAAACGCGATATCGCATCTCATTTCTATGTTTCATGGTAAGATGTAATATTATTTGCGAAGTGATATGTATTCCTCGCCTATACATCAAATGAATGTAAATGCGACACTTCCTTGCAAGGAAATAGCGTCTGCAGATGTCTAGGTATCGTAGCAATAGAGTTCTAATGCTTCTTAAAACGCGATATAGCATCTTATTTCTATGTTTCATGGTAAGATGTAATATTATTTGCGAAGTGTTATGTATTCCTCGCCTATACTTCAAATGAATGTAAATGCGAGAATTCTTTGCTAGGAATTAGCGTTTGCAGATGTCAAAGTATCGAAGCAATAGAGTTCAAATGATTCTTAAAACGCGATATCGCATCTCATTTCTATGTTCCGTGGTAAGATATAACATGATTTGCGAAGTGTTATGTATTCCTCGTCTACACTTCAAATGAATGTGAATGCGATACTTCCTCGCTAGGAAATAGCGTTTGCAGATGTCTACGTATCGAAGCAATAGAGTTCAAACGCTTCCTAAAACGAGATATTGCATCTCATATCTATGATTCCTGATAAGATATAATATCCATTGCGAAGTGTAATGCATTCCTCGTCTACGATTCAAATGAATGTAAATGCGACATTTCCTTGCAAGGAAATAGCGTCTGCAGATGTCTAGGTATCGTAGCAATAGAGTTCTAATGCTTCTTAAAACGCGATATCGCATCTCATTTCTATGTTTCATGGTAAGATATAACATGATTTGCGAAGTGTTATGTATTCCTTGTCTACACTTCAAATGAATGTGAATGCGATACTTCCTCGCTAGGAAATAGCGTTTGCAGATGTCTACGTATTGTAGCAATAGCTATCTAATGCTTCTTAAAACGCGATGTCGAATCTCATTTCTATGTTTCATGGTAAGATATACTATGATTTGCGAAGTGTCATGTATTCCTTGTCTACACTTCAAATGAATGTAAATGCGACACTTCCTTGCAAAGAAATAGCGATTGCAGATGTCTACGTCTCGTAGCAATAGAGTTCATATGATTCTTAAAACGCGATATCGCAACTCATTTCTATGTTTCATGGTAAGATATAATATGATTTGCTAAGTGTTATGTATTCCTCGTCTACACTTCAAATGAATGTAAATGCGACACTTCCTTGCAAGGAAATAGCGTTTGCAGATGTCTACGTATCGTAGCAATAGAGTTCTAATGCTTCTTAAAACGCGACATCGCATCTCATTTCTATGTTTCATGGTAAGATATAATATGATTTGCGAAGTGTTATCCATTCCTCGTCTACACATCAACTAAATGTAAATGCGCACTTCCTTGCAAGGAAATAGCGTTTGCAGATGTCAACGTATCGTAGCAATAGAGTTCTTATGATTCTTAAAACGCGATATCGCATCTCATTTCTATGTTTGATGGTAAGACATAATATGATTTGCGAAGTGTTATGTATTCCTCGTCTACACTTCAAATGAATGTAAATGCGACACTTCTTTGCAAGGAAATAGCGTTTGCAGATGTCTACGTATCGTAGCAATAGAGTTCCTGTGATTCTTAAAACGCGATATCGAATCTCATTTCTATGTTTCATGGTAAGATATAATATGATTTGCGAAGTGTTATGTATTCCTCGTCTACACTTCAAATGAATGTAAATGCGACACTTCCTTGCAAGGAAATAGCGTTTGCAAATGTCTACCTATCGTAGCAGTAGTGTTCTAATGCTTCTTAGAACGCGATGTCGCATCTCATTTCTATGTTTCATGGTAAGATATAATATGATTTGCGAAGTGTTATGTATTCCTCGTCTACACTTCAAATGAATGTAAATGCGACACTTCCTTGCAAGGAAATAGCGTTTGCAGATGTCAACGTATCGTAGCAATAGAGTTCTTATGATTCTTAAAACGCGATATCGCATCTCATTTCTATGTTTCATGGTAAGATATAACATGATTTGCGAAGTGTTATGTATTCCTTGTCTACGATTCAAATGAATGTAAATGCGACACTTCCTTGCTAGGAAATAGCGATTGCAGAAGTATACGTATCGTAGCAATAGAGTTCTAATGCTTCTTAAAGCGCGATATCGCATCTCATTTCTATGTTTCATGGTAAGATGTAATATTATTAGTGAAGTGTTATGTATTCCTCGCCTATACTTCAAATGAATGTAAATGCGAGACTTCTTTGCTAGGAAATAGCGTTTGCAAATGTCTACCTATCGTAGCAATAGTGTTCTAATGCTTCTTAAAACGCGATATCGTATCTCATTTCTATGTTTCATGGTAAGATATAATATGATTTGCGAAGTATCATGTATTCCTCGTCTACACTTCAAATAAATGTAAATGCGACTCTTCCTTGCTAGGAAATAGCGTCTGCAGATGTCTAGGTATCGTAGCAATAGAGTTCTAATACTTCTTAAAACGCGATATCGCATCTCAATTCTATGTTTCATGGTAAGATATAATATGATTTGCGAAGTGTTATGTATTCCTCGTCTACACTTCAAATGAATGTAAATGTGACACTTCCTTGCAAGGAAATAGCGATTGCAGATGTCTACGTCTAGTAGCAATAGAGTTCATATGATCCTTAAAACGCGATATCGCATCACATTTCTATGTTTCATGGTAAGATATAACATGATTTGCGAAGTGTTATGTATTCCTTGTCTACGATTCAAATGAATGTAAATGCGACACTTCCTTGCAAGGAAATAGCGTTTGCAGATGTCTACGTATCGTAGCAATAGAGTTCAAATGCTTCTTAAAACGCGATATCGCATCTCATTTCTATGTTTCATGGTAAGATATAATATGATTTGCGAAGTGTTATGTATTCCTCGTCTACACATCAACTAAATGTAAATGCGTACTTCCTTGCAAGGAAATAGCGTTTGCAGATGTCTACGTATCGTAGCAATAGAGTTCCTGTGATTCTTAAAACGCGATATCGTATCTCATTTCTATGTTTCATGGTAAGATATAATATGATTTGCGGAGTGTTATGTATTCCTAGTCTACACTTCAAATGAATGCAAATGCGACACTTCCTTGCAAGGAAATAGCGTTTGCAAATGTCTACCTATCGTAGCAGTAGTGTTCTAATGCTTCTTAGAACGCGATGTCGCATCTCATTTCTATGTTTCATGGTAAGATATAATATGATTTGCGAAGTATCATGTATTCCTCGTCTACACTTCAAATGAATGTAAATGCGACACTTCCTTGCAAGGAAATAGCATCTGCAGATGTCTAGGTATCGTAGCAATAGAGTTCTAATGCTTCTTAAAACGCGATATCGCATCTCATTTATATGTTTCATGGTAAGATATAATATGATTTGCGAAGTATTGTGTATTCCTCGTCTACACTTCAAATGAATGTGAATGCGACACTTCCTCGCTAGGAAATAGCGTTTGCAGATGTCTACGTATCGAAGCAATGGAGTTCAAATGCTTCTTAAAACAAGATATCGCATCTCAATTCTATATTTCATGATAAGATGTAATATTCATTGCGAAGTGTTATGTATTCCTCGCCTACACTTCAAATGAATGTAAATGCGACACTTCCTTGCTAGGAAATAGCGTATGCAGATGTCTACGTATCGAAGCAATAAAGTTCAAATGCTTCTAAAAACGAGATATTGCATCTCATATATATGTTTCCTGATAAGATATAATATTCATTGCGAAGTGTAATGCATTCCTCGTCTACGATTCAAATGAATGTAAATGCGACACTTCCTTGCAAGGAAATAGCGTTTGCAGATGTCTACGTATCGTAGCAATAGAGTTCTTATGATTCTTAAAACGCGATATCGCATCTCATTTCTGTGTTTCATGGTAAGATATAATATGATTTGCGAAGTATTGTGTATTCCTCGTCTACACTTCAAATGAACGTGAATGCGACACTACCTTGCAAGGAAATAGCGTTTGCAGATGTCTAGGTATCGTAGCAATAGAGTTCTAATGCTTCTTAAAACGCGATATCGCATCTCATTTCTATGATTCATGGTAAGATATAATATGATTTGCGAAGTGTTATGTATTCCACGTCTACACTTCAAATGAATGTAAATGCGACCCTTCCTTGCAAGGAAATAGCGATTGCAGATGTCTACGTCTCGTAGCAATAGAGTTCATATGATTTTTAAAACGAGATATTGCATCTCATATATATGTTTCCTGATAAGATATAATATTCATTGCGAAGTCTTATGCATTCCTCGTCTACGATTCAAAGGAATGTAAATGCGACATTTCGTTGCAAGGAAATAGCGTTTGCAGATGTCAACGTATCGTAGCAATAGAGTTCTAATGCTTCTTAAAACGCGATATCGCATCTCATTTCTATGTTTCATGGTAAGATATAAAATGATTTGCGAAGTGTGATGTATTCCTCGTCTACACTTCAAATGAATGTAAATGCGACACTTCCTTGCAAGGAAATAGCGATTGCAGATGTCTACGTCTCGTAGCAATAGAGTTCATATGTTCTTAAAACGCGATATCGCATCTCAATTCTATGTTTCATGGTAAGATATAACATGATTTGCGAAGTGTTATGTATTCCTTGTCTACACTTCAAATGAATGTGAATGCGATACTTCCTCGCTAGGAAATGGCGTTTACAGATGTCTACGTATCGTAGCAATAGCTTTCTAATGCTTCTTAAAACGCGATATCGAATCTCATTTCTATGTTTCATGGTGAGATATAATATGATTTGCGAAGTGTCATGTATTCCTCGCCTACACTTCAAATGAATGTAAATGCGACACTTCCTTGCTAGGAAATAGCGTTTGCAGATGTCTACGTATCGAAGCAATAGAGTTCAAATGCTTCTTAAAACGATATATTGCATCTCATAACTATGTTTCCTGATAAGATATAATATTCATTGCGAAGTGTTATGCATTCCTCGTCTACGATTCAAATGATTGTAAATGCGACACTTCCTTGCAAGGAAATAGCGTTTGCAGATGTCTACGTATCGTAGCAATAGAGTTCTAATGCTTCTTAAAACGCGATATCGCATCTCATTTCTGTGTTTCATGGCAAGATATAACATGATTTGCGAAGTATTGTGTATTCCTCGTCTACACTTCAAATGAATGTGAATGCGATACTTCCTCGCTAGGAAATAGCGTTTGCAGATGTCTACGTATCGTAGCAATAGCTTTCTAATGCTACTTAAAACGCGATATCGAATCTCATTTCTATGTTTCATGGTAAGATATAGTATGATTTGCGAAGTGTCATGTATTCCTCGTCTACACTACAAATGAATGTAAATGCGACACTTCCTTGCAAGGAAATAGCGTTTGCAGATGTCTACGTATCGAAGCAATAGTGTTCAAATGCTTCTTAAAACGCGATATCGCATCTCATTTCTATGTTTCATGGTTAGATATAACATGATTTGCGAAGTATTGTGTATTCCTCGTCTACACTTCAAATGAATGTAAATGCGACTCTTCCTTGCAAGGAAATAGCTTTTGCAGATGTCCACGTATCGAAGAAATAGAGTTAAAATGCTTCCTAAAACAAGATAACGCATCTCAATTCTATGTTTCATGATAGGATGTAATATTCATTGCGAAGTGTTATGGATTCCTCGCCTACACTTCAAATGAATGTAAATGCGACACTTCCTTGCTAGGAAATAGCGTTTGCAGATGTCTACGTATCGAAGCAATAGAGTTCAAATGCTTCTTAAAACGATATATTGCATCTCATAACTATATTTCATGATAAGATGTAATATTCATTGCGAAGTGTTATGCATTCCTCGTCTACGATTCAAATGGATGTAAATGCGACACTTCCTTGCAAGGAAATAGCGTTTGCAGATATCTACGTATCGTAGCAATAGAGTTCTAATGCTTCTTAAAACGCGATATCGCATCTCATTTCCATGTTTCATGGTATGATACAATATGATTTGCGAAGTATCATGTATTCCTCGTCTACACTTCAAATGAATGCAAATGCGACACTTCCTTGCTAGGAAATAGCGTCTGCAGATGTCTAGGTATCGTAGCAATAGAGTTCTAATGCTTCTTAAAACGCGATATCGCATCTCATTTCTATGTTTCATGGTAAGATGTAATATTATTTGCGAAGTGTTATGTATTCCTGGCCTATAATTCAAATGAATGTAAATGCGAGACTTCTTTGCTAGGAAATAGCGTTTGCAAATGTCTACCTATTGCAGCAATAGTGTTCTAATGCTTCTTAAAACGCGAAATCGCATCTCATTTCTATGTTTCATGGTAAGATATAATATGATTTGCGAAGTATCATGTATTCCTCGTCTACACTTCAAATGAATGTAAATGCGACACTTCGTTGCTAGGAAATAGCATCTGCAGATATCTAGGTATCGTAGCAATAGAGTTCTAATGCTTCTTAAAACGCAATATCGCATCTCATTTCTATGTTTCATGGTAAGATATAATATGATTTGCGAAGTATCATGTATTCCTCGTCTACACTTCAAATGAATGTAAATGCGACACTTCCTTGCTAGGAAATAGCGTCTGCAGATGTCTAGGTATCGTAGCAATAGAGTTCTAATGCTTCTTAAAACGCGATATCGCAACTCATTTCTATGTTTCATGGTATGATATAATATGATTTGCGAAGTATCATGTATTCCTCGTCTACATTTCAAATGAATATACATGCGACACTTCCTTGCTAGGAAATAGCGTCTGCAGATTTCTAGGTATCGTAGCAATAGAGTCCTAATGCTTCTTAAAACGCGATATCGCATCTCATTTCTATGTTTCATGGTAAGATATAATATGATTTGCGAAGTGTTATGTATTCCTCGTCTACACTTCAAATGAATGTAAATGCGACACTTCCTTGCAAGGAAATAACGTTTGCAGAAGTCTACGTATCGTAGCAATAGAGTTCTAATGCTTCTTAAAACGCGATATCGCATCTCATTTCTATGTTTCATGGTAAGATGTAATATTATTTGCGAAGTGTTATGTATTCCTCGCCTATACTTCAAATGAATGTAAATGCGATACTTCTTTCCTAGGAAATAGCGTTTGCAAATGTCTACCTATCGTAGCAATGGTGTTCTAATGCTTCTTAAAACGCGATATCGCATCTCATTTCTATGTTTCATGGTAAGATATAATATGATTTGCGAAGTATCATGTATTCCTCGTCTACACTTCAAATGAATGTAAATGCGACACTTTCTTGCTAGAAAATAGCATCTGCAGATGTCTAGGTATCGTAGCAATAGAGTTCTAATGCTTCTTAAAACGCGATATAGCATCTTATTTCTATGTTTCATGGTAAGATGTAGTATTATTTGCGAAGTGTTATGTATTCCTCGCCTATACTTCAAATGAATGTAAATGCGAGAATTCTTTGCTAGGAATTAGCGTTTGCAGATGTCAAAGTATCGAAGCAATAGAGTTCAAATGATTCTTAAAACGCGATATCGCATCTCATTTCTATGTTCCATGGTAAGATATAACATGATTTGCGAAGTGTTATGTATTCCTCGTCTACACTTCAAATGAATGTGAATGCGATACTTCCTCGCTAGGAAATAGCGTTTGCAGATATCTACGTATCGAAGCAATAGAGTTCAAACGCTTCCAAAAACGAGATATTGCATCTCATATCTATGTTTCATGATAAGATATAATATTCATTGCGAAGTGTTATGCATTCCTCGTCTACGATTCAAATGGATGTAAATGCGACACTTCCTTGCTAGGAAATAGCGTTTGCAGATGTCTACATATCGAAGCAATAGAGTTCAAATGCTTCTTAAAACAAGATATCGCATCTCAATTCTATATTTCATGATAAGATGTAATATTCATTGCGAAGTGTTATGCATTCCTCGTCTACGATTCAAATGGATGTAAATGCGACACTTCCTTGCTAGGAAATAGCGTTTGCAGATGTCTACGTATCGAAGCAATAGAGGTCAAATGCTTCGTAAAACAAGATATCGCATCTCAATTCTATATTTCATGATAAGATGTAATATTCATTGCGAAGTGTTATGTATTCCTCGCCTACACTTCAAATGAATGTAAATGCGACACTTCCTTGCTAGGAAATAGCGTTTGCAGATGTCTACGTATCGAAGCAATAAAGTTCAAATGCTTCTAAAAACGAGATATTGCATCTCATATCTATGTTTCCTGATAAGATATAATATTCATTGCGAAGTGTAATGCATTCCTCGTCTACGATTCAAATGAATGTAAATGCGACATTTCCTTGCAAGGAAATAGCGTCTGCAGATGTCTAGGTATCGTAGCAATAGAGATCTAATGCTCCTTAAAACGCGATATCGCATCTCATTTCTATGTTTCATGGTAAGATATAACATGATTTGCGAAGTGTTATGTATTCCTTGTCTACACTTCAAATGAATGTGAATGCGATACTTCCTCGCTAGGAAATAGCGTTTGCAGATGTCTACGTATTGTAGCAATAGCTATCTAATGCTTCTTAAAACGCGATGTCGAATCTCATTTCTATGTTTCATGGTAACATATACTATGATTTGCGAAGTGTCATGTATTCCTTGTCTACACTTCAAATGAATGTAAATGCGACACTTCCTTGCAAGGAAATAGCGATTGCAGATGTCTACGTCTCGTAGCAATAGAGTTCATATGATTCTTAAAACGCGATATCGCATCTCATTTCTATGTTTCATGGTAAGATATAATATGATTTGCTAAGTGTTATGTATTCCTCGTCTACACTTCAAATGAATTTAATGCGACACTTCCTTGCTAGGAATTAGTGTTTGCAGATGTCTACGTATGGTAGCAATAGCTTTCTAATGCTTCTTAAAACGCGATGTCGAATCTCATTTCTATGTTTCATGGTAAGATATAATATGATTTGCGAAGTGTTATGTATTCCTCGTCTACACTTCAAATGAATGTAAATGCGACACTTCCTTGCAAGGAAATAGCGATTGCAGATGTCTACGTCTAGTAGCAATAGAGTTCATATGATCCTTAAAACGCGATATCGCATCTCATTTCTATGTTTCATGGTAAGATATAACATGTTTTGCGAAGTGTTATGTATTCCTTGTCTACGATTCAAATGAATGTAAATGCGACACTTCCTTGCAAGGAAATAGCGTTTGCAGATGTCTACGTATCGTAGCAATAGAGTTCAAATGCTTCTTAAAACGCGATATCGCATCTCATTTCTATGTTTCATGGTAAGATATAATATGATTTGCGAAGTGTTATGTATTCCTCGTCTACACATCAACTAAATGTAAATGCGTACTTCCTTGCAAGGAAATAGCGTTTGCAGATGTCTACGTATCGTAGCAATAGAGTTCCTGTGATTCTTAAAACGCGATATCGTATCTCATTTCTATGTTTCATGGTAAGATATAATATGATTTGCGGAGTGTTATGTATTCCTAGTCTACACTTCAAATGAATGCAAATGCGACACTTCCTTGCAAGGAAATAGCGTTTGCAAATGTCTACCTATCGTAGGAGTAGTGGTCTAATGCTTCTTAGAACGCGATGTCGCATCTCATTTCTATGTTTCATGGTAAGATATAATATGATTTGCGAAGTATCATGTATTCCTCGTCTACACTTCAAATGAATGTAAATGCGACACTTCCTTGCAAGGAAATAGCATCTGCAGATGTCTAGGTATCGTAGCAATAGAGTTCTAATGCTTCTTAAAACGCGATATCGCATCTCATTTATATGTTTCATGGTAAGATATAATATGATTTGCGAAGTATCATGTATTCCTCGTCTACACTTCAAATGAATGTAAATGCGACACTTCCTTGCTAGGAAATAGCGTCTGCAGATTTCTAGGTATCGTCGCAATAGAGTCCTAATGCTTCTTAAAACGCGATATCGCATCTCATTTCTATGTTTCATGGTAAGATATAATATGATTTGCGAAGTGTTATGTATTCCTCGCCTATACTTCAAATGAATGTAAATGCGATACTTCTTTCCTAGGAAATAGCGTTTGCAAATGTCTACCTATCGTAGCAATAGTGTTCTAATGCTTCTTAAAACAAGATATCGCATCTCAATTCTATGTTTCATGATAAGATGTAATATTCATTGCGAAGTGTCATGTATTCCTCGCCTACACTTCAAATGAATGTAAATGCGACACTTCCTTGCAAGGAAATAGCGTTTGCAGATGTCTACGTATCGTAGCAATAGAGTTCTTATGATTCTTAAAACGCGATATCGCATCTCATTTCTATGTTTCATGGTAAGATATAATATGATTTGCGAAGTATTGTGTATTCCTCGTCTACACTTCAAATGAATGTGAATGCGACACTTCCTCGCTAGGAAATAGCGTTTGCAGATGTCTACGTATCGAAGCAATGGAGTTCAAATGCTTCTTAAAACAAGATATCGCATCTCAATTCTATATTTCATGATAAGATGTAATATTCATTGCGAAGTGTTATGTATTCCTCGCCTACACTTCAAATGAATGTAAATGCGACACTTCCTTGCTAGGAAATAGCGTATGCAGATGTCTACGTATCGAAGCAATAAAGTTCAAATGCTTCTAAAAACGAGATATTGCATCTCATATATATGTTTCCTGATAAGATATAATATTCATTGCGAAGTGTAATGCATTCCTCGTCTACGATTCAAATGAATGTAAATGCGACACTTCCTTGCAAGGAAATAGCGTTTGCAGATGTCTACGTATCGTAGCAATAGAGTTCTTATGATTCTTAAAACGCGATATCGCATCTCATTTCTGTGTTTCATGGTAAGATATAATATGATTTGCGAAGTATTGTGTATTCCTCGTCTACACTTCAAATGAACGTGAATGCGACACTACCTTGCAAGGAAATAGCGTTTGCAGATGTCTAGGTATCGTAGCAATAGAGTTCTAATGCTTCTTAAAACGCGATATCGCATCTCATTTCTATGATTCATGGTAAGATATAATATGATTTGCGAAGTGTTATGTATTCCACGTCTACACTTCAAATGAATGTAAATGCGACACTTCCTTGCAAGGAAATAGCGATTGCAGATGTCTACGTCTCGTAGCAATAGAGTTCATATGATTTTTAAAACGAGATATTGCATCTCATATATATGTTTCCTGATAAGATATAATATTCATTGCGAAGTCTTATGCATTCCTCGTCTACGATTCAAAGGAATGTAAATGCGACATTTCGTTGCAAGGAAATAGCGTTTGCAGATGTCAACGTATCGTAGCAATAGAGTTCTAATGCTTCTTAAAACGCGATATCGCATCTCATTTCTATGTTTCATGGTAAGATATAAAATGATTTGCGAAGTGTGATGTATTCCTCGTCTACACTTCAAATGAATGTAAATGCGACTCTTCCTTGCAAGGAAATAGCTTTTGCAGATGTCCACGTATCGAAGAAATAGAGTTAAAATGCTTCCTAAAACAAGATAACGCATCTCAATTCTATGTTTCATGATAGGATGTAATATTCATTGCGAAGTGTTATGTATTCCTCGCCTACACTTCAAATGAATGTAAATGCGACACTTCCTTGCTAGGAAATAGCGTTTGCAGATGTCTACGTATCGAAGCAATAGAGTTCAAATGCTTCTTAAAACGAGATATTGCATCTCATATCTATGTTTCCTGATAAGATATAATATTCATTGCGAAGTTTTATGCATTCCTCGTCTACGATTCAAATGAATGTAAATGCGACACTTCCTTGCAAGGAAATAGCGTTTGCAGATGTCTACGTATCGTAGCAATAGAGTTCTAATGCTTCTTAAAACGCGATATCGCACCTCATTTCTATGTTTCATGGTAAGATATAATATGATTTGCGAAGTGTTATGTATTCCTCGTCTACACATCAACTAAATGTAAATGCGCACTTCCTTGCAAGGAAATAGCGTTTGCAGATGTCTACGTATTGTAGCAATAGAGTTCTAATGCTTCTTAAAACGCGATATCGCATCTCATTTCTATGTTTCATGGTAAGATATAACATGATTTGAGAAGTATTGTGTATTCCTCGTCTACACTTCAAATGAATGTAAATGCGTCTCTTCCTTGCAAGGAAATAGCGTTTGCTGATGTCCACGTATCGAAGCAATACAGTTCAAATGCTTCTTAAAACAAGATATCGCATCTCAATTCTATGTTTCATGATAAGATGTAATATTCATTGCGAAGCGTTATGTATTCCTCGCCTACACTTCAAATGAATATAAATGCGACACTTCCTCGCTAGGAAATGGCGTTTGCAGATGTCTACGTATCGTAGCAATAGATTTCTAATGCTTCTTAAAACGCGATATCGCATCTCATTTCTATGTTTCATGGTAAGATATAATATGAATGGCGAAGTATCTTGTATTTTTCGTCTACACTTCAAATGAATGTAAATGCGACTCTCCCTTGCAAGGAAATAGCGTTTGCAGATGTCTACGTATCGAAGCAATAAAGTTCAAATGCTTCCTAAAACGAGATATTGCATCTCATATCTATGTTTCATGATAAGATATAATATTCATTGCGAAGTGTTATGCATTCCTCGTCTACGATTCAAATGGATGTAAATGCGACACTTCCTTGCTAGGAAATAGCGTTTGCAGATGTCTACGTATCGAAGCAATAGATTTCAAATGCTTCTTAAAACAAGATATCGCATCTCAATTCTATGTTTCATGATAAGATGTAATATTCATTGCGAAGTGTCATGTATTCCTCGCCTACACTTCAAATGAATGTAAATGCGACACTTCCTTGCAAGGAAATAGCGTTTGCAGATGTCTACGTATCGTAGCAATAGAGTTCTTATGATTCTTAAAACGCGATATCGCATCTCATTTCTATGTTTCATGGTAAGATATAATATGATTTGCGAAGTATTGTGTATTCCTCGTCTACACTTCAAATGAATGTGAATGCGACACTTCCTCGCTAGGAAATGGCGTTTGCAGATGTCTACGAATCGTAGCAATAGATTTCTAATGCTTCTTAAAACGAGATATCGCATCTCATTTCTATGTTTCATGGTAAGATATAATATGATTTGCGAAGTGTTGTGTATTCCTCGTCTACACTTCAAATGAATGTAAATGCGACACTTCCTGGCTAGGAAATAGCGTCTGCAGATGTCTACGTATCGTAGCAATAGAGTTCATTTGATTCTTAAAACGCGATACCGCATCTCATATCTATGTTTCATGATAAGATATAATATTCATTGCGAAGTGTTATGCATTCCTCGTCTACGATTCAAATGGATGTAAATGCGACACTTCCTTGCTAGGAAATAGCGTTTGCAGATGTCTACGTATCGAAGCAATGGAGTTCAAATGCTTCTTAAAACAAGATATCGCATCTCAATTCTATATTTCATGATAAGATGTAATATTCATTGCGAAGTGTTATGTATTCCTCGCCTACACTTCAAATGAATGTAAATGCGACACTTCCTTGCTAGGAAATAGCGTATGCAGATGTCTACGTATCGAAGCAATAAAGTTCAAATGCTTCTAAAAACGAGATATTGCATCTCATATATATGTTTCCTGATAAGATATAATATTCATTGCGAAGTGTAATGCATTCCTCGTCTACGATTCAAATGAATGTAAATGCGACACTTCCTTGCAAGGAAATAGCGTTTGCAGATGTCTACGTATCGTAGCAATAGAGTTCTTATGATTCTTAAAACGCGATATCGCATCTCATTTCTATGTTTCATGGTAAGATATAATATGATTTGCGAAGTATTGTGTATTCCTCGTCTACACTTCAAATGAACGTGAATGCGACACTACCTTGCAAGGAAATAGCGTTTGCAGATGTCTAGGTATCGTAGCAATAGAGTTCTAATGCTTCTTAAAACGCGATATCGCATCTCATTTCTATGATTCATGGTAAGATATAATATGATTTGCGAAGTGTTATGTATTCCACGTCTACACTTCAAATGAATGTAAATGCGACACTTCCTTGCAAGGAAATAGCGTTTGCAGATGTCTACGTATCGTAGCAATAGCTTTCTAATGCTACTTAAAACGCGATATCGAATCTCATTTCTATGTTTCATGGTAAGATATAGTATGATTTGCGAAGTGTCATGTATTCCTCGTCTACACTACAAATGAATGTAAATGCGACACTTCCTTGCAAGGAAATAGCGTTTGCAGATGTCTACGTATCGAAGCAATAGTGTTCAAATGCTTCTTAAAACGCGATATCGCATCTCATTTCTATGTTTCATGGTAAGATATAATATGATTTGCGAAGTGTTATGTATTCCTCGTCTACGCTTCAAATGAATGTAAATGCGACACTTCCTTGCAAGGAAATAGCGATTGCAGATGTTTACGTATCGTAGCAATAGAGTTCTAATGCTTCTTAAAACGCGATATCGCATCTCATTTCTATGTTTCATGGTAAGATATAACATGATTTGCGAAGTATTGTGTATTCCTCGTCTACGATTCAAATGATTGTAAATGCGACACTTCCTTGCAAGGAAATAGCGTTTGCAGATGTCTACGTATCGAAGCAATAGTGTTCAAATGCTTCTTAAAACGCGATATCGCATCTCATTTCTATGTTTCATGGTAAGATATAATATGATTTGCGAAGTGTTATGTATTCCTCGTCTACGCTTCAAATGAATGTAAATGCGACACTTCCTTGCAAGGAAATAGCGATTGCAGATGTTTACGTATCGTAGCAATAGAGTTCTAATGCTTCTTAAAACGCGATATCGCATCTCATTTCTATGTTTCTTGGTAAGATATAACATGATTTGCGAAGTATTGTGTATTCCTCGTCTACACTTCAAATGAATGTAAATGCGACTCTTCCTTGCAAGGAAATAGCTTTTGCAGATGTCCACGTATCGAAGAAATAGAGTTAAAATGCTTCCTAAAACAAGATAACGCATCTCAATTCTATGTTTCATGATAGGATGTAATATTCATTGCGAAGTGTTATGTATTCCTCGCCTACACTTCAAATGAATGTAAATGCGCACTTCCTTGCAAGGAAATAGCGTTTGCAGATGTCTACGTATTGTAGCAATAGAGTTCTAATGCTTCTTAAAACGCTATATCGCATCTCATTTCTATGTTTCATGGTAAGATATAACATGATTTGAGAAGTATTGTGTATTCCTCGTCTACACTTCAAATGAATGTAAATGCGACTCTTCCTTGCAAGGAAATAGCGTTTGCTGATGTCCACGTATCGAAGCAATAGAGTTCAAATGCTTCTTAAAACAAGATATCGCATCTCAATTCTATGTTTCATGATAAGATGTAATATTCATTGCGAAGTGTTATGTATTCCTCGCCTACACTTCAAATGAATATAAATGCGACACTTCCTCGCTAGGAAATGGCGTTTGCAGATGTCTACGTATCGTAGCAATAGATTTCTAATGCTTCTTAAAACAAGATATCGCATCTCAATTCTATGTTTCATGATAAGATGTAATATTCATTGCGAAGTGTTATGTATTCCTCGCCTACACTTCAAATGAATATAAATGCGACACTTCCTCGCTAGGAAATGGCGTTTGCAGATGTCTACGTATCGTAGCAATAGATTTCTAATGCTTCTTAAAACGCGATATCGCATCTCATTTCTATGTTTCTTGGTAAGATATAATATGAATTGCGAAGTATCTTGTATTTTTCGTCTACACTTCAAATGAATGTAAATGCGACTCTCCCTTGCAAGGAAATAGCGTTTGCAGATGTCTACGTATCGAAGCAATAGAGTTCAAATGCTTCCTAAAACGAGATATTGCATCTCATATCTATGTTTCATGATAAGATATAATATTCATTGCGAAGTGTTATGCATTCCTCGTCTACGATTCAAATGGATGTAAATGCGACACTTCCTTGCTAGGCAATAGCGTTTGCAGATGTCTACGTATCGAAGCAATAGATTTCAAATGCTTCTTAAAACAAGATATCGCATCTCAATTCTATGTTTCATGATAAGATGTAATATTCATTGCGAAGTGTCATGTATTCCTCGCCTACACTTCAAATGAATGTAAATGCGACACTTCCTTGCAAGGAAATAGCGTTTGCAGATGTCTACGTATCGTAGCAATAGAGTTCTTATGATTCTTAAAACGCGATATCGCATCTCATTTCTATGTTTCATGGTAAGATATAATATGATTTGCGAAGTATTGTGTATTCCTCGTCTACACTTCAAATGAATGTGAATGCGACACTTCCTCGCTAGGAAATGGCGTTTGCAGATGTCTACGAATCGTAGCAATAGATTTCTAATGCTTCTTAAAACGAGATATCGCATCTCATTTCTATGTTTCATGGTAAGATATAATATGATTTGCGAAGTGTTGTGTATTCCTCGTCTACGATTCAAATGGTTGTAAATGCGACACTTCCTTGCTAGGAAATAGCGTTTGCAGATGTCTACGTATCGAAGCAATAGATTTCAAATGCTTCTTAAAACAAGATATCGCATCTCAATTCTATGTTTCATGATAAGATGTTATATTCATTGCGAAGTGTCATGTATTCCTCGCCTACACTTCAAATGAATGTAAATGCGACACTTCCTTGCAAGGAAATAGCGTTTGCAGATGTCTACGTATCGTAGCAATAGTGTTCTTATGATTCTTAAAACGCGATATCGCATCTCATTTCTGTGTTTCATGGCAAGATATAACATGATTTGCGAAGTATTGTGTATTCCTCGTCTACACTTCAAATGAATGTGAATGCGATACTTCCTCGCTAGGAAATAGCGTTTGCAGATGTCTACGTATCGTAGCAATAGCTTTCTAATGCTACTTAAAACGCGATATCGAATCTCATTTCTATGTTTCATGGTAAGATATAGTATGATTTGCGAAGTGTCATGTATTCCTCGTCTACACTACAAATGAATGTAAATGCGACACTTCCTTGCAAGGAAATAGCGTTTGCAGATGTCTACGTATCGAAGCAATAGTGTTCAAATGCTTCTTAAAACGCGATATCGCATCTCATTTCTATGATTCATGGTAAGATATAATATGATTTGCGAAGTGTTATGTATTCCACGTCTACACTTCAAATGAATGTAAATGCGACACTTCCTTGCAAGGAAATAGCGATTGCAGATGTCTACGTCTCGTAGCAATAGAGTTCATATGATTTTTAAAACGAGATATTGCATCTCATATATATGTTTCCTGATAAGATATAATATTCATTGCGAAGTCTTATGCATTCCTCGTCTACGATTCAAAGGAATGTAAATGCGACATTTCGTTGCAAGGAAATAGCGTTTGCAGATGTCAACGTATCGTAGCAATAGAGTTCTAATGCTTCTTAAAACGCGATATCGCATCTCATTTCTATGTTTCATGGTAAGATATAAAATGATTTGCGAAGTGTGATGTATTCCTCGTCTACACTTCAAATGAATGTAAATGCGACACTTCCTTGCAAGGAAATAGCGATTGCAGATGTCTACGTCTCGTAGCAATAGAGTTCATATGTTCTTAAAACGCGATATCGCATCTCAATTCTATGTTTCATGGTAAGATATAACATGATTTGCGAAGTGTTATGTATTCCTTGTCTACACTTCAAATGAATGTGAATGCGATACTTCCTCGCTAGGAAATGGCGTTTACAGATGTCTACGTATCGTAGCAATAGCTTTCTAATGCTTCTTAAAACGCGATATCGAATCTCATTTCTATGTTTCATGGTGAGATATAATATGATTTGCGAAGTGTCATGTATTCCTCGCCTACACTTCAAATGAATGTAAATGCGACACTTCCTTGCTAGGAAATAGCGTTTGCAGATGTCTACGTATCGAAGCAATAGAGTTCAAATGCTTCTTAAAACGATATATTGCATCTCATAACTATGTTTCCTGATAAGATATAATATTCATTGCGAAGTGTTATGCATTCCTCGTCTACGATTCAAATGATTGTAAATGCGACACTTCCTTGCAAGGAAATAGCGTTTGCAGATGTCTACGTATCGTAGCAATAGAGTTCTAATGCTTCTTAAAACGCGATATCGCATCTCATTTCTGTGTTTCATGGCAAGATATAACATGATTTGCGAAGTATTGTGTATTCCTCGTCTACACTTCAAATGAATGTGAATGCGATACTTCCTCGCTAGGAAATAGCGTTTGCAGATGTCTACGTATCGTAGCAATAGCTTTCTAATGCTACTTAAAACGCGATATCGAATCTCATTTCTATGTTTCATGGTAAGATATAGTATGATTTGCGAAGTGTCATGTATTCCTCGTCTACACTACAAATGAATGTAAATGCGACACTTCCTTGCAAGGAAATAGCGTTTGCAGATGTCTACGTATCGAAGCAATAGTGTTCAAATGCTTCTTAAAACGCGATATCGCATCTCATTTCTATGATTCATGGTAAGATATAATATGATTTGCGAAGTGTTATGTATTCCACGTCTACACTTCAAATGAATGTAAATGCGACACTTCCTTGCAAGGAAATAGCGATTGCAGATGTCTACGTCTCGTAGCAATAGAGTTCATATGATTTTTAAAACGAGATATTGCATCTCATATATATGTTTCCTGATAAGATATAATATTCATTGCGAAGTCTTATGCATTCCTCGTCTACGATTCAAAGGAATGTAAATGCGACATTTCGTTGCAAGGAAATAGCGTTTGCAGATGTCAACGTATCGTAGCAATAGAGTTCTAATGCTTCTTAAAACGCGATATCGCATCTCATTTCTATGTTTCATGGTAAGATATAAAATGATTTGCGAAGTGTGATGTATTCCTCGTCTACACTTCAAATGAATGTAAATGCGACACTTCCTTGCAAGGAAATAGCGATTGCAGATGTCTACGTCTCGTAGCAATAGAGTTCATATGTTCTTAAAACGCGATATCGCATCTCAATTCTATGTTTCATGGTAAGATATAACATGATTTGCGAAGTGTTATGTATTCCTTGTCTACACTTCAAATGAATGTGAATGCGATACTTCCTCGCTAGGAAATGGCGTTTACAGATGTCTACGTATCGTAGCAATAGCTTTCTAATGCTTCTTAAAACGCGATATCGAATCTCATTTCTATGTTTCATGGTGAGATATAATATGATTTGCGAAGTGTCATGTATTCCTCGCCTACACTTCAAATGAATGTAAATGCGACACTTCCTTGCTAGGAAATAGCGTTTGCAGATGTCTACGTATCGAAGCAATAGAGTTCAAATGCTTCTTAAAACGATATATTGCATCTCATAACTATGTTTCCTGATAAGATATAATATTCATTGCGAAGTGTTATGCATTCCTCGTCTACGATTCAAATGATTGTAAATGCGACACTTCCTTGCAAGGAAATAGCGTTTGCAGATGTCTACGTATCGTAGCAATAGAGTTCTAATGCTTCTTAAAACGCGATATCGCATCTCATTTCTGTGTTTCATGGCAAGATATAACATGATTTGCGAAGTATTGTGTATTCCTCGTCTACACTTCAAATGAATGTGAATGCGATACTTCCTCGCTAGGAAATAGCGTTTGCAGATGTCTACGTATCGTAGCAATAGCTTTCTAATGCTACTTAAAACGCGATATCGAATCTCATTTCTATGTTTCATGGTAAGATATAGTATGATTTGCGAAGTGTCATGTATTCCTCGTCTACACTACAAATGAATGTAAATGCGACACTTCCTTGCAAGGAAATAGCGTTTGCAGATGTCTACGTATCGAAGCAATAGTGTTCAAATGCTTCTTAAAACGCGATATCGCATCTCATTTCTATGTTTCATGGTAAGATATAATATGATTTGCGAAGTGTTATGTATTCCTCGTCTACGCTTCAAATGAATGTAAATGCGACACTTCCTTGCAAGGAAATAGCGATTGCAGATGTTTACGTATCGTAGCAATAGAGTTCTAATGCTTCTTAAAACGCGATATCGCATCTCATTTCTATGTTTCATGGTAAGATATAACATGATTTGCGAAGTATTGTGTATTCCTCGTCTACACTTCAAATGAATGTAAATGCGACTCTTCCTTGCAAGGAAATAGCTTTTGCAGATGTCCACGTATCGAAGAAATAGAGTTAAAATGCTCCCTAAAACAAGATAACGCATCTCAATTCTATGTTTCATGATAGGATGTAATATTCATTGCGAAGTGTTATGTATTCCTCGCCTACACTTCAAATGAATGTAAATGCGACACTTCCTTGCTAGGAAATAGCGTTTGCAGATGTCTACGTATCGAAGCAATAGAGTTCAAATGCTTCTTAAAACGAGATATTGCATCTCATATCTATGTTTCCTGATAAGATATAATATTCATTGCGAAGTTTTATGCATTCCTCGTCTACGATTCAAATGAATGTAAATGCGACACTTCCTTGCAAGGAAATAGCGTTTGCAGATGTCTACGTATCGTAGCAATAGAGTTCTAATGCTTCTTAAAACGCGATATCGCACCTCATTTCTATGTTTCATGGTAAGATATAATATGATTTGCGAAGTGTTATGTATTCCTCGTCTACACATCAACTAAATGTAAATGCGCACTTCCTTGCAAGGAAATAGCGTTTGCAGATGTCTACGTATTGTAGCAATAGAGTTCTAATGCTTCTTAAAACGCGATATCGCATCTCATTTCTATGTTTCATGGTAAGATATAACATGATTTGAGAAGTATTGTGTATTCCTCGTCTACACTTCAAATGAATGTAAATGCGTCTCTTCCTTGCAAGGAATTAGCGTTTGCTGATGTCCACGTATCGAAGCAATAGAGTTCAAATGCATCTTAAAACAAGATATCGCATCTCAATTCTATGTTTCATGATAAGATGTAATATTCATTGCGAAGTGTTATGTATTCCTCGCCTACACTTCAAATGAATATAAATGCGACACTTCCTCGCTAGGAAATGGCGTTTGCAGATGTCTACGTATCGTAGCAATAGATTTCTAATGCTTCTTAAAACGCGATATCGCATCTCATTTCTATGTTTCATGGTAAGATATAATATGAATTGCGAAGTATCTTGTATTTTTCGTCTACACTTCAAATGAATGTAAATGCGACTCTCCCTTGCAAGGAAATAGCGTTTGCAGATGTCTACGTATCGAAGCAATAGAGTTCAAATGCTTCCTAAAACGAGATATTGCATCTCATTTCTATGTTTCATGGTAAGATATAAAATGATTTGCGAAGTGTGATGTATTCCTCGTCTACACTTCAAATGAATGTAAATGCGACACTTCCTGGCTAGGAAATAGCGTCTGCAGATGTCTACGTATCGAAGCAATAAAGTTCAAATGCTTCTAAAAACGAGATATTGCATCTCATATATATGTTTCCTGATAAGATATAATATTCATTGCGAAGTGTAATGCATTCCTCGTCTACGATTCAAATGAATGTAAATGCGACACTTCCTTGCAAGGAAATAGCGTTTGCAGATGTCTACGTATCGTAGCAATAGAGTTCTTATGATTCTTAAAACGCGATATCGCATCTCATTTCTATGTTTCATGGTAAGATATAATATGATTTGCGAAGTATTGTGTATTCCTCGTCTACACTTCAAATGAACGTGAATGCGACACTACCTTGCAAGGAAATAGCGTTTGCAGATGTCTAGGTATCGTAGCAATAGAGTTCTAATGCTTCTTAAAACGCGATATCGCATCTCATTTCTATGATTCATGGTAAGATATAATATGATTTGCGAAGTGTTATGTATTCCACGTCTACACTTCAAATGAATGTAAATGCGACACTTCCTTGCAAGGAAATAGCGATTGCAGATGTCTACGTCTCGTAGCAATAGTTTTCTAATGCTACTTAAAACGCGATATCGAATCTCATTTCTATGTTTCATGGTAAGATATAGTATGATTTGCGAAGTGTCATGTATTCCTCGTCTACACTACAAATGAATGTAAATGCGACACTTCCTTGCAAGGAAATAGCGTTTGCAGATGTCTACGTATCGAAGCAATAGTGTTCAAATGCTTCTTAAAACGCGATATCGCATCTCATTTCTACGTTTCATGGTAAGATATAATATGATTTGCGAAGTGTTATGTATTCCTCGTCTACGCTTCAAATGAATGTAAATGCGACACTTCCTTGCAAGGAAATAGCGATTGCAGATGTTTACGTATCGTAGCAATAGAGTTCTAATGCTTCTTAAAACGCGATATCGCATCTCATTTCTATGTTTCATGGTAAGATATAACATGATTTGCGAAGTATTGTGTATTCCTCGTCTACGATTCAAATGATTGTAAATGCGACACTTCCTTGCAAGGAAATAGCGTTTGCAGATGTCTACGTATCGAAGCAATAGTGTTCAAATGCTTCTTAAAACGCGATATCGCATCTCATTTCTATGTTTCATGGTAAGATATAACATGATTTGCGAAGTATTGTGTATTCCTCGTCTACACTTCAAATGAATGTAAATGCGACTCTTCCTTGCAAGGAAATAGCTTTTGCAGATGTCCACGTATCGAAGAAATAGAGTTAAAATGCTTCCTAAAACAAGATAACGCATCTCAATTCTATGTTTCATGATAGGATGTAATATTCATTGCGAAGTGTTATGTATTCCTCGCCTACACTTCAAATGAATGTAAATGCGCACTTCCATGCAAGGAAATAGCGTTTGCAGATGTCTACGTATTGTAGCAATAGAGTTCTAATGCTTCTTAAAACGCGATATCGCATCTCATTTCTATGTTTCATGGTAAGATATAACATGATTTGAGAAGTATTGTGTATTCCTCGTCTACACTTCAGATGAATGTAAATGCGACTCTTCCTTGCAAGGAAATAGCGTTTGCTGATGTCCACGTATCGAAGCAATAGAGTTCAAATGCTTCTTAAAACAAGATATCGCATCTCAATTCTATGTTTCATGATAAGATGTAATATTCATTGCGAAGTGTTATGTATTCCTCGCCTACACTTCAAATGAATATAAATGCGACACTTCCTCGCTAGGAAATGGCGTTTGCAGATGTCTACGTATCGTAGCAATAGATTTCTAATGCTTCTTAAAACGCGATATCGCATCTCATTTCTATGTTTCATGGTAAGATATAATATGAATTGCGAAGTATCTTGTATTTTTCGTCTACACTTCAAATGAATGTAAATGCGACTCTCCCTTGCAAGGAAATAGCGTTTGCAGATGTCTACGTATCGAAGCAATAGAGTTCAAATGCTTCCTAAAACGAGATATTGCATCTCATATCTATGTTTCCTGATAAGATATAATATTCATTGCGAAGTGTTATGCATTCCTCGTCTACGATTCAAATGGATGTAAATGCGACACTTCCTTGCTAGGAAATAGCGTTTGCAGATGTCTACGTATCGAAGCAATAGATTTCAAATGCTTCTTAAAACGCGATATCGCACCTCATTTCTATGTTTCATGGTAAGATATAATATGATTTGCGAAGTGTTATGTATTCCTCGTCTACACATCAACTAAATGTAAATGCGCACTTCCTTGCAAGGAAATAGCGTTTGCAGATGTCTACGTATTGTAGCAATAGAGTTCTAATGCTTCTTAAAACGCGATATCGCATCTCATTTCTATGTTTCATGGTAAGATATAACATGATTTGCGAAGTATTGTGTATTCCTCGTCTACACTTCAAATGAATGTGAATGCGACACTTCCTCGCTAGGAAATGGCGTTTGCAGATGTCTACGAATCGTAGCAATAGATTTCTAATGCTTCTTAAAACGAGATATCGCATCTCATTTCTATGTTTCATGGTAAGATATAATATGATTTGCGAAGTGTTGTGTATTCCTCGTCTACACTTCAAATGAATGTAAATGCGACACTTCCTGGCTAGGAAATAGCGTCTGCAGATGTCTACGTATCGTAGCAATAGAGTTCATATGATTCTTAAAACGCGATACTGCATCTCATATCTATGTTTCATGATAAGATATAATATTCATTGCGAAGTGTTATGCATTCCTCGTCTACGATTCAAATGGATGTAAATGCGACACTTCCTTGCTAGGAAATAGCGTTTGCAGATGTCTACGTATCGAAGCAATGGAGTTCAAATGCTTCTTAAAACAAGATATCGCATCTCAATTCTATATTTCATGATAAGATGTAATATTCATTGCGAAGTGTTATGTATTCCTCGCCTACACTTCAAATGAATGTAAATGCGACACTTCCTTGCTAGGAAATAGCGTATGCAGATGTCTACGTATCGAAGCAATAAAGTTCAAATGCTTCTAAAAACGAGATATTGCATCTCATATATATGTTTCCTGATAAGATATAATATTCATTGCGAAGTGTAATGCATTCCTCGTCTACGATTCAAATGAATGTAAATGCGACACTTCCTTGCAAGGAAATAGCGTTTGCAGATGTCTACGTATCGTAGCAATAGAGTTCTTATGACTCTTAAAACGCGATATCGCATCTCATTTCTATGTTTCATGGTAAGATATAATATGATTTGCGAAGTATTGTGTATTCCTCGTCTACACTACAAATGAACGTGAATGCGACACTACCTTGCAAGGAAATAGCGTTTGCAGATGTCTAGGTATCGTAGCAATAGAGTTCTAATGCTTCTTAAAACGCGATATCGCATCTCATTTCTATGATTCATGGTAAGATATAATATGATTTGCGAAGTGTTATGTATTCCACGTCTACACTTCAAATGAATGTAAATGCGACACTTCCTTGCAAGGAAATAGCGATTGCAGATGTCTACGTCTCGTAGCAATAGAGTTCATATGATTTTTAAAACGAGATATTGCATCTCATATATATGTTTCCTGATAAGATATAATATTCATTGCGAAGTCTTATGCATTCCTCGTCTACGATTCAAAGGAATGTAAATGCGACATTTCGTTGCAAGGAAATAGCGTTTGCAGATGTCAACGTATCGTAGCAATAGAGTTCTAATGCTTCTTAAAACGCGATATCGCATCTCATTTCTATGTTTCATGGTAAGATATAAAATGATTTGCGAAGTGTGATGTATTCCTCGTCTACACTTCAAATGAATGTAAATGCGACACTTCCTTGCAAGGAAATAGCGATTGCAGATGTCTACGTCTCGTAGCAATAGAGTTCATATGTTCTTAAAACGCGATATCGCATCTCAATTCTATGTTTCATGGTAAGATATAACATGATTTGCGAAGTGTTATGTATTCCTTGTCCACACTTCAAATGAATGTGAATGCGATACTTCCTCGCTAGGAAATAGCGTTTGCAGATGTCTACGTATCGTAGCAATAGCTTTCTAATGCTTCTTAAAACGCGATATCGAATCTCATTTCTATGTTTCATGGTGAGATATAATATGATTTGCGAAGTGTCATGTATTCCTCGCCTACACTTCAAATGAATGTAAATGCGACACTTCCTTGCTAGGAAATA
This sequence comes from Xylocopa sonorina, assembly GCF_050948175.1. Lineage (NCBI taxonomy): Eukaryota > Metazoa > Arthropoda > Insecta > Hymenoptera > Apidae > Xylocopa > Xylocopa sonorina. The sequence goes on along the minus strand of NW_027490231.1, from coordinate 692,809 downwards.
GCGTTTGCAGATGTCTACGTATCGAAGCAATAGAGTTCAAATGCTTCTTAAAACGATATATTGCATCTCATAACTATGTTTCCTGATAAGATATAATATTCATTGCGAAGTGTTATGCATTCCTCGTCTACGATTCAAATGATTGTAAATGCGACACTTCCTTGCAAGGAAATAGCGTTTGCAGATGTCTACGTATCGAAGCAATAGTGTTCAAATGCTTCTTAAAACGCGATATCGCATCTCATTTCTATGTTTCATGGTAAGATATAATATGATTTGCGAAGTGTTATGTATTCCTCGTCTACGCTTCAAATGAATGTAAATGCGACACTTCCTTGCAAGGAAATAGCGATTGCAGATGTTTACGTATCGTAGCAATAGAGTTCTAATGCTTCTTAAAACGCGATATCGCATCTCATTTCTATGTTTCATGGTAAGATATAACATGATTTGCGAAGTATTGTGTATTCCTCGTCTACACTTCAAATGAATGTAAATGCGACTCTTCCTTGCAAGGAATAGCTTTTGCAGATGTCCACGTATCGAAGAAATAGAGTTAAAATGCTTCCTAAAACAAGATAACGCATCTCAATTCTATGTTTCATGATAGGATGTAATATTCATTGCGAAGTGTTATGTATTCCTCGCCTACACTTCAAATGAATGTAAATGCGCACTTCCTTGCAAGGAAATAGCGTTTGCAGATGTCTACGTATTGTAGCAATAGAGTTCTAATGCTTCTTAAAACGCGATATCGCATCTCATTTCTATGTTTCATGGTAAGATATAACATGATTTGAGAAGTATTGTGTATTCCTCGTCTACACTTCAAATGAATGTAAATGCGACTCTTCCTTGCAAGGAATAGCGTTTGCTGATGTCCACGTATCGAAGCAATAGAGTTCAAATGCTTCTTAAAACAAGATATCGCATCTCAATTCTATGTTTCATGATAAGATGTAATATTCATTGCGAAGTGTTATGTATTCCTCGCCTACACTTCAAATGAATATAAATGCGACACTTCCTCGCTAGGAAATGGCGTTTGCAGATGTCTGCGTATCGTAGCAATAGATTTCTAATGCTTCTTAAAACGCGATATCGCATCTCATTTCTATGTTCATTGTAAGATATAATATGAATTGCGAAGTATCTTGTATTTTTCGTCTACACTTCAAATGAATGTAAATGCGACTCTCCCTTGCAAGGAAATAGCGTTTGCAGATGTCTACGTATCGAAGCAATAGAGTTCAAATGCTTCCTAAAACGAGATATTGCATCTCATATCTATGTTTCATGATAAGATATAATATTCATTGCGAAGTGTTATGCATTCCTCGTCTACGATTCAAATGGATGTAAATGCGACACTTCCTTGCTAGGAAATAGCGTTTGCAGATGTCTACGTATCGAAGCAATAGATTTCAAATGCTTCTTAAAACAAGATATCGCATCTCAATTCTATGTTTCATGATAAGATGTAATATTCATTGCGAAGTGTCATATTCCTCGCCTACACTTCAAATGAATGTAAATGCGACACTTCCTTGCAAGGAAATAGCGTTTGCAGATGTCTACGTATCGTAGCAATAGAGTTCTTATGACTCTTAAAACGCGATATCGCATCTCATTTCTATGTTTCATGGTAAGATATAATATGATTTGCGAAGTATTGTGTATTCCTCGTCTACACTTCAAATGAATGTGAATGCGACACTTCCTCGCTAGGAAATGGCGTTTGCAGATGTCTACGAATCGTAGCAATAGATTTCTAATGCTTCTTAAAACGAGATATCGCATCTCATTTCTATGTTTCATGGTAAGATATAATATGATTTGCGACGTGTTGTGTATTCCTCGTCTACACTTCAAATGAATGTAAATGCGACACTTCCTGGCTAGGAAATAGCGTCTGCAGATGTCTACGTATCGTAGCAATAGAGTTCATATGATTCTTAAAACGCGATACCGCATCTCATATCTATGTTTCATGATAAGATATAATATTCATTGCGAAGTGTTATGCATTCCTCGTCTACGATTCAAATGGATGTAAATGCGACACTTCCTTGCTAGGAAATAGCGTTTGCAGATGTCTACGTATCGTAGCAATAGAGTTCTAATGCTTCTTAAAACGCGATATCGCATCTCATTTCTATGTTTCATGGTAAGATATAAAATGATATGCGAAGTGTGATGTATTCCTCGTCTACACTTCAAATGAATGTAAATGCGACACTTCCTTGCAAGGAAATAGCGATTGCAGATGTCTACGTCTCGTAGCAATAGAGTTCATATGTTCTTAAAACGCGATATCGCATCTCAATTCTATGTTTCATGGTAAGATATAACATGATTTGCGAAGTGTTATGTATTCCTTGTCTACACTTCAAATGAATGTGAATGCGATACTTCCTCGCTAGGAAATAGCGTTTGCAGATGTCTACGTATCGTAGCAATAGCTTTCTAATGCTTCTTAAAACGCGATATCGAATCTCATTTCTATGTTTCATGGTGAGATATAATATGATTTGCGAAGTGTCATGTATTCCTCGCCTACACTTCAAATGAATGTAAATGCGACACTTCCTTGCTAGGAAATAGCGTTTGCAGATGTCTACGTATCGAAGCAATAGTGTTCAAATGCTTCTTAAAACGCGATATCGCATCTCATTTCTATGATTCATGGTAAGATATAATATGATTTGCGAAGTGTTATGTATTCCTCGTCTACGCTTCAAATGAATGTAAATGCGACACTTCCTTGCAAGGAAATAGCGATTGCAGATGTTTACGTATCGTAGCAATAGAGTTCTAATGCTTCTTAAAACGCGATATCGCATCTCATTTCTATGTTTCATGGTAAGATATAACATGATTTGCGAAGTATTGTGTATTCCTCGTCTACACTTCAAATGAATGTAAATGCGACTCTTCCTTGCAAGGAAATAGCTTTTGCAGATGTCCACGTATCGAAGAAATAGAGTTAAAATGCTTCCTAAAACAAGATAACACATCTCAATTCTATGTTTCATGATAGGATGTAATATTCATTGCGAAGTGTTATGTATTCCTCGCCTACACTTCAAATGAATGTAAATGCGACACTTCCTTGCTAGGAAATAGCGTTTGCAGATGTCTACGTATCGAAGCAATAGAGTTCAAATGCTTCTTAAAACGAGATATTGCATCTCATATCTATGTTTCCTGATAAGATATAATATTCATTGCGAAGTTTTATGCATTCCTCGTCTACGATTCAAATGAATGTAAATGCGACACTTCCTTGCAAGGAAATAGCGTTTGCAGATGTCTACGTATCGTAGCAATAGAGTTCTAATGCTTCTTAAAACGCGATATCGCACCTCATTTCTATGTTTCATGGTAAGATATAATATGATTTGCGAAGTGTTATGTATTCCTCGTCTACACATCAACTAAATGTAAGTGCGCACTTCCTTGCAAGGAAATAGCGTTTGCAGATGTCTACGTATTGTAGCAATAGAGTTCTAATGCTTCTTAAAACGCGATAATCGCATCTCATTTCTATGTTTCATGGTAAGATATAACATGATTTGAGAGGTATTGTGTATTCCTCGTCTACACTTCAAATGAATGTGAATGCGATACTTCCTCGCTAGGAAATAGCGTTTGCAGATGTCTACGTATCGTAGCAATAGCTTTCTAATGCTACTTAAAACGCGATATCGAATCTCATTTCTATGTTTCATGGTAAGATATAGTATGATTTGCGAAGTGTCATGTATTCCTCGTCTACACTACAAATGAATGTAAATGCGACACTTCCTTGCAAGGAAATAGCGTTTGCAGATGTCTACGTATCGAAGCAATAGTGTTCAAATGCTTCTTAAAACGCGATATCGCATCTCATTTCTATGTTTCATGATAAGATGTAATATTCATTGCGAAGTGTCATGTATTCCTCGCCTACACTTCAAATGAATGTAAATGCGACACTTCCTTGCAAGGAAATAGCGTTTGCAGATGTCTACGTATCGTAGCAATAGTGTTCTTATGATTCTTAAAACGCGATATCGCATCTCATTTCTGTGTTTCATGGCAAGATATAACATGATTTGCGAAGTATTGTGTATTCCTCGTCTACACTTCAAATGAATGTGAATGCGATACTTCCTCGCTAGGAAATAGCGTTTGCAGATGTCTACGTATCGTAGCAATAGCTTTCTAATGCTACTTAAAACGCGATATCGAATCTCATTTCTATGTTTCATGGTAAGATATAGTATGATTTGCGAAGTGTCATGTATTCCTCGCCTACACTTCAAATGAATGTAATTTCGACACTTCCTTGCTAGGAAATAGCGTTTGCAGATGTCTACGTATCGAAGCAATAGAGTTCAAATGCTTCTTAAAACGAGATATTGCATCTCATATCTATGTTTCCTGATAAGATATAATATTCATTGCGAAGTTTTATGCATTCCTCGTCTACGATTCAAATGAATGTAAATGCGACACTTCCTTGCAAGGAAATAGCGTTTGCAGATGTCTACGTTTCGTAGCAATAGAGTTCTAATGCTTCTTAAAACGCGATATCGCACCTCATTTCTATGTTTCATGGTAAGATATAATATGATTTGCGAAGTGTTATGTATTCCTTGTCTACACTTCAAATGAATGTGAATACGATACTTCCTCGCTAGGAAATAACGTTTGCAGATGTCTACGTATCGTAGCAATAGATTTCTAATGCTTCTTAAAACGCGATATCGCATCTCATTTCTATGTTTCATGGTAAGATATAATATGATTTGCGAAGTGTTATGTATTCCTCGTCTACACTTCAAATGAATGTAAATGAGACACTTCCTTGCAAGGAAATAGCGATTGCAGATGTCTACGTATCGTAGCAATAGAGTTCATATGATACTTAAAACGCGATATCGCATCTCATTTCTATTTTTCATGGTGAGATATAACATGATTTGCGAAGTGTTATGTATTACTCGTCTACACTTCAAATGAATGTGAATGCGATACTTCCTCGCTAGGAAATAGCGTTTGCAGATGTCTACGTATCGTAGCAACAGCTTTCTAATGCTTCTTAAAACGCGATATCGCATCTCATTTCTATGTTTCATGGTAAGATATAATATGAATTGCGAAGTGTTATGCATTCCTCGTCTACGATTCAAATGGATGTAAATGCGACACTTCCTTGCTAGGAAATAGCGTTGCAGATGTCTACGTATCGAAGCAATAGAGTTCAAATGCTTCTTAAAACAGGATATCGCATCTCAATTCTATGTTTCATGATAAGATGCAATATTCATTGCGAAGTGTTATGTTTTCCTCGCCTACACTTCAAATGAATATAAATGCGACACTTCCTTGCTAGGAAATAGCGTTTGCAGATGTCTACGTATCGAAGCAATAGAGTTCAAATGCTTCTTAAAACGAGATATTGCATCTCATATCTATGTTTCCTGATAAGATATAATATTCATTGCGAAGTGTTATGCATTCCAGGTCTACGATTCAAATGGATGTAAATGCGACACTGTCCTTGCTAGGAAATAGCGTCTGCAGTTGTCTAGGTATCGTAACAATAGTGTTCTAATGCTTCTTAAAACGCGATATCGCATTTCATTTCTATGTTTCATGGTAAGATATAATATGATTTGCGAAGTGTCATGTATTCCTCGTCTACACTTCAAATGAATGTAAATGCGACACTTCCTTGCTAGGAAATAACGTCTGCAGATGTCTAGGTATCGTAGCAATAGAGTTCTAAAACTTCATAAAACGCGATGTCGCATCTCATTTCTATGTTTCATGGTAAGATGTAATATGATTTGCGAAGTGTTATGTATTCCTCGTCTACACTTCAAATGAATGTAAATGCGACACTTCCTTGCTAGGAAATAGCGTCTTCAGATGTCTACCTATCGTAGCAATAGTGTTCTAATGCTTCTTAAAACACGATATCGCATCTCATTTCTATGTTTCATGGTAAGATATAATATGATTTGCGAAGTATCATGTATTCCTCGTTTACACTTCAAATGAATGTAAATGCGACACTACCTTGCAAGGGAATAGCGTTTGCAGATGTCTACGTATCGTAGCAATAGATTTCTAATGCTTCTTAAAACGCGATATCGCATCTCATTTCTATGTTTCATGGTAAGATATAATATGATTTGCGAAGTTTTATATATTCCTCGTCTACACTTCAAATGAATGTAAATGCGACACTTCTTTGCTAGGAAATAGCGTTTGCAAATGTCTACCTATCGTAGCATTAGTGTTCTAATGCTTCTTAAGCCGCGATATCGCATCTCATTTCTATGCTTCATGGTAAGATTTAATGTGATTTGCGAAGTATCATGTATTCCTCGTCTACACTTCAAATGAATGTGAATGCGATATTTCCTCGCTAGGAAATAGCGTTTGCAGATGTCTACGTATCGTAGCAATAGCTTTCTAATGCTTCTTAAAACGCGGTATCGAATCTCATTTCTATGTTTCATGGTAAGATATAATATTCATTACGAAGTGTTATGCATTCCTCGTCTACGATTCAAATGATTGTAAATGCGACACTTCCTTGCAAGGAAATAGCGTTTGCAGATGTCTACGTATCGAAGCAATAGTGTTCAAATGCTTCTTAAAACGCGATATCGCATCTCATTTCTATGTTTCATGGTAAGATATAATATGATTTGCGAAGTGTTATGTATTCCTCGTCTACGCTTCAAATGAATGTAAATGCGACACTTCCTTGCAAGGAAATAGCGATTGCAGATGTTTACGTATCGTAGCAATAGAGTTCTAATGCTTCTTAAAACGCGATATCGCATCTCATTTCTATGTTTCATGGTAAGATATAACATGATTTGCGAAGTATTGTGTATTCCTCGTCTACACTTCAAATGAATGTAAATGCGACTCTTCCTTGCAAGGAAATAGCTTTTGCAGATGTCCACGTATCGAAGAAATAGAGTTAAAATGCTTCCTAAAACAAGATAACGCATCTCAATTCTATGTTTCATGATAGGATGTAATATTCATTGCGAAGTGTTATGTATTCCTCGCCTACACTTCAAATGAATGTAAATGCGCACTTCCTTGCAAGGAAATAGCGTTTGCAGATGTCTACGTATTGTAGCAATAGAGTTCTAATGCTTCTTAAAACGCGATATCGCATCTCATTTCTATGTTTCATGGTAAGATATAACATGATTTGAGAAGTATTGTGTATTCCTCGTCTACACTTCAAATGAATGTAAATGCGACTCTTCCTTGCAAGGAAATAGCGTTTGCTGATGTCCACGTATCGAAGCAATAGAGTTCAAATGCTTCTTAAAACAAGATATCGCATCTCAATTCTATGTTTCATGATAAGATGTAATATTCATTGCGAAGTGTTATGTATTCCTCGCCTACACTTCAAATGAATATAAATGCGACACTTCCTCGCTAGGAAATGGCGTTTGCAGATGTCTGCGTATCGTAGCAATAGATTTCTAATGCTTCTTAAAACGCGATATCGCATCTCATTTCTATGTTCATTGGTAAGATATAATATGAATTGCGAAGTATCTTGTATTTTTCGTCTACACTTCAAATGAATGTAAATGCGACTCTCCCTTGCAAGGAAATAGCGTTTGCAGATGTCTACGTATCGAAGCAATAGAGTTCAAATGCTTCCTAAAACGAGATATTGCATCTCATATCTATGTTTCATGATAAGATATAATATTCATTGCGAAGTGTTATGCATTCCTCGTCTACGATTCAAATGGATGTAAATGCGACACTTCCTTGCTAGGAAATAGCGTTTGCAGATGTCTACGTATCGAAGCAATAGATTTCAAATGCTTCTTAAAACAAGATATCGCATCTCAATTCTATGTTTCATGATAAGATGTAATATTCATTGCGAAGTGTCATGTATTCCTCGCCTACACTTCAAATGAATGTAAATGCGACACTTCCTTGCAAGGAAATAGCGTTTGCAGATGTCTACGTATCGTAGCAATAGAGTTCTTATGATTCTTAAAACGCGATATCGCATCTCATTTCTATGTTTCATGGTAAGATATAATATGATTTGCGAAGTATTGTGTATTCCTCGTCTACACTTCAAATGAATGTGAATGCGACACTTCCTCGCTAGGAAATGGCGTTTGCAGATGTCTACGAATCGTAGCAATAGATTTCTAATGCTTCTTAAAACGAGATATCGCATCTCATTTCTATGTTTCATGGTAAGATATAATATGATTTGCGACGTGTTGTGTATTCCTCGTCTACACTTCAAATGAATGTAAATGCGACACTTCCTGGCTAGGAAATAGCGTCTGCAGATGTCTACGTATCGTAGCAATAGAGTTCATATGATTCTTAAAACGCGATACCGCATCTCATATCTATGTTTCATGATAAGATATAATATTCATTGCGAAGTGTTATGCATTCCTCGTCTACGATTCAAATGGATGTAAATGCGACACTTCCTTGCTAGGAAATAGCGTTTGCAGATGTCTACGTATCGTAGCAATAGAGTTCTAATGCTTCTTAAAACGCGATATCGCATCTCATTTCTATGTTTCATGGTAAGATATAAAATGATATGCGAAGTGTGATGTATTCCTCGTCTACACTTCAAATGATTGTAAATGCGACACTTCCTTGCAAGGAAATAGCGATTGCAGATGTCTACGTCTCGTAGCAATAGAGTTCATATGTTCTTAAAACGCGATATCGCATCTCAATTCTATGTTTCATGGTAAGATATAACATGATTTGCGAAGTGTTATGTATTCCTTGTCTACACTTCAAATGAATGTGAATGCGATACTTCCTCGCTAGGAAATAGCGTTTGCAGATGTCTACGTATCGTAGCAATAGCTTTCTAATGCTTCTTAAAACGCGATATCGAATCTCATTTCTATGTTTCATGGTGAGATATAATATGATTTGCGAAGTGTCATGTATTCCTCGCCTACACTTCAAATGAATGTAAATGCGACACTTCCTTGCTAGGAAATAGCGTTTGCAGATGTCTACGTATCGAAGCAATAGTGTTCAAATGCTTCTTAAAACGCGATATCGCATCTCATTTCTATGATTCATGGTAAGATATAATATGATTTGCGAAGTGTTATGTATTCCTCGTCTACGCTTCAAATGAATGTAAATGCGACACTTCCTTGCAAGGAAATAGCGATTGCAGATGTTTACGTATCGTAGCAATAGAGTTCTAATGCTTCTTAAAACGCGATATCGCATCTCATTTCTATGTTTCATGGTAAGATATAACATGATTTGCGAAGTATTGTGTATTCCTCGTCTACACTTCAAATGAATGTAAATGCGACTCTTCCTTGCAAGGAAATAGCTTTTGCAGATGTCCACGTATCGAAGAAATAGAGTTAAAATGCTTCCTAAAACAAGATAACACATCTCAATTCTATGTTTCATGATAGGATGTAATATTCATTGCGAAGTGTTATGTATTCCTCGCCTACACTTCAAATGAATGTAAATGCGACACTTCCTTGCTAGGAAATAGCGTTTGCAGATGTCTACGTATCGAAGCAATAGAGTTCAAATGCTTCTTAAAACGAGATATTGCATCTCATATCTATGTTTCCTGATAAGATATAATATTCATTGCGAAGTTTTATGCATTCCTCGTCTACGATTCAAATGAATGTAAATGCGACACTTCCTTGCAAGGAAATAGCGTTTGCAGATGTCTACGTATCGTAGCAATAGAGTTCTAATGCTTCTTAAAACGCGATATCGCACCTCATTTCTATGTTTCATGGTAAGATATAATATGATTTGCGAAGTGTTATGTATTCCTCGTCTACACATCAACTAAATGTAAGTGCGCACTTCCTTGCAAGGAAATAGCGTTTGGAGATGTCTACGTATTGTAGCAATAGAGTTCTAATGCTTCTTAAAACGCGATATCGCATCTCATTTCTATGTTTCATGGTAAGATATAACATGATTTGAGAGGTATTGTGTATTCCTCGTCTACACTTCAAATGAATGTAAATGCGACTCTTCCTTGCAAGGAAATAGCGTTTGCTGATGTCCACGTATCGAAGCAACAGTGTTCAAATGCTTCCTAAAACAAGATATCGCATCTCAATTCTATGTTTCATGATAGGATGTAATATTCATTGCGAAGTGTTATGTATTCCTCGCCTACACTTCAAATGAATGTAAATGCGACACTTCCTTGCTAGGAAATAGCGTTTGCAGATCTCTACGTATCGAAGCAATAGAGTTCAAATGCTTCTTAAAACGAGATATTGCTTCACATATATATGTTTCCTGATAAGATATAATATACATTGCGAAGTGTTATGCATTCCTCGTCTACGATTCAAATGGATGTAAATGCGACACTTCCTTGCTAGGAAATAGCGTTTGCAGATGTCTACGTATCGAAGCAATAGATTTCAAATGCTTCTTAAAACAAGATATCGCATCTCAATTCTATGTTTCATGATAAGATGTAATATTCATTGCGAAGTGTCATGTATTCCTCGCCTACACTTCAAATGAATGTAAATGCGACACTTCCTTGCAAGGAAATAGCGTTTGCAGATGTCTACGTATCGTAGCAATAGTGTTCTTATGATTCTTAAAACGCGATATCGCATCTCATTTCTGTGTTTCATGGCAAGATATAACATGATTTGCGAAGTATTGTGTATTCCTCGTCTACACTTCAAATGAATGTGAATGCGATACTTCCTCGCTAGGAAATAGCGTTTGCAGATGTCTACGTATCGTAGCAATAGCTTTCTAATGCTACTTAAAACGCGATATCGAATCTCATTTCTATGTTTCATGGTAAGATATAGTATGATTTGCGAAGTGTCATGTATTCCTCGTCTACACTACAAATGAATGTAAATGCGACACTTCCTTGCAAGGAAATAGCGTTTGCAGATGTCTACGTATCGAAGCAATAGTGTTCAAATGCTTCTTAAAACGCGATATCGCATCTCATTTCTATGTTTCATGGTAAGATATAATATGATTTGCGAAGTGTTATGTATTCCTCGTCTACGCTTCAAATGAATGTAAATGCGACACTTCCTTGCAAGGAAATAGCGATTGCAGATGTTTACGTATCGTAGCAATAGAGTTCTAATGCTTCTTAAAACGCGATATCGCATCTCATTTCTATGTTTCATGGTAAGATATAACATGATTTGCGAAGTATTGTGTATTCCTCGTCTACACTTCAAATGAATGTAAATGCGACTCTTCCTTGCAGGGAAATAGCTTTTGCAGATGACCACGTATCGAAGAAATAGAGTTAAAATGCTTCCTAAAACAAGATAACGCATCTCAATTCTATGTTTCATGATAGGATGTAATATTCATTGCGAAGTGTTATGTATTCCTCGCCTACACTTCAAATGAATGTAATTTCGACACTTCCTTGCTAGGAAATAGCGTTTGCAGATGTCTACGTATCGAAGCAATAGAGTTCAAATGCTTCTTAAAACGAGATATTGCATCTCATATCTATGTTTCCTGATAAGATATAATATTCATTGCGAAGTTTTATGCATTCCTCGTCTACGATTCAAATGAATGTAAATGCGACACTTCCTTGCAAGGAAATAGCGTTTGCAGATGTCTACGTTTCGTAGCAATAGAGTTCTAATGCTTCTTAAAACGCGATATCGCACCTCATTTCTATGTTTCATGGTAAGATATAATATGATTTGCGAAGTGTTATGTATTCCTTGTCTACACTTCAAATGAATGTGAATACGATACTTCCTCGCTAGGAAATAACGTTTGCAGATGTCTACGTATCGTAGCAATAGATTTCTAATGCTTCTTAAAACGCGATATCGCATCTCATTTCTATGTTTCATGGTAAGATATAATATGATTTGCGAAGTGTTATGTATTCCTCGTCTACACTTCAAATGAATGTAAATGAGACACTTCCTTGCAAGGAAATAGCGATTGCAGATGTCTACGTATCGTAGCAATAGAGTTCATATGATACTTAAAACGCGATATCGCATCTCATTTCTATTTTTCATGGTGAGATATAACATGATTTGCGAAGTGTTATGTATTACTCGTCTACACTTCAAATGAATGTGAATGCGATACTTCCTCGCTAGGAAATAGCGTTTGCAGATGTCTACGTATCGTAGCAACAGCTTTCTAATGCTTCTTAAAACGCGATATCGCATCTCATTTCTATGTTTCATGGTAAGATATAATATGAATTGCGAAGTGTTATGCATTCCTCGTCTACGATTCAAATGGATGTAAATGCGACACTTCCTTGCTAGGAAATAGCGTTGCAGATGTCTACGTATCGAAGCAATAGAGTTCAAATGCTTCTTAAAACAGGATATCGCATCTCAATTCTATGTTTCATGATAAGATGCAATATTCATTGCGAAGTGTTATGTTTTCCTCGCCTACACTTCAAATGAATATAAATGCGACACTTCCTTGCTAGGAAATAGCGTTTGCAGATGTCTACGTATCGAAGCAATAGAGTTCAAATGCTTCTTAAAACGAGATATTGCATCTCATATCTATGTTTCCTGATAAGATATAATATTCATTGCGAAGTGTTATGCATTCCAGGTCTACGATTCAAATGGATGTAAATGCGACACTTCCTTGCTAGGAAATAGCGTCTGCAGTTGTCTAGGTATCGTAACAATAGTGTTCTAATGCTTCTTAAAACGCGATATCGCATTTCATTTCTATGTTTCATGGTAAGATATAATATGATTTGCGAAGTGTCATGTATTCCTCGTCTACACTTCAAATGAATGTAAATGCGACACTTCCTTGCTAGGAAATAACGTCTGCAGATGTCTAGGTATCGTAGCAATAGAGTTCTAAAACTTCATAAAACGCGATGTCGCATCTCATTTCTATGTTTCATGGTAAGATGTAATATGATTTGCGAAGTGTTATGTATTCCTCGTCTACACTTCAAATGAATGTAAATGCGACACTTCCTTGCTAGGAAATAGCGTCTTCAGATGTCTACCTATCGTAGCAATAGTGTTCTAATGCTTCTTAAAACACGATATCGCATCTCATTTCTATGTTTCATGGTAAGATATAATATGATTTGCGAAGTATCATGTATTCCTCGTTTACACTTCAAATGAATGTAAATGCGACACTACCTTGCAAGGGAATAGCGTTTGCAGATGTCTACGTATCGTAGCAATAGATTTCTAATGCTTCTTAAAACGCGATATCGCATCTCATTTCTATGTTTCATGGTAAGATATAATATGATTTGCGAAGTTTTATATATTCCTCGTCTACACTACAAATGAATGTAAATGCGACACTTCTTTGCTAGGAAATAGCGTTTGCAAATGTCTACCTATCGTAGCATTAGTGTTCTAATGCTTCTTAAGCCGCGATATCGCATCTCATTTCTATGCTTCATGGTAAGATTTAATGTGATTTGCGAAGTATCATGTATTCCTCGTCTACACTTCAAATGAATGTGAATGCGATATTTCCTCGCTAGGAAATAGCGTTTGCAGATGTCTACGTATCGTAGCAATAGCTTTCTAATGCTTCTTAAAACGCGGTATCGAATCTCATTTCTATGTTTCATGGTAAGATATAATATTCATTACGAAGTGTTATGCATTCCTCGTCTACGATTCAAATATATGTACATGCGACACTTCTTTGCTAGGAAATAGCGTTTGCAAATGTCTACCGATCGTAACAATAGTGTTCTAATGCTTCTTAAAACGCGATATCACATCTCATTTCTATGTTTCATGGTAAGATATAATATGATTTGCGAAGTATCATGTATTCTTCGCCTACACTTCAAATGAATGTAAATGCGACACTTCCTTGCTAGGAAATAGCGTCTGCAGATGTCTAGGTATCGTAGCAATAGAGTTCTAATGCTTCTTAAAACGCGATATCGCATCTCATTTCTATGTTTCATGGAAAGATATTATATGATTTGCGAAGTATCATGTATTCCTCGTCTACTCTTCAAATGAATGTAAATGCGACACTTCCTTGCTAGGAAATAGCGTCTGCAGATGTCTAGGTATCGTAGCAATAGAGTTCTTATCGTAGCAATAGTGTTCTAATGCTTCTTAAAACGCGATATCGCATCTCATTTCTATGTTTCATGGTAAGATATAATATGATTTGCGAGGTGTTATGCATTCCTCGCCTGCGATTCAAATGGATGTAAATGCGACACTTCCTTGCTAGGAAACAGCGTTTGCAGATGTCTACGTATCGTAGCAATAGAGTTCTAATGCTTCTTAAAACGCGATATCGCATCTCATTTCTATGTTTCATGGTAAGATATAACATGATTTGCGAAGTATTGTGTATTCCTCGTCTACACTACAAATGAATGTAAATGCGACACTTCCTTGCAAGGAAATAGCGTTTGCAGATGTCTACGTATCGAAGCAATAGTGTTCAAATGCTTCTTAAAACGCGATATCGCATCTCATCTCTATGTTTCATGGTAAGATATAATATGATTTGCGAAGTATCATGTATTCCTCGTCTACACTTCAAATGAATGTAAATGCGACTCTTCCTTGCAAGGAAATAGCGTTTGCAGATGTCCACGTATCGAAGCAATAGAGTTCAAATGCTTCCTAAAACAAGATATCGCCTCTCAATTCTATGTTTCATGATAGGATGTAATATTCATTGCGAAGTGTTATGTATTCCTCGCCTACACTTCAAATGAATGTAAATGCGACACTTCCTTGCTAGGAAATAGCGTTTGCAGATGTCTACGTATCGAAGCAATAGAGTTCAAATGCTTCTTAAAACGAGATATTGCTTCACATATCTATGTTTCCTGATAAGATATAATATTCATTGCGAAGTGTTATGCATTCCTCGTCTACGATTCAAATGAATGTAAATGCGACACTTCCTTGCAAGGAAATAGCGTTTGCAGATGTCTACGTATCGTAGCAATAGAGTTCTTATGATTCTTAGAACGCGATATCGCATCTCATCTCTATGTCTCATGGTAAGATATAATATGATTTGCGAAGTATCATTTATTCCTCGTCCACACTTCAAATGAATGTAAATGCCACTCTTCCTTGCAAGGAAATAGCGTTTGCAGATGTCTACGTATCGAAGCAATAGAGTTCAAATGCTTCCTAGAACGAGATATTGCATCTCATATCTATGTTTCATGATAAGATATAATATTCATTGCGAAGTGTTATGCATTCCTCGTCTACGATTCAAATGGATGTAAATGCGACACTTCCTTGCTAGGAAATAGCGTTTGCAGATGTCTACGTATCGAAGCAATAGAGTTCAAATGCTTCTTAAAACAAGATATCGCATCTCAATTCTATGTTTCATGATAAGATGTAATATTCATTGCGAAGTGTTATGTATTCCTCGCCTACACTTCAAATGAATATAAATGCGACACTTCCTTGCTAGGAAATAGCGTTTGCAGATGTCTACGTATCGAAGCAATTGAGTTCAAATGCTTCTTAAAACGAGATATTGCATCTCATATCTATGTTTCCTGATAAGATATAATATTCATTGCGAAGTGTTATGCATTCCTCGTCTACTCTTCAAATGAATGAAAATGCGACACTTCCTTGCTAGGAAATAGCGTCTGCAGTTGTCTAGGTATCGTAACAATAGTGTTCTAATGCTTCTTAAAACGCGATATCGCATCTCATTTCTATGTTTCATGGTAAGATATAATATGATTTGCGAAGTGTCATGTATTCGTCGTCTACACTACAAATGAATGTAAATGCGACACTTCCTTGCAAGGAAATAGCGTTTGCAGATGTCTACGTATCGAAGCAATAGTGTTCAAATGCTTCTTAAAACGCGATTTCGCATCTCATCTCTATGTTTCATGGTAAGATATAATATGATTTGCGAAGTATCATGTATTCCTCGTCTGCACTTCAAATGAATGTAAATGCGACACTTCCTTGCAAGGAAATAGCGTTTGCAGATGTCTACGTATCGTAGCAATAGAGTTCATATGATACTTAAAACGCGATATCGCATCTCACTTCTATGCTTCATGGTGAGATATAACATGATTTGCGAAGTGTTATGTATTACTCGTCTACACTTCAAATGAATGTGAATGCGATACTTCCTCGCTAGGAAATAGCGTTTGCAGATGTCTACGTATCGAAGCAATAGTGTTCAAATGCTTCTTAAAACGCGATATCGCATCACATCTCTATGTTTCATGGTAAGATATAATATGATTTGCGAAGTATCATGTATTCCTCGCCTGCACTTCAAATGAATGTAAATGCGACTCTTCCTTGCAAGGAGATAGCGTTTGCAGATGTCCACGTATCGAAGCAATAGAGTTCAAATGTTTCCTAAAACAAGATATCGCCTCTCAATTCTATGTTTCATGATAGGATGTAATATTCATTGCGAAGTGTTATGTATTCCTCGCCTACACTTCAAATGAATGTAAATGCGACACTTCCTTGCTAGGAAATAGCGTTTGCAGATGTCTACGTATCGAAGCAATAGAGTTCAAATGCTTCTTAAAACGAGATATTGCTTCACATATCTATGTTTCCTGATAAGATATAATATGATTTGCGAAGTATCATTTATTCCTCGTCCACACTTCAAATGAATGTAAATGCCACTCTTCCTTGCAAGGAAATAGCGTTTGCAGATTTCTACGTATCGTAGCAATAGAGTTCTAATGCTTCTTAAAACGCGATATCGCATCTCATTTCTATGATTCATGGTAAGATATAATATGATTTGCGAAGTGTTATGTATTCCTCGTCTACACTTCAAATGAATGTAAATGCGACACTTCCTTGCAAGGAAATAGCGTTTGCAGATTTCTACGTATCGTAGCAATAGAGTTCTTATGATTCTTAAAACGCGATATCGCATCTCATTTCTATGTTTCATGGTAAGATATAATATGATTTGCGAAGTATTGTGTATTCCTCGTCTACACTTCAAATGAATGTGAATGCGACACTTCCTCTCTAGGAAATGGCGTTTGCAGATGTCTACGTATCGTAGCAATAGATTTCTAATGCTTCTTAAAACGCGATATCGCTCTCATTTCTATGTTTCATGGTAAGATATAATATGATTTGCTAAGTGTTATGTATTCCTCGTCTACACTTCAAATGAATGTAAATGCGACACTTCCTTGCAAGGAAATAGCGATTGCAGATGTCTACGTATCGTAGCAATAGAGTTCATATGACACTTAAAACGCGATATCGCATCTCACTTCTACGCTTCATGGTGAGATATAACATGATTTGCGAAGTGTTATGTATTACTCGTCTACACTTCAAATGAATGTGAATGCGATACTTCCTCGCTAGGAAATAGCGTTTGCAGATGTCTACGTATCGTAGCAACAGCTTTCTAATGCTACTCAAAACGCGATATCGAATCTCATTTCTATGTTTCATGGTAAGATATAATATGATTTGCGACGTGTCATGTATTCCTCGTCTACACTACAAATGAATGTAAATGCGACACTTCCTTGCAAGGAAATAGCGTTTGCAGATGGCTACGTATCGAAGCAATAGAGTTCAAACGCTTCTTAAAACGCGATATCGCATCTCATCTCTATGTTTCATGGTAAGATATAATATGATTTGCGAAGTATCATGTATTCCTCGTCTACACTCCAAATGAATGTAAATGCGACTCTTCCTTGCAAGGAAATAGCGTTTGCAGATGTCTACGTATCGAAGCAATAGAGTTCAAATGCTTCCTAAAACGAGATATTGCATCTCATATCTATGTTTCATGATAAGATATAATATTCATTGCGAAGTGTTATGCATTCCACGTCTACGATTCAAATGGATGTAAATGCGACTCTTCCTTGCAAGGAAATAGCGTTTGCAGATGTCTAGGTATCGAAGCAATAGAGTTCAAATGCTTCCTAAAACGAGATATTGCATCTCATATCTATCTTTCATGATAAGATATAATATTCATTGCGAAGTGTTATGCATTCCTCGTCTACGATTCAAATGGATGAAAATGCGACACTTCCTTGCTAGGAATTTGCGTTTGCAGATGTCTACGTATCGAAGCAATACAGTACAAATGCTTCTTAAAACGAGATATTCAATCTCATATCTATGTTTCCTGATAAGATATAATATTCATTGCGAAGTGTTATGCATTCCTCGACTACGATTCAAATGAATGTAAATGCGACACTTCCTTGCAAGGAAATAGCGTTTGCAGATGTCTACGTATCGTAGCAATAGAGTTCTTATGATTCCTAAAACGCGTTATCGCATCTCATTTCTATGTTTCATGGTAAGATATAATACGATTTGCGAAGTATTGTGTATTCCTCGTCTACACTTCAAATGAATGTGAATGCGAAACTTCCTCGCTAGGAAATAGCGTTTGCAGATGTCTACGTATCGTAGCAATAGCTTTCTAATGCTACTTAAAACGCGATATCGCATCTCATCTCTATGTTTCATGGTAAGATATAATATGATTTGCGAAGTATCATGTATTCCTCGTCTACACTTCAAATGAATGTAAATGCGACTCTTCCTTGCAAGGAAATAGCGTTTGCAGATGTCCACGTATCGAAGCAATAGAGTTCAAATGCTTCCTAAAACAAGATATCGCCTCTCAATTCTATGTTTCATGATAGGATGTAATATTCATTGCGAAGTGTTATGTATTCCTCGCCTACACTTCAAATGAATGTAAATGCGACACTTCCTTGCTAGGAAATAGCGTTTGCAGATGTCTACGTATCGAAGCAATAGAGTTCAAATGCTTCTTAAAACGAGATATTGCTTCACATATCTATGTTTCCTGATAAGATATAATATTCATTGCGAAGTGTTATGCATTCCTCGTCTACGATTCAAATGAATGTAAATGCGACACTTCCTTGCAAGGAAATAGCGTTTGCAGATGTCTACGTATCGTAGCAATAGAGTTCTTATGATTCTTAGAACGCGATATCGCATCTCATCTCTATGTCTCATGGTAAGATATAATATGATTTGCGAAGTATCATTTATTCCTCGTCCACACTTCAAATGAATGTAAATGCCACTCTTCCTTGCAAGGAAATAGCGTTTGCAGATGTCTACGTATCGAAGCAATAGAGTTCAAATGCTTCCTAAAACCAGATATTGCATCTCATATCTATGTTTCATGATAAGATATAATATTCATTGCGAAGTGTTATGCATTCCTCGTCTACGATTCAAATGGATGTAAATGCGACACTTCCTTGCTAGGAAATAGCGTTTGCAGATGTCTACGTATCGAAGCAATAGAGTTCAAATGCTTCTTAAAACAAGATATCGCATCTCAATTCTATGTTTCATGATAGATGTAATATTCATTGCGAAGTGTTATGTATTCCTCGCCTACACTTCAAATGAATATAAATGCGACACTTCCTTGCTAGGAAATAGCGTTTGCAGATGTCTACGTATCGAAGCAATTGAGTTCAAATGCTTCTTAAAACGAGATATTGCATCTCATATCTATGTTTCCTGATAAGATATAATATTCATTGCGAAGTGTTATGCATTCCTCGTCTACTCTTCAAATGAATGAAAATGCGACACTTCCTTGCTAGGAAATAGCGTCTGCAGTTGTCTAGGTATCGTAACAATAGTGTTCTAATGCTTCTTGAAACGCGATATCGCATCTCATTTCTATGTTTCATGGTAAGATATAATATGATTTGCGAAGTGTCATGTATTCGTCGTCTACACTACAAGTGAATGTAAATGCGACACTTCCTTGCAAGGAAATAGCGTTTGCAGATGTCTACGTATCGAAGCAATAGTGTTCAAATGCTTCTTAAAACGCGATTTCGCATCTCATCTCTACGTTTCATGGTAAGATATAATATGATTTGCGAAGTATCATGTATTCCTCGTCTGCACTTCAAATGAATGTAAATGCGACACTTCCTTGCAAGGAAATAGCGTTTGCAGATGTCTACGTATCGTAGCAATAGAGTTCATATGATACTTAAAACGCGATATCGCATCTCACTTCTATGCTTCATGGTGAGATATAACATGATTTGCGAAGTGTTATGTATTACTCGTCTACACTTCAAATGAATGTGAATGCGATACTTCCTCGCTAGGAAATAGCGTTTGCAGATGTCTACGTATCGAAGCAATAGTGTTCAAATGCTACTTAAAACGCGATATCGCATCTCATCTCTATGTTTCATGGTAAGATATAATATGATTTGCGAAGTATCATGTATTCCTCGCCTGCACTTCAAGTGAATGTAAATGCGACTCTTCCTTGCAAGGAGATAGCGTTTGCAGATGTCCACGTATCGAAGCAATAGAGTTCAAATGTTTCCTAAAACAAGATATCGCCTCTCAATTCTATGTTTCATGATAGGATGTAATATTCATTGCGAAGTGTTATGTATTCCTCGCCTACACTTCAAATGAATGTAAATGCGACACTTCCTTGCTAGGAAATAGCGTTTGCAGATGTCTACGTATCGAAGCAATAGAGTTCAAATGCTTCTTAAAACGAGATATTGCTTCACATATCTATGTTTCCTGATAAGATATAATATTCATTGCGAAGTGTTATGCATTCCTCGTCTACGATTCAAATGAATGTAAATGCGACACTTCCTTGCAAGGAAATAGCGTTTGCAGATTTCTACGTATCGTAGCAATAGAGTTCTAATGCTTCTTAAAACGCGATATCGCATCTCATTTCTATGATTCATGGTAAGATATAATATGATTTGCGAAGTGTTATGTATTCCTCGTCTACACTTCAAATGAATGTAAATGCGACACTTCCTTGCAAGGAAATAGCGTTTGCAGATTTCTACGTATCGTAGCAATAGAGTTCTTATGATTCTTAAAACGCGATATCGCATCTCATTTCTATGTTTCATGGTAAGATATAATATGATTTGCGAAGTATTGTGTATTCCTCGTCTACACTTCAAATGAATGTGAATGCGACACTTCCTCTCTAGGAAATGGCGTTTGCAGATGTCTACGTATCGTAGCAATAGATTTCTAATGCTTCTTAAAACGCGATATCGCTCTCATTTCTATGTTTCATGGTAAGATATAATATGATTTGCTAAGTGTTATGTATTCCTCGTCTACACTTCAAATGAATGTAAATGCGACACTTCCTTGCAAGGAAATAGCGATTGCAGATGTCTACGTATCGTAGCAATAGAGTTCATATGACACTTAAAACGCGATATCGCATCTCACTTCTACGCTTCATGGTGAGATATAACATGATTTGCGAAGTGTTATGTATTACTCGTCTACACATCAAATGAATGTGAATGCGATACTTCCTCGCTAGGAAATAGCGTTTGCAGATGTCTACGTATCGTAGCAACAGCTTTCTAATGCTACTCAAAACGCGATATCGAATCTCATTTCTATGTTTCATGGTAAGATATAATATGATTTGCGACGTGTCATGTATTCCTCGTCTACACTACAAATGAATGTAAATGCGACACTTCCTTGCAAGGAAATAGCGTTTGCAGATGGCTACGTATCGAAGCAATAGAGTTCAAACGCTTCTTAAAACGCGATATCGCATCTCATCTCTATGTTTCATGGTAAGATATAATATGATTTGCGAAGTATCATGTATTCCTCGTCTACACTCCAAATGAATGTAAATGCGACTCTTCCTTGCAAGGAAATAGCGTTTGCAGATGTCTACGTATCGAAGCAATAGAGTTCAAATGCTTCCTAAAACGAGATATTGCATCTCATATCTATGTTTCATGATAAGATATAATATTCATTGCGAAGTGTTATGCATTCCACGTCTACGGTTCAAATGGATGTAAATGCGACTCTTCCTTGCAAGGAAATAGCGTTTGCAGATGTCTAGGTATCGAAGCAATAGAGTTCAAATGCTTCCTAAAACGAGATATTGCATCTCATATCTATCTTTCATGATAAGATATAATATTCATTGCGAAGTGTTATGCATTCCTCGTCTACGATTCAAATGGATGAAAATGCGACACTTCCTTGCTAGGAATTAGCGTTTGCAGATGTCTATGTATCGAAGCAATACAGTACAAATGCTTCTCAAAACGAGATATTCAATCTCATATCTATGTTTCCTGATAAGATATAATATTCATTGCGAAGTGTTATGCATTCCTCGACTACGATTCAAATGAATGTAAATGCGACACTTCCTTGCAAGGAAATAGCGTTTGCAGATGTCTACGTATCGTAGCAATAGAGTTCTTATGATTCCTAAAACGCGTTATCGCATCTCATTTCTATGTTTCATGGTAAGATATAATACGATTTGCGAAGTATTGTGTATTCCTCGTCTACACTTCAAATGAATGTGAATGCGAAACTTCCTCGCTAGGAAATAGCGTTTGCAGATGTCTACGTATCGTAGCAATAGCTTTCTAATGCTACTTAAAACGCGATATCGAATCTCATTTCTATGTTTCATGATAAGATGTAATATGATTTGCGACGTGTCATGTATTCCTCGTCTACACTACAAATGAATGCAAATGCGACACTTCTTTGCAAGGAAATAGCGTTTGCAGATGTCTACGTATCGAAGCAATAGGGTTCAAACGCTTCTTAAAACGCGATATCGCATCTCATCTCTATGTTTCATGGTAAGATATAATATGATTTGCGAAGTATCATGTATTCCTCGTCTACACTCCAAATGAATGTAAATGCGACTCTTCCTTCCAAGGAAATAGCGTTTGCAGATGTCTACGTATCGAAGCAATAGAGTTCAAATGCTTCCTAAAACGATATATTGCATCTCATATCTATGTTTCATGATAAGATATAATATTCATTGCGAAGTGTTATGCATTCCTCGTCTACGATTCAAATGGATGTAAATGCGACTCTTCCTTGCAAGGAAATAGCGTTTGCAGATGTCTACGTATCGAAGCAATAGAGTTCAAATGCTTCCTAAAACGAGATATTGCATCTCATATCTATCTTTCATGATAAGACATAATATTCATTGCGAAGTGTTATGCATTCCTCGTCTACGATTCAAATGGATGTAAATGCGACACTTCCTTGCTAGGAATTAGCGTTTGCAGATGACTACGTATCGAAGCAATACAGTTCAAATGCTTCTTAAAACGAGATATTCAATCTCATATCTATGTTTCCTGATAAGATATAATATTCATTGCGAAGTGTTATGCATTCCTCGACTACGATTCAAATGAATGTAAATGCGACACTTCCTTGCAAGGAAATAGCGTTTGCAGATGTCTACGTATCGTAGCAATAGAGTTCTTATGATTCTTAAAACGCGTTATCGCATCTCATTTCTATGTTTCATGGTAAGATATAATATGATTTGCGAAGTATTGTGTATTCCTCGTCTACACTTCAAATGAATGTGAATGCGAAACTTCCTCGCTAGGAAATAGCGTTTGCAGATGTCTACGTATCGTAGCAATAGAGTTCTTATGCTTCTTAAAACGCGATATTGCATCTCATTTCTATGTTTCATGGTAAGATATAATATGACATGCGAAGTGTTATGTAGTTTCCGTCTACACTTCAAATGAATGTAAATGCGACACTTTCTTGCTAGGAAATAGCGTTTGCAGATGTCTACCTATCGTAGCAATAGAGTTCTAATGCTTCTTAAACCGCGATATTTCATCTCATTTCTATGTTCAATGGTAAGATATAATATGACTGACGAAGTGTTATGTATTCCTCGTCTACACTTCAAATGAATATAAATGCGACACTTCCATGCAAGGAAATAGCGTTTGCAGATGTCTACGTATCGAAGCGATAGAGTTCAAATGCTTCTTAAAACGAGATATTGCATCTCATATCTATGTTTCATGATAAGATGTAATATTCATTGCGAAATGTTATGTATTCCTCGTCTACACTTCAAATGAATGTAAATGCGACTCTTCCTTTCTAGGAAATAGCGTTTGCAGATGTTTACGTATCGTAAGGATAGAGTTCTAATGCTTCTTAAAACGCGATATCGTATCTCATTTCTATGTTGCATGATAGGATATAATATTCATTGTAAAGTGTTATGTATACCTCTTATTCTCTTCAGAAGAATGTAAATGCGACACTTCCTTCCAAGGAAATAGCCTTTGCAGATGTCTACGTATCGTAGCAATAGAGTTCTTATGCTTCTTAATACGCGATATTGCATCTCATTTCTATGTTTCATGGTAAGATATAATATGACACGCGAAGTGTTATGTAGTCCTCGTCTACACTTCAAATGAATGTAAATGCGACCCTTCTATGCTAGGAAATAGCGTTTGCAGATGTCTACCTATCGTAGCAATAGATTTCTAATGCTTCTTAAACCGCGAAATCGCATCTCATTTCCATGTTTAATGGTAAGATATAATGTGATTGGCAAAGTGTTATGTATCCCTCGTCTACACTTCAAATGAATGTAAATACGACGCTACCATGCAAGGAAATAGCGTTTGCAGATGTCTACGTATCGAAGCGATAGAGTTCATATGCTTCTTAAAACGAGATATTGCATCTCATATCTATGTTTCATGATAAGATGTAATATTCATTGCGAAATGTTATGTATTCCTCGTCAACGATTCAAATGTATGTAAATGCGACACTTCCGTGCTAGGAAATAGCGTTTGCAGATGTCTACGTATCGAAGCAATAGAGTTCAAATGCTTCTTAAAACGAGATATCGCATCTCATTTCTATGTTTCATGGTAAGATATAATATGATTTGCGAAGTGTTATATAGTCCTCGTCTACAGTTCAAATAAATGTAAATGCGACACATCCTTGCAAGGAAATAGCGTTTGCAGATGTCTACGTATCGTAGCAATAGAGTTCTTATGCTTCTTAAAACGCGATATTGCATCTCATTTCTATGTTTCATGGTAAGATATAATATGACATGCGAAGTGTTATGTAGTTCTCGTCTACACTTCAAATGAATGTAAACGCGACACTTTCTTGCTAGGAAATAGCGTTTGCAGACGTCTACGTATCGTAGCAGTAGAGTTCTAATGCTTCCTAAAACGCGATTTCGCATCTCATTTCTATGTTTCATGGTAAGATATAATATGATTTGCGAGGTGTTATATAGTCCTCGTCTACACCTCAAATAAATGTAAATGCGACACATCCTTGCAAGGAAATAGCGTTTGCAGATGTCTACGTATCGTAGCAATAGAGTTCTTATGCTTCTTAAAACGCGATATTGCATCTCATTCCTATGTTTCATGGTAAGATATAATATGATTTGCGAAGTGTTATGTAGTCCTCGTCTACACTTCAAATGAACGTAAATGCGACACTTCCTTGCTAGGTAATAGCGTTTGCAGATGTCTACGTATCGCAGGGATGGAGTTCTAATGCTTCTTAAAACGTGATATCGCATCTCATTTCTATGTTTCATGATAAGATGTAATATTCATTGCGAAGTGTTATGTATTCCTCGTCTGCACTTCAAATGAATGTAAACGCGACACTTCCTTGCAAGGAAATAGCGTTTGCAGATGTCTACGTATCGTAGGGCTAGGGTTCTAATGCTTCTTAAAACGTGATATCGTATCGCATTTCTATGTTTCATGGTAAGATATAATATGATTGGCGAAGTGTTATGTATTCCCCGTCTACACTTCAAATGAATGTGAATGCGACACTTCCTTGCAAGGAAATAGCGTTTGCAGATGTCTACGTATCGAAGCAATAGAGTTCAAATGCTTCTCAAAACGTGATATCGCATCTCATTTCTATGTTTCATGATAAGATGTAATATTCATTGCGAAATGTTATATATTCCTCGTCTGCACTTCAAGTGAATGTAAATGCGACACTTCCTTGCTAGGAAATAGCGTTTGCAGATGTCTACGTATCTTAGCAATAGAGTTCTAATGCTTCCTAAAACGCGATTTCGCATCTCATTTCTATGTTTCATGGTAAGATACAATATTATTTGCGAAGTGTTATATAGTCCTCGTCTACACTTCAAATGAATGTAAACGCGACACTTTCTTGCTAGGAAATAGCGTTTGCAGACGTCTACGTATCGTAGCAATAGAGTTCTAATGCTTCCTAAAACGCGATTTCGCATCTCATTTCTATGTTTCATGGTAAGATATAATATGATTTGCGAGGTGTTATATAGTCCTCGTCTACACCTCAAATAAATGTAAATGCGACACATCCTTGCAAGGAAATAGCGTTTGCAGATGTCTACGTATCGTAGCAATAGAGTTCTTATGCTTCTTAAAACGCGATATTGCATCTCATTCCTATGTTTCATGGTAAGATATAATATGATTTGCGAAGTGTTATGTAGTCCTCGTCTACACTTCAAATGAACGTAAATGCGACACTTCCTTGCTAGGTAATAGCGTTTGCAGATGTCTACGTATCGCAGGGATGGAGTTCTAATGCTTCTTAAAACGTGATATCGCATCTCATTTCTATGTTTCATGATAAGATGTAATATTCATTGCGAAGTGTTATGTATTCCTCGTCTGCACTTCAAATGAATGTAAACGCGACACTTCCTTGCAAGGAAATAGCGTTTGCAGATGTCTACGTATCGTAGGGCTAGGGTTCTAATGCTTCTTAAAACGTGATATCGTATCGCATTTCTATGTTTCATGGTAAGATATAATATGATTGGCGAAGTGTTATGTATTCCCCGTCTACACTTCAAATGAATGTGAATGCGACACTTCCTTGCAAGGAAATAGCGTTTGCAGATGTCTACGTATCGAAGCAATAGAGTTCAAATGCTTCTCAAAACGTGATATCGCATCTCATTTCTATGTTTCATGATAAGATGTAATATTCATTGCGAAATGTTATATATTCCTCGTCTGCACTTCAAATGAATGTAAATGCGACACTTCCTTGCTAGGAAATAGCGTTTGCAGATGTCTACGTATCTTAGCAATAGAGTTCTAATGCTTCCTAAAACGCGATTTCGCATCTCATTTCTATGTTTCATGGTAAGATATAATATGACATGCGAAGTGTTATGTAGTTCTCGTCTACACTTCAAATGAATGTAAATGCGACACTTTCTTGCTAGGAAATAGCGTTTGCAGATGTCTACCTATCGTAGCAATAGTGTTCTAATGCTTCTTAAATCGGGATATTTCATCTCATTTCTATGTTCAATGGTAAGATATAATATGACTGGCGAAGTGTTATGTATTCCTCGTCTACACTTCAAATGAATATAAATGCGGCACTTCCATGCAAGGAAATAGCGTTTGCAGATGTTTACGTATCGTAAGGATAGAGTTCTAATGCTTCTTAAAACGCGATATCGTATCTCATTTCTATGTTGCATGATAGGATATAATATTCATTGTAAAGTGTTATGTATACCTCTTATTCTCTTCAGAAGAATGTAAATGCGACACTTCCTTCCAAGGAAATAGCCTTTGCAGATGTCTACGTATCGTAGCAATAGAGTTCTTATGCTTCTTAATACGCGATATTGCATCTCATTTCTATGTTTCATGGTAAGATATAATATGACACGCGAAGTGTTATGTAGTCCTTGTCTACACTTCAAATGAATGTAAATGCGACCCCTCTATGCTAGGAAATAGCGTTTGCAGATGTCTACCTATCGTAGCAATAGATTTCTAATGCTTCTTAAACCGCGAAATCGCATCTCATTTCCATGTTTAATGGTAAGATATAATGTGATTGGCAAAGTGTTATGTATCCCTCGTCTACACTTCAAATGAATGTAAATACGACGCTACCATGCAAGGAAATAGCGTTTGCAGATGTCTACGTATCGAAGCAATAGAGTTCAAATGCTTCTTAAAACGAGATATTGCATCTCATATCTATGTTTCCTGATAAGATATAATATTCATTGCGAAGTGTTATGCATTCCTCGTCTACTCTTCAAATGAATGTAAATGCGACACATCCTTGCTAGGAAGTAGCGTCTGCAGATGTCTAGGTATCGTAACAATAGTGTTCTAATGCTTCTTAAAACGCGATATCGCATGTCATTTCTATGTTTCATGGTAAGATATAATATGATTTGCGAAGTGTCATGTATTCCTCGTCTACACTTCAAATGAATGTAAATGCGACACTTCCTTGCTAGGAAATAGCGTCTGCAGATGTCTAGGTATCGTAGCAATAGAGTTCAAAAACTTCTTAAAACGCGATGTCGCATCTAATTTCTATGTTTCATGGTAAGATGTAATATGATTTGCGAAGTGTTATGTATTCCTCGTCTACACTTCAAATGAATGTAAATGCGACACTTCCTAGCTAGGAAATAGCGTCTGCAGATGTCTACCTATCGTAGCAATAGTGTTCTAATGCTTCTTAAAACACGATATCTCATCTCATTTCTATGTTTCATGGTAAGATATAATATGATTTGCGAAGTATCATGTATTCCTCGTTTACACTTCAAATGAATGTAAATGCGACACTTCCTTGCTTGGAAATAGCATCTGCAGATGTCTAGGTATCGTAGCAATAGAGTTCTAATGCTTCTTAAAACGCGATATCGCATCTCATTTCTATGTTTCATGGTATGATATAATATGATTTGCGAAGTATCATGTATTCCTCGTCTACATTTCAAACGAATGTAAATGCGACACTTCCTTGATAGGAAATAGCGTCTGCAGATGTCTAGGTATCGTAGCAATAGAGTTCGAATGCTTCTTAAAACGCGATATCGCATCTCATTTCTATGTTTCATGGTAACATATAATATGTTTTGCGAAGTGTTATGTATTCCTCGTCTACACTTCAAATGAATGTAAATGCGACACTTCCTTGCAAGGAAATAGCGTTTGTAGATGTCTACGTATCGAAGCAATAGAGTTCAAATGATTCTTAAAACGCGATATCGCATCTCATTTCTATGTTTCATGGTAAGATATAACATGATTTGCGAAGTGTTATGTATTACTCGTCTATACTTCAAATGAATGTGAATGCGATACTTCCTCGCTAGGAAATAGCGTTTGCAAATGTCTACGTATCGAAGCAATAGAGTTCAAATGCTTCCTAAAACGAGATATTGCATCTCATATCTATGTTTCATGATAAGATATAATATTCATTGCGAAGTGTTATGCATTCCTCGTCTACGATTCAAATGAATGTAAATGCGACACTTCCTTGCAAGGAAATAGCGTTTGCAGATGTCTACGTATCGTAGCAATAGAGTTCTTATGATTCTTAAAACGCGATATCGCATCTCATTTCTATGTTTCACGGTAAGATATAATATGATTTGCGAAGTGTTGTGTATTCCTCGTCTACACTTCAAATGAATGTAAATGCGACACTTCCTTGCAAGGAAATAGCGTTTGCAGATGTCTACGTATCGTAGCAATAGAGTTCTTATGATTCTTAGAACGCGATATCGCATCTCATTTCTATGTTTCATGGTATGATATAATATGATTTGCGAAGTGTTATGTATTACTCGTCTATACTTCAAATGAATGTGAATGCGATACTTCCTCGCTAGGAAATAGCGTTTGCAGATGTCTACGTATCGTAGCAATAGCTTTCTAATGCTACTTAAAACGCGATATCGAATCTCATTTTTATGTTTCATGGCAAGATATAATATGATTTGCGAAGTGTCATGTATTCCTCGTCTACACTACAAATGAATGTAAATGCGACACTTCCTTGCAAGGAAATAGCGTTTGCAGATGTCTACGTATTGAAGCAATAGAGTTCAAATGCTTCCTAAAACGAGATTTTGCATCTCATATCTATGTTTCATGATAAGATATAATATTCATTGCGAAGTGTTATGAATTCCAGGTCTACGATTCAAATGGATGTAAATGCGACACTTCCTTGCTAGGAAATAGCGTCTGCAGTTGTCTAGGTATCGTAACAATAGTGTTCTAATGCTTCTTAAAACGCGATATCGCATTTCATTTCTATGTTTCATGGTAAGATATAATATGATTTGCGAAGTGTCATGCATTCCTCGTCTACACTTCAAATGAATGTAAATGCGACACTTCCTTGCTAGGAAATAGCGTCTGCAGATGTCTAGGTATCGTAGCAATAGAGTTCTAAAACTTCATAAAACGCGATGTCGCATCTCATTTCTATGTTTCATGGTAAGATGTAATATGATTTGCGAAGTGTTATGTATTCCTCGTCTACACTTCAAATGAATGTAAATGCGACACTTCCTTGCTAGGAAATAGCGTCTTCAGATGTCTACCTATCGTAGCAATAGTGTTCTAATGCTTCTTAAAACACGATATCGCATCTCATTTCTATGTTTCATGGTAAGATATAATATGATTTGCGAAGTATCATGTATTCCTCGTTTACACTTCAAATGAATGTAAATGCGACACTACCTTGCAAGGGAATAGCGTTTGCAGATGTCTACGTATCGTAGCAATAGATTTCTAATGCTTCTTAAAACGCGATATCGCATCTCATTTCTATGTTTCATGGTAAGATATAATATGATTTGCGAAGTTTTATATATTCCTCGTCTACACTTCAAATGAATGTAAATGCGACACTTCTTTGCTAGGAAATAGCGTTTGCAAATGTCTACCTATCGTAGCATTAGTGTTCTAATGCTTCTTAAGCCGCGATATCGCATCTCATTTCTATGCTTCATGGTAAGATTTAATGTGATTTGCGAAGTATCATGTATTCCTCGTCTACACTTCAAATGAATGTGAATGCGATATTTCCTCGCTAGGAAATAGCGTTTGCAGATGTCTACGTATCGTAGCAATAGCTTTCTAATGCTTCTTAAAACGCGGTATCGAATCTCATTTCTATGTTTCATGGTAAGATATAATATTCATTACGAAGTGTTATGCATTCCTCGTCTACGATTCAAATGTATGTAAATGCGACACTTCTTTGCTAGGAAATAGCGTCTGCAAATGTCTACCAATCGTAGCAATAGTGTTCTAATGCTTCTTAAAACGCGATATCGCATCTCATTTCTATGTTTCATGGTAAGATGTAATATGATTTGCGAAGTGTTATGTATTCCTCGTCTACACTTCAAATGAACGTAAATGCGACACTTCCTTGCTAGGTAATAGCGTTTGCAGATGTCTACGTATCGCAGGGATGGAGTTCTAATGCTTCTTAAAACGTGATATCGCATCTCATTTCTATGTTTCATGATAAGATGCAATATTCATTGCGAAGTGTTATGTATTCCTCGTCTGCACTTCAAATGAATGTAAACGCGACACTTCCTTGCAAGGATATAGCGTTTGCAGATGTCTACGTATCGTAGGGCTAGGGTTCTAATGCTTCTTAAAACGTGATATCGTATCGCATTTCTATGTTTCATGGTAAGATATAATATGATTGGCGAAGTGTTATGTATTCCCCGTCTACACTTCAAATGAATGTGAATGCGACACTTCCTTGCAAGGAAATAGCGTTTGCAGATGTCTACGTATCGAAGCGATAGAGTTCAAATGCTTCTTAAAACGAGATATTGCATCTCATATCAATGTTTCATGATAAGATGTAATATTCATTGCGAAATGTTATGTATTCCTCGTCTACACTTCAAATGAATGTAAATGCGACTCTTCCTTTCTAGGAAATAGCGTTTGCAGATGTTTACGTATTCGTAAGGATAGAGTTCTAATGCTTCTTAAAACGCGATATCGTATCTCATTTCTATGTTGCATGATAGGATATAATATTCATTGTAAAGTGTTATGTATACCTCTTATTCTCTTCAGATGAATGTAAATGCGACACTTCCTTCCAAGGAAATAGCCTTTGCAGATGTCTACGTATCGTAGCAATAGAGTTCTTATGCTTCTTAATACGCGATATTGCATCTCATTTCTATGTTTCATGGTAAGATATAATATGACACGCGAAGTGTTATGTAGTCCTCGTCTACACTTCAAATGAATGTAAATGCGACCCTTCCATGCTAGGAAATAGCGTTTGCAGATGTCTACCTATCGTAGCAATAGATTTCTAATGCTTCTTAAACCGCGAAATCGCATCTGATTTCCATGTTTAATGGTAAGATATAATATGACTGGCGAAGTGTTATGTATTCCTCGTCTACACTTCAAATGAATATAAATGCGACACTTCCATGCAAGGAAATAGCGTTTGCAGATGTCTACGTATCGAATCGATAGAGTTCAAATGCTTCTTAGAACGAGATATCGCATCTCATTTCTATGTTTCATGATAAGATGTAATATTCATTGCGAAGTGTCATGTATTCCTCGTCTACACTTCAAATGAATGTAAATGCGACACTTCCTTGCTAGGAAATAGCGTTTGCAGATGTCTACGTATCGTAGCAATAGAGTTCTAATGCTTCTTAAAACGCGATATCGCATCTCATTTCTACGTTTCATGACAAGGTATAGTATTCATTGCGAAGTGTTATGTATACCTATTATTCACTTCAAAAGAATGTAAATGCGACACTTCCTTGCTAGCAAATAGCTTTTGCAGATGTCTACGTATCGTAGCAATAGAGTTCTAATGCTTCTTAAAACGCGTTTCCGCATCTCATTTCTATGTTACATGGTAAGATATAATATGATTGGCGAAGTGTTATGTAGTCCTCGTCTACACTTCAAATAAATGTAAATGCGACACATCCTTGCTAGGAAATAGCGTTTGCAGATGTCTACGTATCGTAGGGATGGAGTTCTAATGCTTCTTAAAACGTGATGTCGCATCTCATTTCTATGTTTTATGATAAGATGTAATATTCATTGCGAAGTGTTATGTATTCCTCGTCTACATTTCATATGAATGTAAATGCGACACTTCCTTTCTAGGAAATAGCGTTTGCAGATGTTTACGTATCGTAAGGATGGAGTTCTAATGCTTCTTAAAACGCGATATCGTATCTCATTTCTATGTTGCATGATAGGATATAATATTCGTTGTAAAGTGTTACGTATACCTCGTATTCTCTTCAGATAATGTAAATACGACACTTCCTTGCAAGGAAATAGCGTTTGCAGATGTCTACGTATCGTAGCAATAGAGTTCTTATGCTTCTTAAAACGCGATATTGCATCTCATTTCTATGTTTCATGTTAAGATATAATATGATTGGCGAAGTGTTATGTAGTCCTCGTCTACACTACAAATAAATGTAAATGCGGCACATCCTTGCTAGGAAATAGCGTTTGCAGATGTCTACGTATCGTAGGGATGGAGTTCTAATGCTTCTTAAAACGTGATATCGCATCTCATTTCTATGTTTCATGGTAAGATATAATATGACTTGCGAAGTGTTATGTAGTCCTCGTCTACACTTCAAATGAATGTAAATGCGACACTTCCTTGCAAGGAAATAGCGTTTGCAGATGTCTACGTATCGAAGCAATATAGTTAAAATGCTTCTTAAAACGAGATATCGCATCTCATTTCCATGTTTCATGATAAGATGAAATATTCATTGCGAAATGTTATATATTCCTCGTCTACACTTCAGATGAATGTAAATGCGACACTTCCTTGCAAGGAAATAGCGTTTGCAGATGTCTACGTATCGTAGGGATGGAGTTCTAATGCTCCTTAAAACGTGATATCGCATCTCATTTCTATGTTTCATGGTAAGATATAATATGACTTGCGAAGTGTTATGTAGTCCTCGTCTACACTTCAAATGAATGTAAATGCGACACTTTCTTGGTAGGAAATAGCATTTGCAGATGTCTACCTATCGTAGCAATAGTGTTCTAATGCTTCTTAAACCGCGATATCGCATCTCATTTCTATGTTTAATGGTAAGATATAATATGATTTGCGAAGTTTTATATATTCCTCGTCTACACTTCAAATGAATGTAAACGCGACACTTCCTTCATAGGAAATAGCGTTTGTAGATGTCTACGTATCGTAGCAATAGAGTTCTAATGCTTCTTAAAACGCGATATTGCATCTCATTTCTATGTTTCGTGGTAAGATATAATATGACATGCGAAGTGTTATGTAGTCCTCGTCTACACTTCAAATGAATGTAAATGCGACACTTTCTTGGTAGGAAATAGCGTTTGCAGATGTCTACCTATCGTAGCAATAGTGTTCTAATGCTTCTTAAACCGCGATATCGCATCTCATTTTTATGTTTAATGGTAAGATATAATATGATTTGCGAAGTTTTATGTATTCCTCGTCTACACTTCAAATGAATGTAAACGCGACACTTCCTTCATAGGAAATAGCGTTTGTAGATGTCTACGTATCGTAGCAATAGAGTTCTAATGCTTCTTAAAACGCGATATCGCATCTCATTTCTATGTTTAATTGTAAGATATAATATGATTGGCGAAGTGTTATGTATTCCTCGTCTACACTTCAAATGAATGTGAATGCGACACTTCCTTGCAAGGAAATAGCGTTTGCAGATGTCTACGTATCGAAGCAATATAGTTAAAATGCTTCTTAAAACGAGATATCGCATCTCATTTCCATGTTTCATGATAAGATGAAATATTCATTGCGAAATGTTATATATTCCTCGTCTACACTTCAGATGAATGTAAATGCGACACTTCCTTGCTAGGAAATAGCGTTTGCAGATGTCTACGTATCGTAGCAATAGAGTTCTAATGCTTCTTAATAAGCGATTTCGCATCTCATTTCTATGTTTCATGGTAAGATATAATATGATTTGCGAAATGTTATGTAGTCCTCGTCTACACTACAAATAAATGTAAATGCGGCACATCCTTGCTAGGAAATAGCGTTTGCAGATATCTACGTATCGTAGGGATGGAGTTCTAATGCTTCTTAAAACGTGATATCGCATCTCATTTCTATGTTTCATGGTAAGATATAATATGACTTGCGAAGTGTTATGTAGTCCTCGTCTACACTTCAAATGAATGTAAATGCGACACTTCCTTGCTAGGAAATAGCGTTTGCAGATGTCTACCTATCGTAGCAATAGAGTTCTAATGCTTCTTAAACCGCGATATCGCATCTCATTTCTATGTTTCATGATAAGATGTAATATTCATTGCGAAATGTTATATATTCCTCGTCTACACTTCAAATGAATGTAAATGCGACACTTCCTTGCTAGGAAATAGCGTTTGTAGACGTCTACGTATCGTAAGGATAGAGTTCTAATGCTTCTTAAAACGCGATATCGTATCTCATTTCTATGTTGCATGATAGGATATAATATTCATTGTAAAGTGTTATGTATACATCGTATTCTCTCCAGAAGAATGTAAATGCGACACTTCCTTCCAAGGAAATAGCCTTTGCAGATGTCTACGTATCGTAGCAATAGAATTCTTATGCTTCTTAAAACGCGATATTGCATCTCATTTCTATGTTTCATGGTAAGATATAATATGACATGCGAAGTGTTATGTAGTCCTCGTCTACACTTCAAATGAATGTAAATGCGACACTTCCTTGCTAGGAAATAGCGTTTACAGATGTCTACCTATCGTAGCAATAGTGTTCTAATGCTTCTTAAACCGCGATATCGCATCTCATTTCTATGTTTCACGGTAGGATATAATATGATTTGCGAAGTGTTATGTAGTCCTCGTCTACACTACAAATAAATGTAAATGCTACACATCCTTGCTAGGAAATAGCGTTTGCAGATGTCTACGTATCGTAGGGATGGAGTTCTAATGCTTCTTAAAACGTTATATCGCATCTCATTTCTATGTTTCATGGTAAGATATAATATGACTTGCGAAGTGTTATGTAGTCCTCGTCTACACTTCAGATGAATGTAAATGCGACACTTCCTTGCTAGGAAATAGCGTTTGCAGATGTCTACGTATCGAAGCGATAGAGTTCAAATGCTTCTTAAAACGAGATATCGCATCTCATTTCCATGTTTCATGATAAGATGAAATATTCATTGCGAAATGTTATATATTCCTCGTCTACACTTCAGATGAATGTAAATGCGACACTTCCTTGCTAGGAAATAGCGTTTGCAGATGTCTACGTATCGTAGCAATAGAGTTCTAATGCTTCTTAAAACGCGATATTGCATCTCATTTCTATGTTTCGTGGTAAGATATAATATGACATGCGAAGTGTTATGTAGTCCTCGTCTACACTTCAAATGAATGTAAATGCGACACATTCTTGGTAGGAAATAGCGTTTGCAGATGTCTACCTAACGTAGCAATAGTGTTCTAATGCTTCTTAAACCGCGATATCGCATCTCATTTCTATGTTTAATGGTAAGATATAATATGGTTTGCGAAGTTTTATGTATTCCTCGTCTACACTTCAAATGAATGTAAACGCGACACTTCCTTCATAGGAAATAGCGTTTGTAGATGTCTACGTACCGTAGCAATAGAGTTCTAATGCTTCTTAAAACGCGATATTGCTTCTCATTTCTATGTTTCATGGTAAGATATAATATGACTTGCGAAGTGTTATGTAGTCCTCGTCTACAGTTCAAATGAATGTAAGTGCGACACTTCCTTGCTAGGAAATAGCGTTTGCAGATGTCTACGTATCGTAGGGATGGAGTTCTAATGCTTCTTAATACGCGATATCGCATCTCATTTCTATGTTTCATGGTAAGATATAATATGATTTGCGAAGTGTTATGCAGTCCTCGTCTACACTTCAAATAAATGTAAATGCGACACATCCTTGCTAGGAAGTAGCGTTTGCAGATGTCTACGTATCGTAGGGATGGAGTTCTAATGCTTCTTAGAACGCGATATCGTATCTCATTTCTATGTTGCATGACAGGATATAATATTCATTGTAAAGTGTTATGTATACCTTTTATCCTCTTCAGAAGAATGTAAATGCGACACTTCCTTGCAAGGAAATAGCGTTTGCAGATGTCTACATATCGTAGCAATAGTGATCTTATGCTTCTTAAAACGCGATATTGCATCTCATTTCTATGTTTCATGGTAAGATATAATATGACTTGCGAAGTGTTATGTAGTCCTCGTCTACACATCAAATGAATGTAAATGCGACACTTCCTTGCTAGGAAATAGCGTTTGCAGCTGTCTACCTACCGTAGCAATAGAGTTCTAATGCTTCTTAAACCGCGATATCGCATCTCATTCCTATGTTCAATGGTAAGATATAATATGACTGGCGAAGTGTTATGTATTCCTCGTCTACACTTCAAATGAATATAAATGCGACACTTCCATGCAAGGAAATAGCGTTTGCAGATGTCTATATATCGTAGCAATAGAGATCTTATGCTTCTTAAAACGCGATATTGCATCTCATTTCTATGTTTCATGGTAAGATATAATACGACTTGCGAAGTGTTATGTAGTCCTCGTCTACACTTCAAATGAATGTAAATGCGACACTTCCTTGCTATGAAATAGCGTTTGCAGATGTCTACCTATCGTAGCAATAGAGTTCTAATGCTTCTTAAACCGCGATATCGCATCTCATTTCTATGTTTCATGATAAGATGTAATATTCATTGCGAAATGTTATATATTCCTCGTCTACACTTCAAATGAATGTAAATGCGACACTACCATGCAAGGAAATAGCGTTTGCAGATGTCTACGTATCGAAGCGATAGAGTTCAAATGCTTCTTAAAACGCGATATTGCATCTCATATCTATGTTTCATGATAAGATGTAATATTCATTGCGAAATGTTATGTATTCCTCGTCTACACTTCAAATGAATGTAAATGCGACACTTCCTTGCTAGGAAATAGCGTTTGCAGATGTCTACGTATCGTAGGAATGGAATCCTAATGCTTCTTAGAACGTGATATCGCATCTCATTTCTATGTTTCATGATAAAATGTAATATTCATTGCGAAGTGTTATGTATTCCTCGTCTACATTTCAAATGAATGTAAATGCGACACTTCCTTTCTAGGAAATAGCGTTTGCAGATGTCTACCTATCGTAGCAATAGAGTTCTAATGCTTCTTAAACCGCGATATCGCATCTCATTTCTATGTTTCACGGTAAGATATAATATGATTTGCGAAGTGTTATGTAGTCCTCGTCTACACTACAAATAAATGTAAATGCGACACATCCTTGCTAGGAAATAGCGTTTGCAGATGTCTACGTATCGTAGGGATGGAGTTCTAATTCTTATTATAACGTTATATCGCATCTCATTTCTATGTTTC
The DNA here is from genome assembly GCF_050948175.1 of Xylocopa sonorina. Taxonomy (NCBI): domain Eukaryota; kingdom Metazoa; phylum Arthropoda; class Insecta; order Hymenoptera; family Apidae; genus Xylocopa; species Xylocopa sonorina. The sequence continues at coordinate 654,615 of NW_027490231.1, read as the reverse complement.
ATGGTAAGATATAATATGACTTGCGAAGTGTTATGTAGTCCTCGTCTACACTTCAAATGAATGTAAATGCGACACTTCCTTGCTAGGAAATAGCGTTTGTAGATGTCTATGTACCGTAGCAATAGAGTTCTAATGCTTCTTAAAACGCGATATTGCTTCTCATTTATATGTTTCATGGTAAGATATAATATGACTTGCGAAGTGTTATGTAGTCCTCGTCTACAGTTCAAATGAATGTAAGTGCGACACTTCCTTGCTAGGAAATAGCGTTTGCAGATGTCTACCTATCGTTGCTATGGAGTTCTAATGCTTCTTAAAACGCGATATCGCATCTCATTTCTATGTTTAATTGTAAGATATAATATGATTGGCGAAGTGTTATGTATTCCTCGTCTACACTTCAAATGAATGTGAATGCGACACTTCCTTGCAAGGAAATAGCGTTTGCAGATGTCTACGTATCGAAGCAATATAGTTAAAATGCTTCTTAAAACGAGATATCGCATCTCATTTCCATGTTTCATGATAAGATGAAATATTCATTGCGAAATGTTATATATTCCTCGTCTACACTTCAGATGAATGTAAATGCGACACTTCCTTGCTAGGAAATAGCGTTTGCAGATGTCTACGTATCGTAGCAATAGAGTTCTAATGCTTCTTAAAACGCGATTTCGCATCTCATTTCTATGTTTCATGGTAAGATATAATATGATTTGCGAAATGTTATGTAGTCCTCGTCTACACTACAAATAAATGTAAATGCGGCACATCCTTGCTAGGAAATAGCGTTTGCAGATGTCTACGTATCGTAGGGATGGAGTTCTAATGCTTCTTAAAACGTGATATCGCATCTCATTTCTATGTTTCATGGTAAGATATAATATGACTTGCGAAGTGTTATGTAGTCCTCGTCTACACTTCAAATGAATGTAAATGCGACACTTCCTTGCTAGGAAATAGCGTTTGCAGATGTCTACGTATCGTAGGGATGGATTTCTAATGCTTCATAAAACGTGATATCGCATCTCATTTCTATGTTTCATGGTAAGATATAATATGACTTGCGAAGTGTTATGTAGTCCTCGTCTACACTTCAAATGAATGTAAATGCGACACTTCCTTGCTAGGTAGTAGCGTTTGCAGATGTCTACCTATCGTTGCAATAGAGTTCTAATGCTTCTTAAACCGCGATATCGCATCTCATTTCTATGTTTCATGGTAAGATATAATATGATTTGCGAAGTGTTATGTAGTCCTCGTCTACATTTCAAATGAATGTAAACGCGACACTTCCTTGCTAGGAAATAGCGTTTGTAGATATCTACGTATCGTAGCAATAGATTTCTAATGCTTCTTAAAACGCGATATCGCATCTCATTTCTACGTTTCATGACAAGGTATAGTATTCATTGCGAAGTGTTATGTATACCTATTATTCACTTCAAAAGAATGTAAATGCGACACTTGCTTGCTAGCAAATAGCGTTTGCAGATATCTACGTATAGTAGCAATAGATTTCTAATGCTTCTTAAAACGCGATATCGCATCTCATTTCTATGTTTCATGGTAAGATATAATATGATTTCCTAAGTGTTATGTAGTCCTCGTCTACACTTCAAATAAATGTAAATGCGACACATCCTTGATAGGAAATAGCGTTTGCAGATGTCTACGTATCGTAGGGATGTAGTTGTAATGCTTCTTAAAACGCGATATTGCATCTCATTCCTATGTTTCATGGTAAGATATAATATGACAAGCGAAGTGTTATGTAGTCCTCGTCTACACTTCAAATGAATGTAAATGCGACACTTCCTTCCTAGGAAATAGCGTTTGCAGATGTCTACCTATCGTAGCAATAGATTTCTAATGCTTCTTAAACCGCGAAATCGCATCTCATTTCCATGTTTAATGATAAGATATAATATGATTGGCGAAGTGTTATGTATTCCTCTTATACACTTCAAATGAATGTAAATACGACACTACCATGCAAGGAAATAGCGTTTGCAGATGTCTACGTATCGAAGCGATAGAGTTCAAATGCTTCTTAAAACGAGATATTGCATCTCATATCTATGTTTCATGATAAGATGTAATATTCATTGCGAAATGTTATGTATTCCTCGTCTACACTTCAAATGAATGTAAATGCGACACTTCCTTGCTAGGAAATAGCGTTTGCAGATGTCTACCTATCGTAGCAATAGATTTCTAATGCTTCTTAAACCGCGATATCGCATCTCATTTACATGTTTAATGGTAAGATTTAAAATGATTGGCGAAGTGTTATGTATTCCTCGTCTACACTTCAAATGAATGTGAATGCGACACATCCTTGCTAGGAAATAGCGTTTGCAGATGTCTACGTATCGAAGCAATAGAGTTCAAATGCTTCTTAAACCGAGATATCGCATCTCATTTCTATGTTTCATGATAAGATGTAATATTCATTGCGAAATGTTATGTATTCCTCGTCTACACTTCAAATGAATGTAAATGCGACACTTCCTTGCTAGGAAATAGCGTTTGCAGATGTCTACGTATCGTAGCAATAGAGTTCTAATGCTTCTTAAAACGCGATATCGCATCTCATTTCTATGTTTCATGGTAAGATATAATATGATTTGCGAAGTGTTATGTAGTCCTCGTCTACATTTCAAATGAATGTAAACGCGACACTTCCTTGCTAGGAAATAGCGTTTGTAGATATCTACGTATCGTAGCAATAGATTTCTAATGCTTCTTAAAACGCGATATCGCATCTCATTTCTACGTTTCATGACAAGGTATAGTATTCATTGCGAAGTGTTATGTATACCTATTATTCACTTCAAAAGAATGTAAATGCGACACTTGCTTGCTAGCAAATAGCGTTTGCAGATATCTACGTATAGTAGCAATAGATTTCTAATGCTTCTTAAAACGCGATATCGCATCTCATTTCTATGTTTCATGGTAAGATATAATATGATTTCCTAAGTGTTATGTAGTCCTCGTCTACACTTCAAATAAATGTAAATGCGACACATCCTTGATAGGAAATAGCGTTTGCAGATGTCTACGTATCGTAGGGATGTAGTTGTAATGCTTCTTAAAACGCGATATTGCATCTCATTCCTATGTTTCATGGTAAGATATAATATGACAAGCGAAGTGTTATGTAGTCCTCGTCTACACTTCAAATGAATGTAAATGCGACACTTCCTTCCTAGGAAATAGCGTTTGCAGATGTCTACCTATCGTAGCAATAGATTTCTAATGCTTCTTAAACCGCGAAATCGCATCTCATTTCCATGTTTAATGATAAGATATAATATGATTGGCGAAGTGTTATGTATTCCTCTTATACACTTCAAATGAATGTAAATACGACACTACCATGCAAGGAAATAGCGTTTGCAGATGTCTACGTATCGAAGCGATAGAGTTCAAATGCTTCTTAAAACGAGATATTGCATCTCATATCTATGTTTCATGATAAGATGTAATATTCATTGCGAAATGTTATGTATTCCTCGTCTACACTTCAAATGAATGTAAATGCGACACTTCCTTGCTAGGAAATAGCGTTTGCAGATGTCTACCTATCGTAGCAATAGATTTCTAATGCTTCTTAAACCGCGATATCGCATCTCATTTACATGTTTAATGGTAAGATATAATATGACTTGCGAAGTGTTATGTAGTCCTCGTCTACATTTCAAATGAATGTAAACGCGACACTTCCTTGCTAGGAAATAGCGTTTGTAGATGTCTACGTATCGTAGCAATAGAGTTCTAATGCTTCTTAAAACGCGATATCGCATCTCATTTCTACGTTTCATGACAAGGTATAGTATTCATTGCGAAGTGTTATGTATACCTATTATTCACTTCAAAAGAATGTAAATGCGACACTTCCTTGCTAGCAAATAGCGTTTGCAGATATCTACGTATCGTAGCAATAGAGTTCTAATGCTTCTTAAAACGCGATATCGCATCTCATTTCTATGTTTCATGGTAAGATATAATATGATTTTCTGAGTGTTATGTAGTCCTCGTCTACACTTCAAATAAATGTAAATGCGACACATCCTTGCTAGGAAGTAGCGTTTGCAGATGTCTACGTATCGTAGGGATGGAGTTCTAATGCTTCTTAGAACGCGAAATCGTATCTCATTTCTATGTTGCATGACAGGATATAATATTCATTGTAAAGTGTTATGTATACCTTTTATCCTCTTCAGAAGAATGTAAATGCGACACTTCCTTGCAAGGAAATAGCGTTTGCAGATGTCTATATATCGTAGCAATAGAGATCTTATGCTTCTTAAAACGCGATATTGCATCTCATTCCTATGTTTCATGGTAAGATATAATATGACAAGCGAAGTGTTATGTAGTCCTAGTCTACACTTCAAATGAATGTAAATGCGACACTTCCTTCCTAGGAAATAGCGTTTGCAGATGTCTACCTATCGTAGCAATAGATTTCTAATGCTTCTTAAACCGCGAAATCGCATCTCATTTCCATGTTTAATGATAAGATATAATATGATTGGCGAAGTGTTATGTATTCCTCTTATACACTTCAAATGAATGTAAATACGACACTACCATGCAAGGAAATAGCGTTTGCAGATGTCTACGTATCGAAGCGATAGAGTTCAAATGCTTCTTAAAACGAGATATTGCATCTCATATCTATGTTTCATGATAAGATGTAATATTCATTGCGAAATGTTATGTATTCCTCGTCTACACTTCAAATGAATGTAAATGCGACACTTCCTTGCTAGGAAATAGCGTTTGCAGATGTCTGCCTATCGTAGCAATAGATTTCTAATGCTTCTTAAACCGCGATATCGCATCTCATTTACATGTTTAATGGTAAGATTTAAAATGATTGGCGAAGTGTTATGTATTCCTCGTCTACACTTCAAATGAATGTGAATGCGACACATCCTTGCTAGGAAATAGCGTTTGCAGATGTCTACGTATCGAAGCAATAGAGTTCAAATGCTTCTTAAACCGAGATATCGCATCTCATTTCTATGTTTCATGATAAGATGTAATATTCATTGCGAAATGTTATGTATTCCTCGTCTACACTTCAAATGAATGTAAATGCGACACTTCCTTGCTAGGAAATAGCGTTTGCAGATGTCTACGTATCGTAGCAATAGAGTTCTAATGCTTCTTAAAACGCGATATCGCATCTCATTTCTATGTTTCATGGTAAGATATAATATGACTTGCGAAGTGTTATGTAGTCCTCGTCTACATTTCAAATGAATGTAAACGCGACACTTCCTTGCTAGGAAATGGCGTTTGTAGATGTCTACGTATCGTAGCAATAGAGTTCTAATGCTTCTTAAAACGCGATATCGCATCTCATTTCTACGGTTCATGACAAGGCATAGTATACATTGCGAAGTGTTATGTATACCTATTATTCACTTCAGAAGAATGTAAATGCGACACCTCCTTGCAAGGAAATAGCGTTTGCAGATGTCTACGTATCGAAGCGATAGAGTTCAAATGCTTCTTAAAACGAGATATTGCATCTCATATCTATGTTTCATGGTAAGATATAATATTCATTGCGAAGTGTTATGTAGTCCTCGTCTACACTTCAAATGAATGTAAATGCGACACTTCCTTGCTAGGAAATAGCGTTTGCAGATGTCTACGTATCGTAAGGATAGAGTTCTAATGCTTCTTAAAACGCGATATCGTATCTCATTTCTATGTTGCATGATAGGATATAATATTCATTGTAAAGTGTTATGTATACTTCGTATTCTCTTCAGAAGAATGTAAATGCGACACTTCCTTCCAAGGAAATAGCCTTTGCAGATGTCTACGTATCGTAGCAATAGAATTCTTATGCTTCTTAAACCGCGATATCGCATCTCATTTCTATGTTTCATGGTAAGATATAATACGACTTGCGAAGTGTTATGTAGTCCTCGTCTACACTTCAAATGAATGTAAATGCGACACTTCCTTGCTATGAAATAGCGTTTGCAGATGTCTACCTATCGTAGCAATAGAGTTCTAATGCTTCTTAAACCGCGATATCGCATCTCATTTCTATGTTTCATGATAAGATGTAATATTCATTGCGAAATGTTATATATTCCTCGTCTACACTTCAAATGAATGTAAATGCGACACTTCCTTGCTGGGAAATAGCGTTTGTAGACGTCTACGTATCGTAGGGATGGAGTTCTAATGCTTCTCAAAACGTGATATCGCATCTCATTTCTATGTTTCATGGTAAGATATAATATGACTTGCGAAGTTTTATGTATTCCTCGTCTACACTTCAAATGAATGTAAATGCGACACTACCATGCAAGGAAATAACGTTTGCAGATGTCTACGTATCGAAGCGATAGAGTTCAAATGCTTCTTAAAACGCGATATTGCATCTCATATCTATGTTTCATGATAAGATGTAATATTCATTGCGAAATGTTGTGTATTCCTCGTCTACACTTCAAATGAATGTAAATGCGACACTTCCTTGCTAGCAAATAGCGTTTCCAGATGTCTACGTATCGTAGGAATGGAATCCTAATGCTTCTTAAAACGTGATATCGCATCTCATTTCTATGTTTCATGATAAGATGTAATATTCATTGCGAAGTGTTATGTATTCCTAGTCTACATTTCAAATGAATGTAAATGCGACACTTCCTTTCTAGGAAATAGCGTTTGCAGATGTCTACGTATCGTAAGGATAGAGTTCTAATGCTTCTTAAAACGCGATATCGTATCTCATTTCTATGTTGCATGATAGGATATAATATTCATTGTAAAGTGTTATGTATACTTCGTATTCTCTTCAGAAGAATGTAAATGCGACACTTCCTTCCAAGGAAATAGCCTTTGCAGATGTCTACGTATCGTAGCAATAGAATTCTTATGCTTCTTAAACCGCGATATCGCATCTCATTTCTATGTTTCATGGTAAGATATAATACGACTTGCGAAGTGTTATGTAGTCCTCGTCTACACTTCAAATGAATGTAAATGCGACACTTCCTTGCTATGAAATAGCGTTTGCAGATGTCTACCTATCGTAGCAATAGAGTTCTAATGCTTCTTAAACCGCGATATCGCATCTCATTTCTATGTTTCATGATAAGATGTAATATTCATTGCGAAATGTTATATATTCCTCGTCTACACTTCAAATGAATGTAAATGCGACACTTCCTTGCTGGGAAATAGCGTTTGTAGACGTCTACGTATCGTAGGGATGGAGTTCTAATGCTTCTCAAAACGTGATATCGCATCTCATTTCTATGTTTCATGGTAAGATATAATATGACTTGCGAAGTTTTATGTATTCCTCGTCTACACTTCAAATGAATGTAAATGCGACACTACCATGCAAGGAAATAACGTTTGCAGATGTCTACGTATCGAAGCGATAGAGTTCAAATGCTTCTTAAAACGCGATATTGCATCTCATATCTATGTTTCATGATAAGATGTAATATTCATTGCGAAATGTTGTGTATTCCTCGTCTACACTTCAAATGAATGTAAATGCGACACTTCCTTGCTAGCAAATAGCGTTTCCAGATGTCTACGTATCGTAGGAATGGAATCCTAATGCTTCTTAAAACGTGATATCGCATCTCATTTCTATGTTTCATGATAAGATGTAATATTCATTGCGAAGTGTTATGTATTCCTAGTCTACATTTCAAATGAATGTAAATGCGACACTTCCTTTCTAGGAAATAGCGTTTGCAGATGTTTACGTATCGTAAGGATAGAGTTCTAATGCTTCTTAAAACGCGATATCGTATCTCATTTCTATGTTGCATGATAGGATATAATATTCATTGTAAAGTGTTATGTATACTTCGTATTCTCTTCAGAAGAATGTAAATGCGACACTTCCTTCCAAGGAAATAGCCTTTGCAGATGTCTACGTATCGTAGCAATAGAATTCTTATGCTTCTTAAAACGCGATATTGCATCTCATTTCTATGTTTCATGGTAAGATATAATATGACATGCGAAGTGTTATGTAGTCCTCGTCTACACTTCAAATGAATGTAAATGCGACACTTCCTTGCTAGGAAATAGCGTTTACAGATGTCTACCTATCGTAGCAATAGAGTTCTAATGCTTCTTAAACCGCGATATCGCATCTCATTTCTATGTTTCACGGTAAGCTATAATATGATTTGCGAAGTGTTATATAGTCCTCGTCTACACTACAAATAAATGTAAATGCGACACATCCTTGCTAGGAAATAGCGTTCGCAGATGTCTACGTATCGTAGGGATGGAGTTCTAATGCTTCTTAAAACGTGATATCGCATCTCATTTCTATGTTTCATGGTAAGATATAATATGACTTGCGAAGTGTTATGTAGTCCTCGTCTACACTACAAATGAATGTAAATGCGACACTTTCTTGCTAGGAAATAGCGTTTGCAGATGTCTACGTATCGAAGCGATAGAGTTCAAATGCTTCTTAAAACGAGATATCGCATCTCATTTATATGTTTCATGATAAGATGTAATATTCATTGCGAAGTGTTATATATTCCTCGTCTACACTTCAAATGAATGTAAATGCGGCACTTCCTTGCTAGGAAATAGCGTTTGCAGATGTCTACGTATCGTAGGGATGGAGTTCTAATGCTTCTTAAAACGTGATATCGCATCTCATTTCTATGTTTCATGGTAAGATATAATATGACTTGCGAAGTGTTATGCAGTCCTCGTCTACACTTCAAATGAATGTAAATGCGACACTTCCTTGCTAGGAAATAGCGTTTGCAGATGTCTACGTATCGAAGCGATAGATTTCAAATGCTTCTTAGAACGAGATATTGCATCCATATCTATGTTTCATGGTAAGATATAATATTCATTGCGAACTGTTATGTATTCCTCGTCAACGACTCAAATGGATGTAAACGCGACACTTCCTTGCTAGGAAATAGCGTTTGCAGATGTCTACGTATCGAAGCAATAGAGTTCAAATGCTTCTTAAAACGAGATATCGCATCTCATTTCTATGTTTCATGATAAGATGTAATATCCATTGCGAAATGTTATGTATTCCACGTCTACACTTCAAATGAATGTAAATGCGACACTTCCTTGCTAGGAAATAGCGTTTTGCAGATGTCTACGTATCGTAGCAATAGAGATCTAATGCTTCTTAAAACGCGATATCGCATCTCATTTCTATGTTTCATGGTAAAATATATTATGATTTGCGAAGTGTTATGTAGTCCTCGTCTACATTTCAAATGAATTTAAACGCGACACCTCCTTGCTAGGAAATGGCGTTTGTAGATGTCTACGTATCGTAGCAATAGAGTTCTAATGCTTCTTAAAACGCGATATCGCATCTGATTTCTACGGTTCATGACAAGGCATAGTATACATTGCGAAGTGTTATGTATACCTATTATTCACTTCAAAAGAATGTAAATGCGACACTTCCTTGCAAGGAAATAGCGTTTGCAGTTGTCTACATATCGAAGCAATAGAGTTCAAATGCTTCTTCAAACGAGATATCGCATCTCATTTCTATGTTTCATGGTAAGATATAATATGACTTGCGAAGTGTTATGTAGTCCTCGACTACACTTCAAATGAATGTAAATGCGACACTTCCTTGCTAGGAAATAGCGTTTGCAGATGTCTACCTATCGTAGCAATAGAGTTCTAATGCTTCTTAAAACGAGATATCGCATCTCATTTATATGTTTCATGATAAGATGTAATATTCATTGCGAAATGTTATATATTCCTCGTCTACACTTCAAATGAATGTAAATGCGGCACTTCCTTGCTAGGAAATATCGTTTGCAGATATCTACGTATCGTAGGGATGGAGTTCTAATGCTTCTTAAAACGTGATATCGCATCTCATTTCTATGTTTCATGGTAAGATATAATATGACTTGCGAAGTGTTATGCAGTCCTCGTCTACACTTCAAATGAATGTAAATGCGACACTTCCTTGCTAGGAAATAGCGTTTGCAGATGTCTACGTATCGAAGCGATAAATTTCAAATGCTTCTTAGAACGAGATATTGCATCTCATATCTATGTTCCAAGGTAAGATATAATATTCATTGCGATGTGTTATGTATTCCTCGTCAACGACTCAAATGGATGTAAACGCGACACTTCCTTGCTAGGAAATAGCGTTTGCAGATGTCTACGTATCGAAGCAATAGAGTTCAAATGCTTCTTAAAACGAGATATCGCATCTCATTTCTATGTTTCATGATAAGATGTAATATTCATTGCGAAATGTTATGTATTCCACGCCTACACTTCAAATGAATGTAAATGCGACACTTCCTTGCTAGGAAATAGCGTTTTGCAGATGTCTACGTATCGTAGCAATAGAGATCTAATGCTTCTTAAAACGCGATATCGCATCTCATTTCTATGTTTCATGGTAAGATATATTATGATTTGCGAAGTGTTATGTAGTCCTCGTCTACATTTCAAATGAATTTAAACGCGACACTTCCTTGCTAGGAAATGGTGTTTGTAGATGTCTACGTATCGTAGCAATAGAGTTCTAATGCTTCTTAAAACGCGATACCGCATCTCATTTCTACGGTTCATGACAAGGCATAGTATACATTGCGAAGTGTTATGTATACCTATTATTCACTTCAAAAGAATGTAAATGCGACACTTCCTTGCAAGGAAATAGCGTTTGCAGATGTCTACGTATCGAAGCGATAGAGTTCAAATGCTTCCTAAGACGAGATATTGGATCTCATATCTATGTTTCATGGTAAGATATAATATTCATTGCGAAGTGTTATGTAGCCCTCGTCTACACTTCAAATGAATGTAAATGCGACACTTCCTTGCTAGGAAATAGCGTTTGAAGATGTCTACGTATCGTAGCAATAGAGTTCTAATGCTTCTTAAAACGCGATATTGCATCTCATTTCTATGTTTCATGGTAAGATATAATAAGACTTGAGAAGTGTTATGTAGTCCTCGTCTACACTTCAAGTGAATGTAAATGCGACACTTCCTTGCAAGGAAATACCGTTTGCAGATGTCTACATATCGAAGCAATAGAGTTCAAATGCTTCTTAAAACGAGATATCGCATCTCATTTCTATGCTTCATGGTAAGATATAATATGACTTGCGAAGTGTTATGTAGTCCTCGACTACACTTCAAATGAATGTAAATGCGACACATCCTTGCTAGGAAATAGCGTTTGCAGATGTCTACCTATCGTAGCAATAGAGTTCTAATGCTTCTTAAACCGCGATATCGCATCTCATTCCTATGTTCAATGGTAAGATATAATATGACTGGCGAAGTGTTATGTATTCCTCGTCTACACTTCAAATGAATATAAATGCGACACTTCCATGCAAGGAAATAGCGTTTGCAGATGTCTACATATCGTAGCAATAGAGATCTTATGCTTCTTAAAACGCGATATTGCACCTCATTTCTATGTTTTATGGTAAGATATAATACGACTTGCGAAGTGTTATGTAGTCCTCGTCTACACTTCAAATGAATGTAAATGCGACACTGCCTTGCTAGGAAATAGCGTTTGCAGATGTCTACCTATCGTAGCAATAGAGTTCAAATGCTTCTTAAAACGAGATATCGCATTTCATTTCTATGTTTCATGATAAGATGTAATATTCATTGCGAAGTGTTATGTATTCTTCGCCTACATTTCAAATGAATGTAAACGCGACACTTCCTTCATAGGATATATCGTTTGTAGATGTCTACGTATCGTAGCAATAGAGTTCTAATGCTTCTTAAAGCGCGATATTGCTTCTCATTTCTTGTTTCATGGAAAGATATAATATGACTTGCGAAGTGTTATGTAGTCCTCGTCTACACCTCAAATGAGTGTAAGTGCGACACTTCCTTGCTAGGAAACAGCGATTGCAGATGTCTACCTATCGTTGCAATAGAGTTCTAATGCTTCTTAAAACGCGATATCGCATCTCATTTCTATGTTTAATTGTAACATATAATAAGATTGGCGAAGTGTTATGTATTCCTCGTCTACACTTCAAATGAATGTGCATGCGACACTTCCTTACAAGGAAATAGCGTTTGCAGATGTCTACGTATCGAAGCAATAGAGTTCAAATGCTTCTTAAAACGAGATATCGCATCTCATTTCCATGTTTCATGATAAGATGAAATATTCATTGCGAAATGTTATATATTCCTCGTCTACACTTCAAATGAATGTAAATGAGACACTTCCTTGCTAGGAAATAGCGTTTGCAGATGTCTACGTATCGTAGCAATAGTGTTCTAATGCTTCTTAATAAGCGATTTCGCATCTCATATCTATGTTTCATGGTAAGATATAATATGATTTGCGAAGTGTTATGTAGTCCTCGTCTGCAATACAAATAAATGTAAATGCGACACATCCTTGCTAGGAAATAGCGTTTGCAGATGTCTACGTATCGTAGGGATGGTGTTCTAATGCTTCTTAAAACGTGATATCGCATCTCATTTCTATGTTTCATGGTAAGATATAATATGACTTGCGAAGTGTTGTGTAGTCCTCGTCTACACTTCAAATTAATGTAAATGCGACACTTCCTAGCTAGGAAATAGCGTTTGCAGATGTCTACGTATCGAAGCGATAGAGTTCAAATGCTTCTTAAAACGAGATATTGCATCTCATATCTATGTTTCATGGTAAGATATAATATTCATTGCGAAGTGTTATGTATTCCTCGTCAACGATTCAAATGGATGTAAATGCGACACTTCCTTGCTAGGAAATAGCGTTTGCAGATGTCTACCTATCGTAGCAATAGATTTCTAATGCTTCTTAAACCGCGATATCGCACCTCATTTCCATGTTTAATTGTAGGATATAATATGATTGGCGAAGTGTTATGTATTCCTCGTCTACACTTCAAATGAATGTGAATGCGACACTTCCTTGCAAGGAAATAGCGTTTGCAGATGTCTACGTATCGAAGCAATAGAGCTCAAATGCTTCTCAAAACGAGATATCGCATCTCATTTCTATGTTTCATGATAAGATGTAATATTCATTGCGAAATGTTATGTATTCCTCGTCTACACTACAAGTGAATGTAAATGCGACACTTCCTTGCTAGGAAATAGCTTTTGCAGATGTCTACGTATCGTAGCAATAGAGTTCTAATGCTTCCTAAAACGCGATTTCGCATCTCATTTCTATGTTTCATGGTAAGATATAATATGATTTGCGAAGTGTTATGTAGTCCTCGTCTACACTTCAAATAAATGTAAATGCGACACATCCTTGCTAGGAAATAGCGTTTGCAGATGTCTACGTATCGAAGCGATAGAGTACAAATGCTTCTTAAATCGAGATATTGCATCTCATATCTATGATTCATGGTAAGATATAATATTTATAGCGAAGTGTTATGTAGTCCTCATCTACACTTCAAATGAATGTAAATGCGACACTTCCTTGCTAGGAAATAGCGTTTGTAGATGTTTACGTATCGTAGCAATAGAGTTCTAATGCTTCTTAAAACGCGATATTGCATCTCATTTCTATGTTTCATGGTAAGATATAATATGACTTGAGAAGTGTTATGTAGTCCTCGTCTACACTTCAAGTGAATGTAAATGCGACACTTCCTTCATAGGAAATATCGTTTGTAGATGTCTACGTATCGTAGCAATAGAGTTCTAATGCTTCTTAAAACGCGATATTGCTTCTCTTTTCTATGTTTCATGGTAAGATATAATATGACTTGCGAAGTGTTATGTAGTCCTCGTCTACACTTCAAATGAATGTAAATGCGACACTTCCTTGCTAGGAAATGGCGTTTGCAGATGTCTACGTATCGTAGCAATAGAGTTCTAATGCTTCTTAATAAGCGATTTCGCATCTCATATCTATGTTTCATGGTAAGATATAATATGATTTGCGAAGTGTTATGTAGTCCTCGTCTACAATACAAATAAATGTAAATGCGACACATCCTTGCTAGGAAGTAGCGTTTGCAGATGTCTACGTATCGTAGGGATGGAGTTCTAAAGCTTCTTAAAACGTGATATCGCATCTCATTTCTATGTTTCATGGTAAGATATAATATGACTTGCGAAGTGTTGTGTAGTCCTCGTCTACACTTCAAATGAATGTAAATGCGACACTTCCTAGCTAGGAAATAGCGTTTGCAGATGTCTACGTATCGAAGCGATAGAGTTCAAATGCTTCTTAAAACGAGATATTGCATCTCATATCTATGTTTCATGGTAAGATATAATATTCATTGCGAAGTGTTATGTATTCCTCGTCAACGATTCAAATGGATGTAAATGCGACACTTCCTTGCTAGGATATGGCGTTTGCAGATGTCTACCTATCGTAGCAATAGATTTCTAATGCTTCTTAAACCGCGATATCGCATCTCATTTCCATGTTTAATGGTAAGATATAATATGATTGGCGAAGTGTTATGTATTCCTCGTCTACACTTCAAATGAATGTGAATGCGACACTTCCTTGCAAGGAAATAGCGTTTGCAGATGTCTACGTATCGAAGCAATAGAGTTCAAATGCTGCTCAAAACGAGATATCGCATCTCATTTCTATGTTTCATGATAAGATGTAATATTCATTGCGAAATGTTATCTATTCCTCGTCTACACTTCAAATGAATGTAAATGCGACACTTCCTTGCTAGGAAATAGCTTTTGCAGATGTCTACGTATCGTAGCAATAGAGTTCTAATGCTTCCTAAAACGCGATTTCGCATCTCATTTCTATGTTTCATGGTAAGATATAATATGATTTGCGAAGTGTTATGTAGTCCTCGTCTACACTTCAAATAAATGTAAATGCGACACATCCTTGCTAGGAAATAGCGTTTGCAGATGTCTACGTATCGTAGGGATGGAGTTCTAATGCTTCTTAAAACGTGATATCGCATCTCATTTCTATGTTTCATGATAAGATGTAATATTCATTGCGAAGTGTTATGTATTCCTCGTCTACACTACAAATGAATGTAAATGCGACACTTCCTTTCTAGGAAATAGCGTTTGCAGATGTTTATGTGTCGTAGGGATAGAGTTCTAATGCTTCTTAGAACGCGATATCGTATCTCATTTCTATGTTGCATGATAGGATATAATATTCATTGTAAAGTGTTATGTATACTTCGTATTCTCTTCAGAAGAATGTAAATGCGACACTCCCTTGCAAGGAAATAGCGTTTGCAGAAGTCTACATATCGTAGCAATAGAGATCTTATGCTTCTTAAAACGCGATATTGCATCTCATTTCTATGTTTCATGGTAAGATATAATACGACATGCGAAGTGTTATGTAGTCCTCGTCTACACTTCAAATGAATGTAAATGCGACACTTCCTTGCTAGGAAATATCGTTTGCAGATGTCTACCTATCGTAGCAATAGAGTTCTAATGCTTCTTAAACCGCGATATCGCATCCCATTCCTATGTTCAATGCTAAGATATAATATGACTGGCGATGTGTTATGTATTCCTCGTCTACACTTCAAATGTATATAAATGCGACACTTCCATGCAAGGAAATAGCGTTTGCAGATGTCTACGTATCGAAGCGATAGAGTTCAAATGCTTCTTAAAACGAGATATCGCATCTCATTTCTATGTTTCATGATAAGATGTAATATTCTTTGCGAAGTGTTATGTATTCTTCGCCTACATTTCAAATGAATGTAAACGCGACACTTCCTTCATAGGAAATATCGTTTGTAGATGTCTACGTATCGTAGCAATAGAGTTCTAATGCTTCTTAAAACGCGATATTGCTTCTCTTTTCTATGTTTCATGATAAGATGAAATATTCATTGCGAAATGTTATATATTCCTCGTCTACACTTCAAATGAATGTAAATGCGACACTTCCTTGCTAGGAAATAGCGTTTGCAGATGTCTACGTATCGTAGCAATAGAGTTCTAATGCTTCTTAATAAGCGATTTCGCATCTCATATCTATGTTTCATGGTAAGGTATAATATGATTTGCGAAGTGTTATGTAGTCCTCGTCTACAATACAAATAGATGTAAACGCGACACATACTTGCTAGGAAGTAGCGTTTGCAGATGTCTACGTATCGTAGCAATAGAGTTCTATTGCTTCTTAAAACGCGATATTGCATCTCATTTCTATGTTTCATGGTAAGATATAATATGACATGCGAAGTGTTATGTAGTCCTCCTCTACACTTCAAATGAATGTAAATGCGACACTTTCTTGCTAGGAATTAGCGCTTGCAGATGTCTACGTATCGAAGCGATAGAGTTCAAATGCTTCTTAAAACGCGATATTGCATCTCATATCTATGTTTCATGATAAGATGTAATATTCATTGCGAAATGTTATGTATTCCTCGTCTACACTTCAAATGAATGTAAATGCGACACTTCCTTGCTAGGAAATAGCGTTTGCAGATGTCTACGTATCGTAGGAATGGAATCCTAATGCTTCTTAAAACGTGATATCGCATCTCATTTCTATGTTTCATGATAAGATGTAATATTCATTGCGAAGTGTTATGTATTCCTCGTCTACATTTCAAATGAATGTAAATGCGACATTTCCTTTCTAGGAAATAGCGTTTGCAGATGCTTACGTATCGTAAGGATAGAGTTCTAATGCTTCTTAAAACGCGATATCGTATCTCATTTCTATGTTGCATGATAGGATATAATATTCATTGTAAAGTGTTATGTATACTTCGTATTCTCTTCAGAAGAATGTAAATGCGACACTTCCTTCCAATGAAATAGCTTTTGCAGATGTCTACGTATCGTAGCAATAGAATTCTTATGCTTCTTAAAACGCGATATTGCATCTCATTTCTATGTTTCATGGTAAGATATAATACGACATGCGAAGTGTTATGTAGTCCTCGTCTACACTTCAAATGAATGTAAATGCGATACTTCCTTGCTAGGAAATAGCGTTTACAGATGTCTACCTATCGTAGCAATAGAGTTCTAATGCTTCTTAAACCGCGATATCGCATCTCATTTCTATGTTTCACGGTAAGATATAATATGATTTGCGAAGTGTTATGTAGTTCTCGTCTACACTACAAATAAATGTAAATGCGACACATCCTTGCTAGGAAATAGCGTTTGCAGATGTCTACGTATCGTAGGGATGGAGTTCTAATGCTTCTTAAAACGTGATATCGCATCTCATTTCTATGTTTCATGGTAAGATATAATATGACTTGCGAAGTGTTATGTAGTCCTCGTCTACACTTCAAATGAATGTAAATGCGACACTTCCTTGCTAGGAAATGGCGTTTGCAGATGTCTACGTATCGTAGGGATGGAGTTCTAATGCTTCTTAGAACGTGATATCGCATCTCATTTCTATGTTTCACGATAAGATATAATTTTAATTGCGAATTGTTATGCATTCCTCGTCTACGATTCAAATGAATGTAAATGCGACACTTCCTTGCTAGGAAATAGCGTTTGCAGATGTCTACCTATCGTTGCAATAGAGTTCTAATGCTTCTTAAACCGCGATATCGCATCTCATTCCTATGTTCAATGCTAAGATATAATATGACTGGCGAAGTGTTATGTATTCCTCGTCTACACTTCAAATGAATATAAATGCGACACTTCCATGCAAGGAAATAGCGTTTGCAGATGTCTACGTATCGAAGCGATAGAGTTCAAATGCTTCTTAAAACGAGATATCGCATCTCATTTCTATGTTTCATGATAAGATGTAATATTCTTTGCGAAGTGTTATGTATTCTTCGCCTACATTTCAAATGAATGTAAACGCGACACTTCCTTCATAGGAAATATCGTTTGTAGATGTCTACGTATCGTAGCAATAGAGTTCTAATGCTTCTTAAAACGCGATATTGCTTCTCTTTTCTATGTTTCATGGTAAGATATAATATGACTTGCGAAGTGTTATGTAGTCCTCGTCTACACTTCAAATGAATGTAAATGCGACACTTCCTTGCTAGGAAATGGCGTTTGCAGATGTCTACGTATCGTAGCAATAGAGTTCTAATGCTTCTTAATAAGCGATTTCGCATCTCATATCTATGTTTCATGGTAAGATATAATATGATTTGCGAAGTGTTATGTAGTCCTCGTCTACAATACAAATAAATGTAAATGCGACACATCCTTGCTAGGAAGTAGCGTTTGCAGATGTCTACGTATCGTAGGGATGGAGTTCTAAAGCTTCTTAAAACGTGATATCGCATCTCATTTCTATGTTTCATGGTAAGATATAATATGACTTGCGAAGTGTTGTATAGTCCTCGTCTACACTTCAAATGAATGTAAATGCGACACTTCCTAGCTAGGAAATAGCGTTTGCAGATGTCTACGTATCGAAGCGATAGAGTTCAAATGCTTCTTAAAACGAGATATTGCATCTCATATCTATGTTTCATGGTAAGATATAATATTCATTGCGAAGTGTTATGTATTCCTCGTCAACGATTCAAATGGATGTAAATGCGACACTTCCTTGCTAGGATATGGCGTTTGCAGATGTCTACCTATCGTAGCAATAGATTTCTAATGCTTCTTAAACCGCGATATCGCATCTCATTTCCATGTTTAATGGTAAGATATAATATGATTGGCGAAGTGTTATGTATTCCTCGTCTACACTTCAAATGAATGTGAATGCGACACTTCCTTGCAAGGAAATAGCGTTTGCAGATGTCTACGTATCGAAGCAATAGAGTTCAAATGCTGCTCAAAACGAGATATCGCATCTCATTTCTATGTTTCATGATAAGATGTAATATTCATTGCGAAATGTTATCTATTCCTCGTCTACACTTCAAATGAATGTAAATGCGACACTTCCTTGCTAGGAAATAGCTTTTGCAGATGTCTACGTATCGTAGAAATAGAGTTCTAATGCTTCCTAAAACGCGATTTCGCATCTCATTTCTATGTTTCATGGTAAGATATAATATGATTTGCGAAGTGCTATGTAGTCCTCGTCTACACTTCAAATAAATGTAAATGCGACACATCCTTGCTAGGAAATAGCGTTTGCAGATGTCTACGTATCGTAGGGATGGAGTTCTAATGCTTCTTAAAACGTGATATCGCATCTCATTTCTATGTTTCATGATAAGATGTAATATTCATTGCGAAGTGTTATGTATTCCTCGTCTACACTACAAATGAATGTAAATGCGACACTTCCTTTCTAGGAAATAGCGTTTGCAGATGTTTATGTGTCGTAGGGATAGAGTTCTAATGCTTCTTAGAACGCGATATCGTATCTCATTTCTATGTTGCATGATAGGATATAATATTCATTGTAAAGTGTTATGTATACTTCGTATTCTCTTCAGAAGAATGTAAATGCGACACTCCCTTGCAAGGAAATAGCGTTTGCAGATGTCTACATATCGTAGCAATAGAGATCTTATGCTTCTTAAAACGCGATATTGCATCTCATTTCTATGTTTCATGGTAAGATATAATACGACATGCGAAGTGTTATGTAGTCCTCGTCTACACTTCAAATGAATGTAAATGCGACACTTCCTTGCTAGGAAATAGCGTTTGCAGATGTCTACCTATCGTAGCAATAGAGTTCTAATGCTTCTTAAACCGCGATATCGCATCCCATTCCTATGTTCAATGCTAAGATATAATATGACTGGCGATGTGTTATGTATTCCTCGTCTACACTTCAAATGAATATAAATGCGACACTTCCATGCAAGGAAATAGCGTTTGCAGATGTCTACGTATCGAAGCGATAGAGTTCAAATGCTTCTTAAAACGAGATATCGCATCTCATTTCTATGTTTCGTGATAAGATGTAATATTCTTTGCGAAGTGTTATGTATTCTTCGCCTACATTTCAAATGAATGTAAACGCGACACTTCCTTCATAGGAAATATCGTTTGTAGATGTCTACGTATCGTAGCAATAGAGTTCTAATGCTTCTTAAAACGCGATATTGCTTCTCATTTCTATGTTTCATGGTAAGATATAATATGACTTGCGAAGTGTTATGTAGTCCTCGTCTACACTTCAAATGAATGTAATTGCGACACTTCCTTGCTAGGAAATAGCGTTTGCAGATGTCTACCTATCGTAGCAATAGAGTTCTAATGCTTCTTAAACCGCGATATCGCATCCCATTCCTATGTTCAATGCTAAGATATAATATGACTGGCGATGTGTTATGTATTCCTCGTCTACACTTCAAATGAATATAAATGCGACACTTCCATGCAAGGAAATAGCGTTTGCAGATGTCTACGTATCGAAGCGATAGAGTTCAAATGCTTCTTAAAACGAGATATCGCATCTCATTTCTATGTTTCGTGATAAGATGTAATATTCTTTGCGAAGTGTTATGTATTCTTCGCCTACATTTCAAATGAATGTAAACGCGACACTTCCTTCATAGGAAATATCGTTTGTAGATGTCTACGTATCGTAGCAATAGAGTTCTAATGCTTCTTAAAACGCGATATTGCTTCTCATTTCTATGTTTCATGGTAAGATATAATATGACTTGCGAAGTGTTATGTAGTCCTCGTCTACACTTCAAATGAATGTAATTGCGACACTTCCTTGCTAGGAAATAGCGATTGCAGATGTCTACCTATCGTTGCAATAGTGTTCTAATGCTTCTTAAAACGCGATATCGCATCTCATTTCTATGTTTAATTGTAACATATAATATGATTGGCGAAGTGTTATGTATTCCTCGTCTACACTTCAAATGAATGTGAATGCGACACTTCCTTACAAGGAAATAGCGTTTGCAGATGTCTACGTATCGAAGCAATAGAGTTCAAATGCTTCTTAAAACGAGATATCGCATCTCATTTCCATGTTTCATGATAAGATGAAATATTCATTGCGAAATGTTATATATTCCTCGTCTACACTTCAAATGAATGTAAATGCGACACTTCCTTGCTAGGAAATAGCGTTTGCAGATGTCTACGTATCGTAGCAATAGAGTTCTAATGCTTCTTAATAAGCGATTTCGCATCTCATATCTATGTTTCATGGTAAGATATAATATGATTTGCGAAGTGTTATGTAGTCCTCGTCTACAATACAAATAAATGTAAACGCGACACATCCTTGCTAGGAAGTAGCGTTTGCAGATGTCTACGTATCGTAGCAATAGAGTTCTATTGCTTCTTAAAACGCGATATTGCATCTCATTTCTATGTTTCATGGTAAGATATAATATGACATGCGAAGTGTTATGTAGTCCTCCTCTACACTTCAAACGAATGTAAATGCGACACTTTCTTGCTAGGAATTAGCGCTTGCAGATGTCTACGTATCGAAGCGATAGAGTTCAAATGCTTCTTAAAACGCGATATTGCATCTCATATCTATGTTTCATGATAAGATGTAATATTCATTGCGAAATGTTATGTATTCCTCGTCTACACTTCAAATGAATGTAAATGCGACACTTCCTTGCTAGGAAATAGCGTTTGCAGATGTCTACGTATCGTAGGAATGGAATCCTAATGCTTCTTAAAACGTGATATCGCATCTCATTTCTATGTTTCATGATAAGATGTAATATTCATTGCGAAGTGTTATGTATTCCTCGTCTACATTTCAAATGAATGTAAATGCGACACTTCCTTTCTAGGAAATAGCGTTTGCAGATGCTTACGTATCGTAAGGATAGAGTTCTAATGCTTCTTAAAACGCGATATCGTATCTCATTTCTATGTTGCATGATAGGATATAATATTCATTGTAAAGTGTTATGTATACTTCGTATTCTCTTCAGAAGAATGTAAATGCGACACTTCCTTCCAAGGAAATAGCTTTTGCAGATGTCTACGTATCGTAGCAATAGAATTCTTATGCTTCTTAAAACGCGATATTGCATCTCATTTCTATGTTTCATGGTAAGATATAATACGACATGCGAAGTGTTATGTAGTCCTCGTCTACACTTCAAATGAATGTAAATGCGATACTTCCTTGCTAGGAAATAGCGTTTACAGATGTCTACCTATCGTAGCAATAGAGTTCTAATGCTTCTTAAACCGCGATATCGCATCTCATTTCTATGTTTCACGGTAAGATATAATATGATTTGCGATGTGTTATGTAGTTCTCGTCTACACTACAAATAAATGTAAATGCGACACATCCTTGCTAGGAAATAGCGTTTGCAGATGTCTACGTATCGTAGGGATGGAGTTCTAATGCTTCTTAAAACGTGATATCGCATCTCATTTCTATGTTTCATGGTAAGATATAATATGACTTGCGAAGTGTTATGTAGTCCTCGTCTACACTTCAAATGAATGTAAATGCGACACTTCCTTGCTAGGAAATAGCGTTTGCAGATGTCTACCTATCGTTGCAATAGAGTTCTAATGCTTCTTAAACCGCGATATCGCATCTCATTTCTATGTTCAATGGTAAGATATAATATGACTGGCGAAGTGTTATGTGTTCCTCGTCTACACTTCAAATGAATATAAATGCGACACTTCCATGCAAGGAAATAGCTTTTGCAGATGTCTACGTATCGAAGCGATAGAGTTCAAATGCTTCTTAAAACGAGATATCGCATCTCATTTCTATGTTTCATGATAAGATGTAATATTCATTGCGAAATGTTATATATTCCTCGTCTACACTTCAAATGAATGTAAATGCGACACTTCCTTGCTAGGAAATAGCGTTTGTAGACGTCTACGTATCCTAGCAATAGAGTTCTATTGCTTCTTAAAACGCGATATCGCATCTCATTTCTATGTTATATGGTAAGATATAATATGACATGCGAAGTGTTATGTAGTCCTCGTCTACACTTCAAATGAATGTAAATGCGACACTTTCTTCCTAGGAATTAGCGTTTGCAGATGTCTACCTATCGTAGCAATAGTGTTCTAATGCTTCTTAAACCGCAATATCGCATCTCATTTCTATGTTTAATGGTAAGATATAATATGATTGGCGAAGTTTCATGTATTCCTCGTCTACACTTCAAATGAATGTAAATGCGACACTACCATGCAAGGAAATAGCGTTTGCAGATGTCTACGTATCGAAGCGATAGAGTTCAAATGCTTCTTAAAACGCGATATTGCATCTCATATTTATGTTTCATGATAAGATGTAATATTCATTGCGAAATGTTATGTATTCCTCGTCTACACTTCAAATGAATGTAAACGCGACACTTCCTTCATAGGAAATATCGTTTGTAGATGTCTACGTATCGTAGCAATAGAGTTCTAATGCTTCTTAAAACGCGATATTGCTTCTCATTTCTATGTTTCATGGTAAGATATAATATGACTTGCGAAGTGTTATGTAGTCCTCGTCTACACTTCAAATGAATGTAATTGCGACACTTCCTTGCTAGGAAATAGCGATTGCAGATGTCTACCTATCGTTGCAATAGTGTTCTAATGCTTCTTAAAACGCGATATCGCATCTCATTTCTATGTTTAATTGTAACATATAATATGATTGGCGAAGTGTTATGTATTCCTCGTCTACACTTCAAATGAATGTGAATGCGACACTTCCTTACAAGGAAATAGCGTTTGCAGATGTCTACGTATCGAAGCAATAGAGTTCAAATGCTTCTTAAAACGAGATATCGCATCTCATTTCCATGTTTCATGATAAGATGAAATATTCATTGCGAAATGTTATATATTCCTCGTCTACACTTCAAATGAATGTAAATGCGACACTTCCTTGCTAGGAAATAGCGTTTGCAGATGTCTACGTATCGTAGCAATAGAGTTCTAATGCTTCTTAATAAGCGATTTCGCATCTCATATCTATGTTTCATGGTAAGATATAATATGATTTGCGAAGTGTTATGTAGTCCTCGTCTACAATACAAATAAATGTAAACGCGACACATCCTTGCTAGGAAGTAGCGTTTGCAGATGTCTACGTATCGTAGCAATAGAGTTCTATTGCTTCTTAAAACGCGATATTGCATCTCATTTCTATGTTTCATGGTAAGATATAATATGACATGCGAAGTGTTATGTAGTCCTCCTCTACACTTCAAATGAATGTAAATGCGACACTTTCTTGCTAGGAATTAGCGCTTGCAGATGTCTACGTATCGAAGCGATAGAGTTCAAATGCTTCTTAAAACGCGATATTGCATCTCATATCTATGTTTCATGATAAGATGTAATATTCATTGCGAAATGTTATGTATTCCTCGTCTACACTTCAAATGAATGTAAATGCGACACTTCCTTGCTAGGAAATAGCGTTTGCAGATGTCTACGTATCGTAGGAATGGAATCCTAATGCTTCTTAAAACGTGATATCGCATCTCATTTCTATGTTTCATGATAAGATGTAATATTCATTGCGAAGTGTTATGTATTCCTCGTCTACATTTCAAATGAATGTAAATGCGACACTTCCTTTCTAGGAAATAGCGTTTGCAGATGCTTACGTATCGTAAGGATAGAGTTCTAATGCTTCTTAAAACGCGATATCGTATCTCATTTCTATGTTGCATGATAGGATATAATATTCATTGTAAAGTGTTATGTATACTTCGTATTCTCTTCAGAAGAATGTAAATGCGACACTTCCTTCCAAGGAAATAGCTTTTGCAGATGTCTACGTATCGTAGCAATAGAATTCTTATGCTTCTTAAAACGCGATATTGCATCTCATTTCTATGTTTCATGGTAAGATATAATATGACATGCGAAGTGTTATGTAGTCCTCGTCTACACTTCAAATGAATGTAAATGCGATACTTCCTTGCTAGGAAATAGCGTTTACAGATGTCTACCTATCGTAGCAATAGAGTTCTAATGCTTCTTAAACCGCGATATCGCATCTCATTTCTATGTTTCACGGTAAGATATAATATGATTTGCGATGTGTTATGTAGTTCTCGTCTACACTACAAATAAATGTAAATGCGACACATCCTTGCTAGGAAATAGCGTTTGCAGATGTCTACGTATCGTAGGGATGGAGTTCTAATGCTTCTTAAAACGTGATATCGCATCTCATTTCTATGTTTCATGGTAAGATATAATATGACTTGCGAAGTGTTATGTAGTCCTCGTCTACACTTCAAATGAATGTAAATGCGACACTTCCTTGCTAGGAAATAGCGTTTGCAGATGTCTACGTATCGTAGGGATGGAGTTCTAATGCTTCTTAGAACGTGATATCGCATCTCATTTCTATGTTTCACGATAAGATATAATTTTAATTGCGAATTTTTATGCATTCCTCGTCTACGATTCAAATGAATGTAAATGCGACACTTCCTTGCTAGGAAATAGCGTTTGCAGATGTCTACCTATCGTTGCAATAGAGTTCTAATGCTTCTTAAACCGCGATATCGCATCTCATTTCTATGTTCAATGGTAAGATATAATATGACTGGCGAAGTGTTATGTGTTCCTCGTCTACACTTCAAATGAATATAAATGCGACACTTCCATGCAAGGAAATAGCGTTTGCAGATGTCTACGTATCGAAGCGATAGAGTTCAAATGCTTCTTAAAACGAGATATCGCATCTCATTTCTATGTTTCATGATAAGATGTAATATTCTTTGCGAAGTGTTATGTATTCTTCGCCTACAATTCAAATGAATGTAAACGCGACACTTCCTTGCTAGGAAATAGCGTTTGTAGACGTCTATGTATCCTAGCAATAGAGTTCTATTGCTTCTTAAAACGCGATATCGCATCTCATTTCTATGTTATATGGTAAGATATAATATGACATGCGAAGTGTTATGTAGTCCTCGTCTACACTTCAAATGAATGTAAATGCGACACTTTCTTCCTAGGAATTAGCGTTTGCAGATGTCTACCTATCGTAGCAATAGTGTTCTAATGCTTCTTAAACCGCAATATCGCATCTCATTTCTATGTTTAATGGAAAGATATAATATGATTGGCGAAGTTTCATGTATTCCTCGTCTACACTTCAAATGAATGTAAATGCGACACTACCATGCAAGGAAATAGCGTTTGCAGATGTCTACGTATCGAAGCGATAGAGTTCAAATGCTTCTTAAAACGCGATATTGCATCTCATATTTATGTTTCATGATAAGATGTAATATTCATTGCGAAATGTTATGTATTCCTCGTCTACACTTCAAATGAATGTAAATGCGACACTTCCTTGCTAGGAAATAGCGTTTGCAGATGTCTACGTATCGTAGGAATGGAATTCTTATGCTTCTTAAAACGCGATATTGCATCTCATTTCTATGTTTCATGGTAAGATATAATACGACATGCGAAGTGTTATGTAGTCCTCGTCTACACTTCAAATGAATGTAAATGCGACACTTCCTTGCTAGGAAATAGCGTTTGCAGATGTCTACCTATCGTAGCAATAGAGTTCTAATGCTTCTTAAACCGCGATATCGCATCTCATTCCTATGTTCAATGCTAAGATATAATATGACTGGCGAAGTGTTATGTATTCCTCGTCTACACTTCAAATGAATATAAATGCGACACTTCCATGCAAGGAAATAGCGTTTGCAGATGTCTACGTATGGAAGCGATAGAGTTCAAATGCTTCTTAAAACGAGATATCGCATCTCATTTCTATGTTTCATGATAAGATGTAATATTATTTGCGAAGTGTTATGTATTCTTCGCCTACAATTCAAATGAATGTAAACGCGACACTTCCTTCATAGGAAATATCGTTTGTAGATGTCTACGTTTCGTAGCAATAGAGTTCTAATGCTTCTTAAAACGCGATATTGCTTCTCATTTCTATGTTTCATGGTAAGATATAATATGACTTGCGAAGTGTTATGTAGTCCTCGTCTACACTTCAAATGAATGTAATTGCGACACTTCCTTGCTAGGAAATAGCGATTGCAGATGTCTACCTATCGTTGCAATAGAGTTCTAATGCTTCTTAAAACGCGATATCGCATCTCATTTCTATGTTTAATTCTAACATATAATATGATTGGCGAAGTGTTATGTATTCCTCGTCTACACTTCAAATGAATGTGAATGCGACACTTCCTTACAAGGAAATACCGTTTGCAGATGTCTACGTATCGAAGCAATAGAGTTCAAATGCTTCTTAAAACGTGATATCGCATCTCATTTCCATGTTTCATGATAAGATGAAATATTCATTGCGAAATGTTATATATTCCTCGTCTACACTTCAAATGAATGTAAATGCGACACTTCCTTGCTAGGAAATAGCGTTTGCAGATGTCTACGTATCGTAGCAATAGAGTTCTAATGCTTCTTAATAAGCGATTTCGCATCTCATATCTATGTTTCATGGTAAGATATAATATGATTTGCGAAGTGTTATGTAGTCCTCGTCTACAATACAAATAAATGTAAATGCGACACATCCTTGCTAGGAAGTAGCGTTTGCAGATGTCTACGTATCGTAGGGATGGAGTTCTAATGCTTCTTAAAACGTGATATCGCATCTCATTTCTATGTTTCATGGTAAGATATAATATGACTTGCGAAGTGTTGTGTAGTCCTCGTCTACACTTCAAATGAATGTAAATGCGACACTTCCTAGCTAGGAAATAGCGTTTGCAGATGTCTACGTATCGAAGCGATAGAGTTCAAATGCTTCTTAAAACGAGATATTGCATCTCATATCTATGTTTCATGGTAAGATATAATATTCATTGCGAAGTGTTATGTATTCCTCCTCAACGATTCAAATGGATGTAAATGCGACACTTCCTTGCTAGGAAATAGCGTTTGCAGATGTCTACCTATCGTAGCAATAGATTTCTAATGCTTCTTAAACCGCGATATCGCATCTCATTTCCATGTTTAATGGCAAGATATAATATGATTGGCGAAGTGTAATGTATTCCTCGTCTACACTTCAAATGAATGTGAATGCGACACTTCCTTGCAAGGAAATAGCGTTTGCAGATGTCTACGTATCGAAGCAATAGTGTTCAAATGCTTCTCAAAACGAGATATCGCATCTCATTTCTAGGTTTCATGATAAGATGTAATATTCATTGCGAAATGTTATGTATTCCTCGTCTACACTTCAAATGAATGTAAATGCGACACTTCCTTGCTAGGAAATAGCTTTTGCAGATGTCTACGTATCGTAGCAATAGAGTTCTAATGCTTCCTAAAACGCGATTTCGCATCTCATTTCTATGTTTCATGGTAAGATATAATATGATTTGCGAAGTGTTATGTAGTCCTCGTCTACACTTCAAATAAATGTAAATGCGACACATCCTTGCTAGGAAATAGCGTTTGCAGATGTCTACGTATCGTAGGGATGGTGTTCTAATGCTTCTTAAAACGTGATATCGCATCTCATTTCTATGTTTCATGATAAGATGTAATATTCATTGCGAAGTGTTATGTATTCCTCGTCTACACTTCAAATGAATGTAAATGCGACACTTCCTTTCTAGGAAATAGCGTTTGCAGATGTTTATGTGTCGTAGGGATAGAGTTCTAATGCTTCTTAGAACGCGATATCGTATCTCATTTCTATGTTGCATGATAGGATATAATATTCATTGTAAAGTGTTATGTATACCTTCTATTCTCTTCAGAAGAATGTAAATGCGACACTTCCTTGCAAGGAAATAGCGTTTGCAGTTGTCTACATATCGTAGCAATGGAGAACTTATGCTTCTTAAAACGCGATATTGCATCTCATTTCTATGTTTCATGGTAAGATATAATATGACTTGCGAAGTGTTATGTAGTCCTCGTGTACACTTCAAATGAATGTAAATGCGACACTTCCTTGCTAGGAAATAGCGTTTGCAGATGTCTACCTATCGTAGCAATTGAGTTCTAATGCTTCTTAAACCGCGATATCCCATCTCATTCCTATGTTCAATGGTAAGATATAATATGACTGGCGAAGTGTTATGTATTCCTCGTCTACACTTCAAATGAATATAAATGCGACACTTCCATGCAAGGAAATAGCGTTTGCAGATGTCTACGTATCGAAGCGATAGAGTTCAAATGCTTCTTAAAACGAGATATCGCATCTCATTTCTATGTTTCATGATTAGTTGTAATATTCATAGCGAAATGTTATATATTCCTCGTCTACACTTCAAATGAATGTAAATGCGACACTTCCTTGCTAGGAAATAGCGTTTGCAGATGTCTACCTATCGTTGCAATAGTGTTCTAATGCTTCTTAAACCGCGATATCGCATCTCATTTCTATGTTCAATGGTAAGATATAATATGACTGGCGAAGTGTTATGTGTTCCTCGTCTACACTTCAAATGAATATAAGTGCGACACTTCCATGCAAGGAAATAGCTTTTGCAGATGTCTACGTATCGAAGCGATAGAGTTCAAATGCTTCTTAAAACGAGATATCGCATCTCATTTCTATGTTTCATGATAAGATGTAATATTCATTGCGAAATGTTATATATTCCTCGTCTACACTTCAAATGAATGTAAATGCGACAATTCCTTGCTAGGAAATAGCGTTTGTGGACGTCTACGTATCGTAGCAATAGAGTTCTATTGCTTCTTAAAACGCGATATTGCATCTCATTTCTATGTTTCATGGTAAGATATAATATGACATGCGAAGTGTTATGTAGTCCTCGTCTACACTTCAAATGAATGTAAATGCGACACTTTCTTGCTAGGAATTAGCGTTTGCAGATGTCTACGTATCGAAACGATAGAGTTCAAATGCTTCTTAAAACGCGATATTGCATCTCATATCTATGTTTCATGATAAGATGTAATATTCATTGCGAAATGTTATGTATTCCTCGTCTACACTTCAAATGAATGTAAATGCGACACTTCCTTGCTAGGAAATAGCGTTTGCAGATGTCTACGTATCGTAGGAATGGAATACTAATGCTTCTTAAAACGTGATATCGCATCTCATTTCTATGTTTCATGATAAGATGTAATATTCATTGCGAAGTGTTATGTATTCCTCGTCTACATTTCAAATGAATGTAAATGCGACACTTCCTTTCTAGGAAATAGCGTTTGCAGATGTTTACGTATCGTAAGGATAGAGTTCTAATGCTTCTTAAAACGCGATATCGTATCTCATTTCTATGTTGCATGATAGGATATAATATTCATTGTAAAGTGTTATGTATACTTCGTATTCTCTTCAGAAGAATGTAAATGCGACACTTCCTTCCAAGGAAATAGCTTTTGCAGATGTCTACGTATGGTAGCAATAGAATTCTTATGCTTCTTAAAACGCGATATTGCATCTCATTTCTATGTTTCATGGTAAGATATAATACGACATGCGAAGTGTTATGTAGTCCTCGTCTACACTTCAAATGAATGTAAATGCGACACTTCCTTGCTAGGAAATAGCGTTTACAGATGTCTACCTATCGTAGCAATAGAGTTCTAATGCTTCTTAAACCGCGATATCGCATCTCATTTCTATGTTTCACGGTAAGATATAATATGATTTGCGAAGTGTTATGTAGTCCTCGTCTACACTACAAATAAATGTAAATGCGACACATCCTTGCTAGGAAATAGCGTTTGCAGATGTCTACGTATCGTAGCAATAGCTTTCTAGTGCTTCTTAGAACGCGATATCGCATCCCATTTCTATGTTTCATGGTAAGATATAATATGATTTGCGAAGTGTTATGTATTCCTCGTCTACACTTCAAATGAATGTAAATGCGACACTTCCTTGCTAGGAAATAGCGTCTGCAGATGTCTAGGTATCGTAGCAATAGAGTTCTATTGCTTCTTAAAACGAGATATTGCATCTCATATATATGTTTCATGGTAAGATATAATATTCATTGCGAAGTGTTATGTATTCCTCGTAAACGATTCAAATGGATGTAAATGCGACACTTCCTTGCAAGGAAATATCGTTTGCAGATGTCTACGTATCGTAGCAATAGAGTTCTTATGATTCTTAAAACGCGATATCGCATCTCATTTCTCTGTTTCATGGTAAGATATTATATGATTTGCGAAGTGTCATGCATTCCCCGTCTACGATTCAAATGAACGTAAATGCGACACTTCCTTGCAAGGAAATAGCGTTTGCAGATGTCTACGTATCATAGCAACAGAGTTCTAATGCTACTTAAAACGCGATATCGCATCGCATTTCTATGTTTCATGGTAAGATGTAATATGATTTGCGAAGTGTTATGTATTCCTCCTCTACACTTCAAACGAATGTAAATGCGGCACTTCCTTGCAAGGAAATAGCGTTTGCAGATGTCTACGTATCGTAGCAATAGAGTTCATATGATCCTTACAACGAGATATCGCATCTCATTTCTATGTTTCATGGTAAGATATAATATGATTTGCGAAGTGTTATGTATTCCTCGTCTACACATCAAATGAATGTAAATGCGACACTTCCTTGCAAGGAAATAGCGTTTGCAGATGTCTACGTATCGTAGCAATAGAGTTCTTACGATTCTTAAAACGCGATATCGCATCTCATTTCTATGTTTCATGGTAAGATATTATATGATTTGCGAAGTGTCATGTATTCCTCGTCTACACTTCAAATGAGTGTAAATGCGACACTTCTCTGCAAGGGAATAGCCTTTGCAGATGTCTACGTATCGTAGCAATAGAGTTCTTATGATTCTTGAAACGCGATATCGCATCTCATTTCTATGTTTCATGGTACGATATAATATGATTTGCGAAGTGTTATGTATTCCTCGTCTACACTTCAAATGAATGTAAATGCGACACTTCTTTGCAAGGAAATAGCGTTTGCAGATGTCTACGTATCGTAGCAATAGGGTTCTTATGATTCTTAAAACGCTATATCGCATCTCATTTCTATGTTTCATGGTAAGATATAATATGATTTGCGGAGTGTTATGTATTCCTCGTCTACACTTCAATTGAATGTAAATGCGACACTTCCTTGAAAGGAAATAGCGTTTGCAGATGTCTACGTATCGTAGCAATTGAGTTCTTATGATTCTTAAAACGCGATATCGCATCTCATTTCTATGTTTCATGGTAAGATATAATATCATTTGCGAAATGTTATGTATTCCTCGTCTACACTTCAAATGAATGTAAATGCGGCACTTCCTTGCAAGGAAATAGCGTTTGCAAATGTCTACCTATCGTAGCAGTAGTGTTCTTATGCTTCTTAGAACGCGATGTCGCATCTCATTTCTATGTTTCATGGTAAGATATAATATGATTTGCGAAGTGTTATGTATTCCTCGTCTACACTTCAAATGAATGTAAATGCGACACTTCCTTGCAAGGAAATAGCGTTTGCAAGTGTCTACCTATCGTAGCAGTAGTGTTCTAATGCTTCTTAGAACGCGATGTCGCATCTCATTTCTATGTTTCATGGTAAGATATAATATGGTTTGCGAAGTGTTATGTATTCCTCGTCTACACTTCAAATGAATGTAAATGCGACACTTCCTCGCTAGGAAATAGCGTTTGCAGATGTCTACGTATCGTAGCAATAGAGTTCTTATGATTCTTAAAACGCTATATCGCATCTCATTTCTATGTCTCATGGTAAGATATAATATGATTTGCGAAGTGTTATGTATTCCTCGTCTACACTTCAAATGAATGTAAATGCGACACTTCTTTGCAAGGAAATAGCGTTTGCAGATGTCTACGTATCGTAGCAATAGAGTTCAAATGCTTCTTAAAACGAGATATTGCATCTCATATCTATGTTTCATGATAAGATATAATATTCATTGCGAAGTGTTATGCATTCCTCGTCTACGATTCAAATGAATGTAAATGCGACACTTCCTTGCAAGGAAATTGCGTTTGCAGATGTCTACGTATCGTAGCAATAGAGTTCTAATGCTTCTTAAAACGCGATATCGCATCTCATTTCTATGTTTCAGGGTAAGATATAATATGATTTGCGAAGTGTTATGTATTCCCCGTCTACACTTCAAATGAATGTAAATGCGACACTTCTTTGCAAGGAAATAGCGTTTGCAGATGTCCACGTATCGTAGCAATAGTGTTCTTATGATTCTTAAAACGCGATATCGCATCTCATTTCTATGTTTCATGGTAAGATATAATATGATTTGCGAAATGTTATGTATTCCTCGTCTACACTTCAAATGAATGTAAATGCGACACTTCTTTGCAAGGAAATAGCGTTTGCAGATGTCTACGTATCGTAGCAATAGAGTTCTTATGATTCTTAAAACGCGATATCGCATCTCATTTCTATGTTTCATGGTAAGATGTAATATGACTTGCGGAGTGCTATGTATTCCTCGTCTACACTTCAAATGAATGTAAATGCGGCACTTCCTTGCAAGGAAATAGCGTTTGCAAACGTCTACCTATCGTAGAAGTAGTGTTCTAATGCTTCTTAGAACGCGATGTCGCATCTCATTTCTATGTTTCATGGTAAGATATAATATGATTTGCGAAGTGTTATGTATTCCTCGTCTACACTTCAAATGAATGTAAATGCGACACTTCCTTGCAAGGAAATAGCGTTTGCAAATGTCTACCTATCGTAGCAGTAGTGTTCTAATGCTTCTTAGAACGCGATGTCGCATCTCATTTCTATGTTTCATGGTACGATATAATATGGTTTGCGAAGTGTTATGTATTCCTCGTCTACACTTCAAATGAATGTAAATGCGACACTTCTTTGCAAGGAAATAGCGTTTGCAGATGTCTACGTATCGTAGCAATAGAGTTCTAATGCTTCTTAAAACGCGATATCGCATCTCATTTCTATGTTTCATGGTAAGATATAATATGATTTGCGAAGTGTTATGTATTCCTCGTCTACACATCAAATGAATGTAAATGCGACACTTCCTTGCAAGGAAATAGCGTTTGCAGATGTCTACTTATCGAAGCAATAGAGTTCAAATGCTTCTTAAAACGAGATATCGCATCTCATTTCTATGTTTCATGATAAGATGTAATATTCATTGCGAAGTGTTATGTATTCCTCGTCTACACTTCAAATGAATGTAAAAGCGACACTTCCTTGCAAGGAAATAGCGTTTGGAGATGTCTACGTATCGTAGCAATAGCTTTCTAGTGCTTCTTAAAACGCGATATCGCATCTCATTTCTATGTTTCATGGTAAGATATAATATGATTTGCGGAGTGTTATGTATTCCCCGTCTACACTTCAAATGAATGTAAATGCGACACTTCCTTGCAAGGAAATAGCGTTTGCAGATGTCTACGTATCGTAGGGATAGAGTTCTAATGCTTCTTAAAACGTGTTATCGTATCTCATTTCTATGTTTCACGATAAGGTTTAATATTCAATGCGAAGTGTTATGTAAACCTCGCGTTCACTTCAAAAGTATGTAAATGCGACACTTTCTTGCAAGAAAATGGCATTTGCAGTTGTCTACGTATCGAAGCAATAGAGGTCAAATGCATCTTAATACGAGATTTCGTATCTCATATCTATGTTTCATGATAAGATATAATATTCATTGCGATGTGATATGCATTCCTCGTCTACGATTCAAATGAATGTAAATGCGACACTTCCTTTCAAGGAAATAGCGTTTGCAGATGTCTACGAATCGTAGCAATAGAGTACTAATGCTTCTTAAAACGCGATATCGCATCTCATTTCTATGTTTCATGGTAAGATATAATATGATTTGCGAAGTGTTATGTAGTCCGCGTCTACACTTCAAATGAATGTAAATGCGACACATCCTTGCTAGGAAATAGCGTTTGCAGATGTCTACGTATCGTAGGGACGGAGTTCTAATGCTTCTTAAATCGTGATATCGCATCTCATTTCTATGTTTCATGATAAGATGTAATATTCATTGCGAAGTGATATGTATTCCCCGTCTATACTTCAAATGAATGTAAATGCGACACTTCCTTGCAAGGAAATAGCGTTTGCAGATGTCTACCTATCGTAGTCATAGAGTTCTAATGCTTCTTAAAACGCGATATCGCATCTCATTCCTATGTTTCATGGTAAGACATAATATGGTTTGCGAAGTGTCATGTATTCCTCGTCTACACTTCAAACGAATGTAAATGCGACACTTCCTTGCTAGGAAATAGCGTCTGCAGATGTCTAGGTATCGAAGCAATAGAGGTCAAATTCATCTTAATACGAGATATCGCATCTCATATCTATGTTTCATGGTAAGATATAATATGATTTGCGAAGTGTTATGTATTCCTCGTCTACACTTCAAATGAATGTAAATGCGACACTTGCTTGCAAGGAAATAGCGTTTGCAGATGTCTACGTATCGTAGCAATAGATTTCTAATGCTTCTTAAAACGCGATATCGCATCTCATTTTTATGTTTCATGCTAAGATATAATATGATTTGCGAAGTGTCATGTATTCCTCGTCTACACTTCAAATGAATGTAAATGGGACACTTCCTTGCTAGGAAATAGCGTCTGCAGATATCTGGGTATCGTAGTAATAGAGTTCTAATGCTTCTTAAAACACGATATCGCATCTCATTTCTATGTTTCATGGTAAGATATAATATGATTTGCGAAGTGTTATGTATTCCACGCCTACACTTCAAATGAATGCAAATGCGACACTTCCTTGCTAGCAAATAGCGTCTGCAGATGTCTAGGTATCGTAGCAATAGAGTTCGTATGCTTCTTAAAACGCGATATCGCATCTCATTTCTATGTTTCATGGTAAGATATAATATGATTTGCGAAGTGTTATGTAGTCCTCGTCTACACTTCAAATGAATGTAAATGCGACACATCCTTGCTAGGAAATAGCGTTCGCAGATGTCTACGTATCGTAGGGACGGAGTTCTAATGCTTCTTAAATCGTGATATCGCATCTCATTTCTATGTTTCATGATAAGATGTAATATTCATTGCGAAGTGATATGTATTCCCCGTCTATACATCAAATGAATGTAAATGCGACACTTCCTTGCAAGGAAATAGCGTTTGCAGATGTCTACCTATCGTAGCAATAGAGTTCTAATGCTTCTTAAAACGCGACATCGCATCTCATTCCTATGTTTCATGGTAAGATATAATATGATTTGCGAAGTGTTATGTATTCCTCCTCTAAACTTGAAACGAATGTAAATACGACACTTCCTTGCTAGGAAATAGCGTTTGCATATGTCTACGTATCGTAGGGACGGAGTTCTAATGCTTCTTAAATCGTGATATCGCATCTCATTCCTATGTTTCATGATAAGATGTAATATTCATTGCGAAGTGATATGTATTCCTTGTCTACACTTCAAATGAATGTAAATGCGACAGTTTCTTGCTAGGAAATATCGTTTGCAGATGTCTACCTATCGTAGCAATAGAGTTCTAATGCTTCTTAAACCGCGATATCGCATCTCATTTCTATGTTCAATGGTAAGATATAATATGACTGGCGAAGTGTTATGTATTCCTCGCCTACACTTCAAATGAATGTAAAAGCGACACTTCCTTGGATGGACATAGCGTTTGCACATGTCTACGTATCGTAGGGCTAGAGTTCTAATGCTTCTTAAAACGTGATATCGCATCTCATTTCTATGTTTAAGGGTAAGATATAATATGATTGGCGAAGTGTTATGTATTTCTCGTATACACTCAAATCAATGTGAATGCGACACTTCCTTGCAAGGAAATAGCGTTTGCAGATGTCTACGTATCGTAGCAATAGAGTTCTTATGCCTCTTAAAACGCGCTATTGCACCTCATTTCTATGTTTCATGGTAAGATATAATATGACATGCGAAGTGTTATGTAGTCCTCGTCTACACTTCAAATGAATGTAAATGCGACACTTTCTTGCTAGGAAATAGCGTTTGCAGATGTCTACCTATCGTAGCAATAGAGTTCTAATGCTTCTTAAACCGCGATATCGCATCTCATTTCTATGTTCAATGGTAAGATATAATATGACTGGCGAAGTGTTATGTATTCCCCGTCTACACTTCAAATGAATATAAATGCGACACTAACATGCAAGGAAATAGCAGTTGCAGATGTCTACGTATCGAAGCGATAGAGTTCAAATGCTTCTTAAAACGAGATATTGCATCTCATATCTATGTTTCATGGTAAGATATAATATTCATTGCGAAGTGTTATGTATTCCTCGTCAACGATTCAAATGGATGTAAATACGACACTTCCTTGCTAGGAAATAGCGCTTGCAGATGTCTACGTATCGTGGGGATGGAGTACTAATGCTTCTCAGAACGTGATATCGCATCTCATTTCTATGTTTCATGGTAAGATATAATATGACTTGCGAAGTGTTATGTAGTCCTCGTCTACACTTCAAATGAATGTAAAGGCGACACTTCCTTGCTAGGAAATAGCGTTTGCAGATGTCTACGTATCGTAGGGATTGAGTTCTAATGCTTCTTAAAACATGATATCGCATCTCATTTCTATGTTTCATGATAAGATGTAATATTCATTGCGAAGTGTTATGTATTCCTTGTCTACACTTCAAATGAATATAAATGCGACACTTCCATTAAAGGAAATAGCGTTTGCAGATATCTAGGTATCGAAGCAATAGAGTTCAAATGCTTCTTAAAACGAGATATTGCATCTCATATCTATGTTTCATGGTAAGATATAATGTTCATTGCGAAGTGTTATGTATTCCTCGTCAACGACTCAAATGGATGTAAATGCGACACTTCCTTGCTAGGAAATAGCGTTTGCAGATGTCTACGTATCGAAGCAATAGAGTTCAAATGCTTCTTAAAACGAGATATCGCATCTCATTTCTATGTTTCATGATAAGATGTAATATTCATTGCGAAATGTTATGTATTCCACGTCTACACTTCAAATGAATGTAAATGCGACACTTCCTTGCAAGGAAATAGCGATATCTTCTTAAAACGCGATATCGCATCTCATTTCTATGTTTCATGGTAAGATATAACATGATTTGCGAAGTGTTATGTATTCCTCGTCTACACTTCAAATGGATGTGAATACGATACTTCCTGGCTAGGAAATAGCGTTTGCAGATGTCTACGTATCGTAGCAATAGAGTTCTAATGCTTCTCAAAACGCGATATCGCATCACATTTCTATGTTTCATGGTAAGATATAATATGATTTGCGAAGTGTTATGTATTCCTCGCCTACAATTCAAATGAATGTAAATGCGACACTTCTTTGCTAGGAAATAGCGTTTGTAAATGTCTACCTATCGTAGCAACAGTTTTCTAATGCATCTTAAAACGCGATATCGCATCTCATTTCTATGTTTAATGGTAAGATATAATATGATTTGCGAAGTGTTGTGTATTCCTCGTCTACACTTCAAATGAATGTAAATGCGACCCTTCCTTGCTAGGAAATAGCGTCTGCAGATGTCTAGGAATCGTAGCAATAGAGTTCTAATGCTTCTTAAAACTCGATATCGCATCTCATTTCTATGTTTCATGGTAAGATGTAATATGATTTGCGAATTGTTATGCATTCCTCGTCTACGATTCAAATGAATGTAAATGCGACACTTCCTTGCAAGGAAATAGCGTTTGCAGATGTCTACGTATCGTAGCAATAGAGTTCTAATGCTTCTTAAAACGCGATATCGCATCTCCTTTCTATGTTTCATGGTAAGATATAACATGATTTGCGAAGTGTTATGTATTCCTCGTCTACACTTCAAATGAATGTGAATGCGATACTTCCTCGCTAGGAAATAGCGTTTGCAGATGTCTACGTATCGTAGCAATAGCTTTCTAGTGCTTCTTAAAACGCGATATCGCATCTCATTTCTATGTTTCATGGTAAGATATAACATGATTTGCGAAGTGTTATGTATTCCTCGTCTACACATCAAATGAATGTAAATGCGACACTTTCTTGCAAGGAAATAGCGTTTGTAGATGTCTACGTATCGAAGCAATAGAGTTCAAATGCTTCTTAAAACGAGATATTGCATCTCATATCTATGTTTCATAAGATATATTACTCATTGCGAAGTGTTATGCATTCCTCGTCTATGATTCAAATGAAAGTAAAGGCGACACTTCCTTGCAAGGAAGTAGCGTCTGCAGATGTCTAGGTATCGTAGCAATAGAGTTCTAATGCTTCTTAAAACGCGATATAGCATCTCATTTCTATGTTTCATGGTAAGATATATGATTTGCGAAGTGTTATGTATTCCTCGTCTACACTTCAAATGAATGTAAATGCGACACTTCTTTGCTAGGAAATAGCGTTTGCAAACGTCTACCTATCGTAGCAATAGTGTTCTAATGCTTCTTAAAACGCGATATCGCATCTCATTTCTATGTTTCATGGTAAGATATAATATGATTTGCGAAGTATCATGTATTCCCCGTCTACACTTCAAATGAATGTAAATGCGACACTTCCTTGCTAGGAAATAGCGATAGCAGATGTCTACGTATCGTAGCAATAGAGTTCATATGATTCTTAAAACGCGATATCGCATCTCATTTCTATGTTTCATGGTAAGATATAACATGATTTGCGAAGTGTTATGTATTCCTCGTCTACACTTCAAATGGATGTAAATACGATACTTCCTGGCTAGGAAATAGCGTTTGCAGATGTCTACGTATCGTAGCAATAGAGTTCTAATGCTTCTCAAAACGCGATATCGCATCTCATTTCTATGTTTCATGGTAAGATATAATATGATTTGCGAAGTGTCATGTATTCCTCGTCTACACTTCAAATGAATGTAAATGCGACACTTCCTTGCTAGGAAATAGCGTCTGCAGATGTCTAGGTATCGTAGCAATAGTGTTCTAATGCTTCTTGAAACGCGATATCGCATCTCATTTCTATGTTTCATGGTAAGATATAATATGATTTGCGAAGTGTTATGTATTCCTCGTCTACACTTCAAATGAATGTAAATGCAACACTTCCTTGCAAGGAAATAGCGTTTGCAGATGTCTACGTATCGAAGCAATAGAGTTCAAATGATTCTTAAAACGAGATATTGCATCTCATATCTATGTTTCTTGATAAGATATAATATGATTTGCGAAGTGTCATGTATTCCTCGTCTACACTTCAAATGAATGTAAATTCGACACTTCCTTGCAAGGAAATAGCGTCTTCAGATGTCTAGGTATCGTAGCAATAGAGTTCTTAAGCTTCTTAAAACGCGATATTGCATCTCATTTCTGCTTCATGGTAAGATATAATATGATTTGCGAAGTGTCATGTATTCCTCGTCTACACATCAAATAATTGTGAATGCGACACTTCCTTGCTAGGAAATAGCGTCTGCAGATGTCTAGGTATCGTAGCAATAGAGTTCTAATGCTTCTTAAAACGCGATATCGCATCTCATTTCTATGTTTCATGGTAAGATATAATATGATTTGCGAAGTGTTATGTATTCCTCGTCTACACTTCAAATGAATGTAAGAGTGACACTTCCTTGTAAGGAAATAGCGTTTGCAGATGTCTACCTATCGTAGCAATAGAGTTCTAGTGCTTCGTAAAACGCGATATCGCATCTCATTTATATGTTTCATGGTAAGATATAATATGATTTGCGAAGTGTCATGTATTACTCGTCTACACATCAAATGAATGTAAATGCGACACTTCCTTGCTAGGAAATAGCGTCTGCAGATGTCTACGTATCGTAGCATTAGAGTTCTTATGATTCTTAAAACGCGATATCGCATCTCATTTCTATGTTTCATGGTAAGATATAATATGATTTGCTAAGTGTTATGTATTCCTCGTCTACACGTCAAATGAATGTAATTGCGACACTTCCTTGCAAGGAAATAGCGTTTGCAGATGTCTACGTATCGTAGCAATAGAGTTCTTATGATTCTTAAATCGCGATATCGCATCTCATTTCTATGTTTCATGGTAAGATATAACATGATTTGCGAAGTGTTATGTATTCCTCGTCTACACTTCAAATGAATGTAAATGCGACACTTCCTTGCTAGGAAATAGCGTCTGCAGATGTCTAGGTATCGTAGCAATAGAGTTCTAATGCTTCTTGAAACGCGATATCGCATCTCATTTCTATGTTTCATGGTAAGATATAATATGATTTGCGAAGTGTTATGTATTCCTCGTCTACACTTCAAATGAATGTAAATGCGACACTTCCCTGCAAGAAAGTAGCGTTTGCAGATGTCTACGTATCGTAGCAATAGAGTTCTTATGATTCTTAAAACGCGATATCGCATCTCATTTCTATGTTTCATGGTATGGTATAATATGATTTGCGAATTGTTATGTATTCCTCGTCTACACTTCAAATGAATGTAAGAGTGACACTTCCTTGTAAGGAAATAGCGTTTGCAGATGTCTACCTATCGTAGCAATAGAGTTCAAATGATTCTTAAAACGAGATATTGCATCTCATATCTATGTTTCATGGTAAGATATAATATGATTTGCGAAGTGTTATGTATTCCTCGTCTACACTTCAAATGAATGTAAGAGTGACACTTCCTTGTAAGGAAATAGCGTTTGCAGATGTCTAGGTATCGTAGCAATAGAGTTCTAATGCTTCTTGAAACGCGATATCGC
Organism: Xylocopa sonorina; assembly: GCF_050948175.1. Taxonomy (NCBI): domain Eukaryota; kingdom Metazoa; phylum Arthropoda; class Insecta; order Hymenoptera; family Apidae; genus Xylocopa; species Xylocopa sonorina. The sequence continues at coordinate 613,092 of NW_027490231.1, read as the reverse complement.
ATCTCATTTCTATGTTTCATGGTAAGATATAACATGATTTGCGAAGTGTTATGTATTCCTCGTCTACACTTCAAATGAATGTGAATGCGATACTTCCTCGCTAGGAGAAAGCGTTTGCAGATATCTACGTCTTGTAGCAATACCTTTCTAGTGCTTCTTAAAAGGCGATATCGCATCTCATTTCTATGTTTCATGGTAAGATATAACATGATTTGCGAAGTGTTATGTATTCCTCGTCTACACTTCAAATGAATGTGAATGCGATACTTCCTCGCTAGGAAATAGCGTTTGCAGATGTCTACGTATCGTAGCAATAGCTTTCTAGTGCTTCTTAAAACGCGATATCGCATCTCATTTCTATGTTTCATGGTAAGATATAATATGATTTGCGAAGTGTTATGTATTCCTCGTCTACACTTCAAATGAATGTAAGTGCGACACTTCCTTGCTAGGAAATAGCGTCTGCAGATGTCTAGGTATCGTAGCAATAGAGTTCTAATGCTTCTTGAAACGCGATATCGCATCTCATTTCTATGTTTCATGGTAAGATATAATATGATTTGCGAAGTGTTATGTATTCCTCGTCTACACTTCAAATGAATGTAAATGCGACACTTCCTTGCAAGGAAATAGCGTTTGCAGATGTCTACGTATCGAAGCAATAGAGTTCAAATGATTCTTAAAACGAGATATTGCATCTCATATCTATGTTTCTTGATAAGATATAATATGATTTGCGAAGTGTTATGTATTCCTCGTCTACACTTCAAATGAATGTAAATGCGACACTTCCCTGCAAGGAAGTAGCGTTTGCAGATGTCTACGTATCGTAGCAATAGAGTTCTAATGCTTCTTAAAACGCGATATTGCATCTCATTTCTGTTTCATGGTAAGATATAATATGATTTGCGAAGTGTCATGTATTCCTCGTCTACACATCAAATGAATGTAAATGCGACACTTCCTTGCTAGGAAATAGCGTCTGCAGATGTCTAGGTATCGTAGCAATAGAGTTCTAATGCTTCTTAAAACGCGATATCGCATCTCATTTCTATGTTTCATGGTAAGATATAATATGATTTGCGAAGTGTCATGTATTCCTCGTCTACACATCAAATGAATGTAAATGCGACACTTCCTTGCTAGGCAATAGCGTCTGCAGATGTCTAGGTATCGTAGCAATAGAGTTCTAATGCTTCTTAAAACGCGATATCGCATCTCATTTCTATGTTTCATGGTAAGATACAACATGATTTGCGAAGTGTTATGTATTCCTCGTCTACACTTCAAATGAATGTAAATGCGACACTTCCCTGCAAGGAAGTAGCGTTTGCAGATGTCTACGTATCGAAGCAATAGAGTTTAAATGATTCTTAAAACGAGATATTGCATCTCATATCTATGTTTCATGATAAGATATAATATGATTTGCGAAGTGTCATGTATTCCTCGTCTACACTTCAAATGAATGTAAATGCGACACTTCCTTGCTAGGAAATAGCGTCTTCAGATGTCTAGGTATCGTAGCAATAGAGTTCTAATGCGTCTTAAAACGCGATATTGCATCTCATTTCTGTTTCATGGTAAGATATAATATGATTTGCGAAGTGTCATGTATTCCTCGTCTACACTTCAAATGAATGTAAATGCGACACTTCCTTGCTAGGAAATAGCGTCTGCAGATGTCTAGGTATCGTAGCAATAGTGTTCTAATGCTTCTTGAAACGCGATATCGCATCTCATTTCTATGTTTCATGGTAAGATATAATATGATTTGCGAAGTGTCATGTATTACTCGTCTACACATCAAATGAATGTAAATGCGACACTTCCTTGCTAGGAAATAGCGTCTGCAGATGTCTACGTATCGTAGCATTAGAGTTCTTATGATTCTTAAAACGCGATATCGCATCTCATTTCTATGTTTCATGGTAAGGTATAATATGATTTGCGAAGTGTTATGTATTCCTCGTCTACACTTCAAATGAATGTAAATGCGACACTTCCTTGTAAGGAAATAGCGTTTGCAGATATTTACCTATCGTAGCAATAGAGTTCTAGTGCTTCTTGAAACGCGATATCGCATCTCATTTCTATGTTTCATGGTAAGATATAATGTGATTTGCGAAGTGTTATGTATTCCTCGTCTACACTTCAAATGAATGTAAATGCGACACTTCCTTGCAAGGAAATAGCGTTTGCAGATGTCTACGTATCGTAGCAATAGAGTTCTTATGATTCTTAAAACGCGATATCGCATCTCATTTCTATGTTTCATGGTAAGATATAACATGATTTGCGAAGTGTTATGTATTCCTCGTCTACACTTCAAATCAATGTGAATGCGATACTTCCTCGCTAGGAAATAGCGTTTGCAGATGTCTACGTATCGTAGCAATAGCTTTATAGTGCTTCTTAAAACGCGATATCGCATCTCATTTCTATGTTTCATGGTAAGATATAACATGATTTGCGAAGTGTTATGTATTCCTCGTCTACACTTCAAATGAATGTGAATGCGATACTTCCTCGCTAGGAAATAGCGTTTGCAGATGTCTACGTATCGTAGCAATAGCTTTCTAATGCTTCTAAAAACGCGATATCGCATCTCATTTCTATGCTTCATGGTAAGATATAATATGATTTGCGAAGTGTCATGAATTCCTCGTCTACACTTCAAATGAATGTAAATGCGACACTTCCTTGCTAGGAAATAGCGTCTGCAGATGTCTAGGTATCGTAGCAATAGAGTTCTAATGCTTCTTGAAACGCGATATCGCATCTCATTTCTATGTTTCATGGTAAGATATAATATGATTTGCGAAGTGTTATGTATTCCTCATCTACACTTCAAATGAATGTAAGAGTGACACTTCCTTGTAAGGAAATAGCGTTTGCAGATATCTACCTATCGTAGCAATAGAGTTCTAGTGCCTCGTAAAACGCGAAATCGCATCTCATTTCTATGTTTCATGGTAAGATATAATATGATTTGCGAAGTGTCATGTATTACTCGTCTACACATCAAATGAATGTAAATGCGACACTTCCTTGCTAGGAAATAGCGTCTGCAGATGTCTACGTATCGTAGCATTAGAGTTCTTATGATTCTTAAAACGCGATATCGCATCTCATTTCTATGTTTCATGGTAAGGTATAATATGATTTGCGAAGTGTTATGTATTCCTCGTCTACACTTCAAATGAATGTAAATGCGACACTTCCTTGTAAGGAAATAGCGTTTGCAGATATTTACCTATCGTAGCAATAGAGTTCTAGTGCTTCTTGAAACGCGATATCGCATCTCATTTCTATGTTTCATGGTAAGATATAATGTGATTTGCGAAGTGTTATGTATTCCTCGTCTACACTTCAAATGAATGTAAATGCGACACTTCCTTGCAAGGAAATAGCGTTTGCAGATGTCTACGTATCGTAGCAATAGAGTTCTTATGATTCTTAAAACGCGATATCGCATCACATTCCTATGTTTCATGGTAAGATATAACATGATTTGCGAAGTGTTATGTATTCCTCGTCTACACTTCAAATCAATGTGATTGCGATACTTCCTCGCTAGGAAATAGCGTTTGCAGATGTCTACGTATCGTAGCAATAGCTTTATAGTGCTTCTTAAAACGCGATATCGCATCTCATTTCTATGTTTCATGGTAAGATATAACATGATTTGCGAAGTGTTATGTATTCCTCGTCTACACTTCAAATGAATGTGAATGCGATACTTCCTCGCTAGGAAATAGCGTTTGCAGATGTCTACGTATCGTAGCAATAGCTTTCTAGTGCTTCTTAAAACGCGATATCGCATCTCATTTCTATGTTTCATGGTAAGATATAATATGATTTGCGAAGTGTCATGTATTCCTCGTCTACACTTCAAATGAATGTAAATGCGACACTTCCTTGCTAGGAAATAGCGTCTGCAGATGTCTAGGTATCGTAGCAATAGAGTTCTAATGCTTCTTGAAACGCGATATCGCATCTCATTTCTATGTTTCATGGTAAGATATAATATGATTTGCGAAGTGTTATGTATTCCTCGTCTACACTTCAAATGAATGTAAATGCGACACTTCCTTGCAAGGAAATAGCGTTTGCAGATGTCTACGTATCGAAGCAATAGAGTTCAAATGATTCTTAAAACGAGATATTGCATCTCATATCTATGTTTCTTGATAAGATATAATATGATTTGCGAAGTGTCATGTATTCCTCGTCTACACTTCAAATGAATGTAAATGCGACACTTCCTTGCAAGGAAATAGCGTCTTCAGATGTCTAGGTGTCGTAGCAATAGAGTTCTTAAGCTTCTTAAAACGCGATATTGCATCTCATTTCTGCTTCATGGTAAGATATAATATGATTTGCGAAGTGTCATGTATTCCTCGTCTACACATCAAATGATTGTGAATGCGACACTTCCTTGCTAGGAAATAGCGTCTGCAGATGTCTAGGTATCGTAGCAATAGAGTTCTAATGCTTCTTAAAACGCGATATCGCATCTCATTTCTATGTTTCATGGTAAGATATAATATGATTTGCGAAGTGTTATGTATTCCTCGTCTACACTTCAAATGAATGTAAGAGTGACACTTCCTTGTAAGGAAATAGCGTTTGCAGATGTCTAGGTATCGTAGCAATAGAGTTCTAATGCTTCTTGAAACGCGATATCGCATCTCATTTCTATGTTTCATGGTAAGATATAATATGATTTGCGAAGTGTTATGTATTCCTCGTCTACACTTCAAATGAATGTAAATGCGACACTTCCCTGCAAGGAAGTAGCGTTTGCAGATGTCTACGTATCGTAGCAATAGAGTTCTTATGATTCTTAAAACGCGATATCGCATCTCATTTCTATGTTTCATGGTAATGTATAATATGATTTGCGAATTGTTATGTATTCCTCGTCTACACTTCAAATGAATGTAAGAGTGACACTTCCTTGTAAGGAAATAGCGTTTGCAGATGTCTACCTATCGTAGCAATAGAGTTCAAATGATTCTTAAAACGAGATATTGCATCTCATATCTATGTTTCATGATAAGATATAATATGATCGGCAAAGTGTCATGTATTCCTCGTCTACACTTCAAATGAATGTAAATGCGACACTTCCTTGCTAGGAAATAGCGTCTTCAGATGTCTAGGTATCGTGGCAATAGAGTTCTAATGCTTCTTAAAACGCGATATTGCACCTCATTTCTGTTTCATGGTAAGATATAATATGATTTGCGAAGTGTCATGTATTCCTCGTCTACACTTCAAATGAATGTAAATGCGACACTTCCTTGCTAGGAAATAGCGTCTGCAGATGTCTAGGTATCGTAGCAATAGTGTTCTAATGCTTCTTGAAACGCGATATCGCATCTCATTTCTATGTTTCATGGTAAGATATAATATGATTTGCGAAGTGTCATGTATTACACGTCTACACATCAAATGAATGTAAATGCGACACTTCCTTGCTAGGAAATAGCGTCTGCAGATGTCTACGTATCGTAGCATTAGAGTTCTTATGATTCTTAAAACGCGATATCGCATCTCATTTCTATGTTTCATGGTAAGGTATAATATGATTTGCGAAGTGTTATGTATTCCTCGTCTACACTTCAAATGAATGTAAATGCGACACTTCCTTGTAAGGAAATAGCGTTTGCAGATATTTACCTATCGTAGCAATAGAGTTCTAGTGCTTCTTGAAACGCGATATCGCATCTCATTTCTATGTTTCATGGTAAGATATAATGTGATTTGCGAAGTGTTATGTATTCCTCGTCTACACTTCAAATGAATGTAAATGCGACACTTCCTTGCAAGGAAATAGCGTTTGCAGATGTCTACGTATCGTAGCAATAGAGTTCTTATGATTCTTAAAACGCGATATCGCATCTCATTTCTATGTTTCATGGTAAGATATAACATGATTTGCGAAGTGTTATGTATTCCTCGTCTACACTTCAAAACAATGTGAATGCGATACTTCCTCGCTAGGAAATAGCGTTTGCAGATGTCTACGTATCGTAGCAATAGCTTTATAGTGCTTCTTAAAACGCGATATCGCATCTCATTTCTATGTTTCATGGTAAGATATAACATGATTTGCGAAGTGTTATGTATTCCTCGTCTACACTTCAAATGAATGTGAATGCGATACTTCCTCGCTAGGAAATAGCGTTTGCAGATGTCTACGTATCGTAGCAATAGCTTTCTAATGCTTCTAAAAACGCGATATCGCATCTCATTTCTATGCTTCATGGTAAGATATAATATGATTTGCGAAGTGTCATGAATTCCTCGTCTACACTTCAAATGAATATAAATGCGACACTTCCTTGCTAGGAAATAGCGTCTGCAGATGTCTAGGTATCGTAGCAATAGAGTTCTAATGCTTCTTGAAACGCGATATCGCATCTCATTTCTATGTTTCATGGTAAGATATAATATGATTTGCGAAGTGTTATGTATTCCTCATCTACACTTCAAATGAATGTAAGAGTGACACTTCCTTGTAAGGAAATAGCGTTTGCAGATATCTACCTATCGTAGCAATAGAGTTCTAGTGCCTCGTAAAACGCGAAATCGCATCTCATTTCTATGTTTCATGGTAAGATATAATATGATTTGCGAAGTGTCATGTATTACTCGTCTAAACATCAAATGAATGTAAATGCGACACTTCCTTGCTAGGAAATAGCGTCTGCAGATGTCTACGTATCGTAGCATTAGAGTTCTTATGATTCTTAAAACGCGATATCGCATCTCATTTCTATGTTTCATGGTAAGGTATAATATGATTTGCGAAGTGTTATGTATTCCTCGTCTACACTTCAAATGAATGTAAATGCGACACTTCCTTGTAAGGAAATAGCGTTTGCAGATATTTACCTATCGTAGCAATAGAGTTCTAGTGCTTCTTGAAACGCGATATCGCATCTCATTTCTATGTTTCATGGTAAGATATAATGTGATTTGCGAAGTGTTATGTATTCCTCGTCTACACTTCAAATGAATGTAAATGCGACACTTCCTTGCAAGGAAATAGCGTCTGCAGATGTCTACGTATCGTAGCATTAGAGTTCTTATGATACTTAAAACGTGATATCGCATCTCATTTCTATGTTTCATGGTAAGGTATAATATGATTTGCGAAGTGTTATGTATTCGTCGTCTACACTTCAAATGAATGTAAATGCGACACTTCCTTGTAAGGAAATAGCGTTTGCAGATATTTACCTATCGTAGCAATAGAGTTCTAGTGCTTCTTGAAACGCGATATCGCATCTCATTTCTATGTGTCATGGTAAGATATAATGTGATTTGCGAAGTGTTATGTATTCCTCGTCTACACTTCAAATGAATGTAAATGCGACACTTCCTTGCAAGGAAATAGCGTTTGCAGATGTCTACGTATCGTAGCAATAGAGTTCTTATGATTCTTAAAACGCGATATCGCATCACATTCCTATGTTTCATGGTAAGATATAACATGATTTGCGAAGTGTTATGTATTCCTCGTCTACACTTCAAATCAATGTGAATGCGATACTTCCTCGCTAGGAAATAGCGTTTGCAGATGTCTACGTATCGTAGCAATAGCTTTATAGTGCTTCTTAAAACGCGATATCGCATCTCATTTCTATGTTTCATGGTAAGATATAACATGATTTGCGAAGTGTTATGTATTCCTCGTCTACACTTCAAATGAATGTGAATGCGATACTTCCTCGCTAGGAAATAGCGTTTGCAGATGTCTACGTATCGTAGCAATAGCTTTCTAGTGCTTCTTAAAACGCGATATCGCATCTCATTTCTATGTTTCATGGTAAGATATAATATGATTTGCGAAGTGTCATGTATTCCTCGTCTACACTTCAAATGAATGTAAATGCGACACTTCCTTGCTAGGAAATAGCGTCTGCAGATGTCTAGGTATCGTAGCAATAGAGTTCTAATGCTTCTTGAAACGCGATATCGCATCTCATTTCTATGTTTCATGGTAAGATATAATATGATTTGCGAAGTGTTATGTATTCCTCGTCTACACTTCAAATGAATGTAAATGCGACACTTCCTTGCAAGGAAATAGCGTTTGCAGATGTCTACGTATCGAAGCAATAGAGTTCAAATGATTCTTAAAACGAGATATTGCATCTCATATCTATGTTTCTTGATAAGATATAATATGATTTGCGAAGTGTCATGTATTCCTCGTCTACACTTCAAATGAATGTAAATGCGACACTTCCTTGCAAGGAAATAGCGTCTTCAGATGTCTAGGTGTCGTAGCAATAGAGTTCTTAAGCTTCTTAAAACGCGATATTGCATCTCATTTCTGCTTCATGGTAAGATATAATATGATTTGCGAAGTGTCATGTATTCCTCGTCTACACATCAAATGATTGTGAATGCGACACTTCCTTGCTAGGAAATAGCGTCTGCAGATGTCTAGGTATCGTAGCAATAGAGTTCTAATGCTTCTTAAAACGCGATATCGCATCTCATTTCTATGTTTCATGGTAAGATATAATATGATTTGCGAAGTGTTATGTATTCCTCGTCTACACTTCAAATGAATGTAAGAGTGACACTTCCTTGTAAGGAAATAGCGTTTGCAGATGTCTAGGTATCGTAGCAATAGAGTTCTAATGCTTCTTGAAACGCGATATCGCATCTCATTTCTATGTTTCATGGTAAGATATAATATGATTTGCGAAGTGTTATGTATTCCTCGTCTACACTTCAAATGAATGAAAATGCGACACTTCCCTGCAAGGAAGTAGCGTTTGCAGATGTCTACGTATCGTAGCAATAGAGTTCTTATGATTCTTAAAACGCGATATCGCATCTCATTTCTATGTTTCATGGTAATGTATAATATGATTTGCGAATTGTTATGTATTCCTCGTCTACACTTCAAATGAATGTAAGAGTGACACTTCCTTGTAAGGAAATAGCGTTTGCAGATGTCTACCTATCGTAGCAATAGAGTTCAAATGATTCTTAAAACGAGATATTGCATCTCATATCTATGTTTCATGATAAGATATAATATGATCGGCAAAGTGTCATGTATTCCTCGTCTACACTTCAAATGAATGTAAATGCGACACTTCCTTGCTAGGAAATAGCGTCTTCAGATGTCTAGGTATCGTGGCAATAGAGTTCTAATGCTTCTTAAAACGCGATATTGCATCTCATTTCTGTTTCATGGTAAGATATAATATGATTTGCGAAGTGTCATGTATTCCTCGTCTACACATCAAATGAATGTAAATGCGACACTTCCTTGCTAGGAAATAGCGTCTGCAGATGTCTAGGTATCGTAGCAATAGAGTTCTAATGCTTTTTAAAACGCGATATCGCATCTCATTTCTATGTTTCATGGTAAGATATAATATGATTTGCGAAGTGTTATGCATTCCTCGTCTACGATTCAAATGAATGTAAATGCGACACTTCCTTGCAAGGAAATAGCGTTTGCAGATGTCTACGTATCGTAGCAATAGCTTTCTAGTGCTTCTTAAAACGCGATATCGCATCTCATTTCTATGTTTCATGGTAAGATATAATATGATTTGCTAAGTGTTATGCATTCCTCGTCTACACGTCAAATGAATGTAATTGCGACACTTCCTTGCAAGGAAATAGCGTTTGCAGATGTCTACGTATCGTAGCAATAGAGTTCTTATGATTCTTAAATCGCGATATCGCATCCCATTTCTATGTTTCATGGTAAGATGTAACATGATTTGCGAAGTGTTATGTATTCCTCGTCTACACTTCAAATGAATGTAAATGCGACACTTCCTTGCTAGGAAATAGCGTCTGCAGATGTCTAGGTATCGTAGCAATAGAGTTCTAATGCTTCTTGAAACGCGATATCGCATCTCATTTCTATGTTTCATGGTAAGATATAATATGATTTGCGAAGTGTTATGTATTCCTCGTCTACACTTCAAATGAATGTAAATGCGACACTTCCCTGCAAGAAAGTAGCGTTTGCAGATGTCTACGTATCGTAGCAATAGAGTTCTTATGATTCTTAAAACGCGATATCGCATGTCATTTCTATGTTTCATGGTATGGTATAATATGATTTGCGAATTGTCATGTATTCCTCGTCTACACTTCAAATGAATGTAAGAGTGACACTTCCTTGTAAGGAAATAGCGTTTGCAGATGTCTACCTATCGTAGCAATAGAGTTCAAATGATTCTTAAAACGAGATATTGCATCTCATATCTATGTTTCATGGTAAGATATAATATGATTTGCGAAGTGTTATGTATTCCTCGTCTACACTTCAAATGAATGTGAATGCGATACTTCCTCGCTAGGAAATAGCGTTTGCAGATGTCTACGTATCGTAGCAATAGCTTTCTAGTGCTTCTTAAAACGCGATATCGCATCTCATTTCTATGTTTCATGGTAAGATATAATATGATTTGCGAAGTGTTATGTATTCCTCGTCTACACTTCAAATGAATGTAAATGCGACACTTCCTTGCTAGGAAATAGCGTCTGCAGATGTCTAGGTATCGTAGCAATAGAGTTCTAATGCTTCTTGAAACGCGATATCGCATCTCATTTCTATGTTTCATGTAAGATATAATATGATTTGCGAAGTGTTATGTATTTCCTCGTCTACACTTCAAATGAATGTAAATGCGACACTTCCTTGCAAGGAAATAGCGTTTGCAGATGTCTACGTATCGAAGCAATAGAGTTCAAATGATTCTTAAAACGAGATATTGCATCTCATATCTATGTTTCTTGATAAGATATATTTGATTTGCGAAGTGTTATGTATTCCTCGTCTACACTTCAAATGAATGTAAATGCGACACTTCCCTGCAAGGAAGTAGCGTTTGCAGATGTTACGTATCGTAGCAATAGAGTTCTAATGCTTCTTAAAACGCGATATTGCATCTCATTTCTGTTTCATGGTAAGATATAATATGATTTGCGATGTGTCATGTATTCCTCGTCTACACATCAAATGAATGTAAATGCGACACTTCCTAGCTAGGAAATAGCGTCTGCAGATGTCTAGGTATCGTAGCAATAGAGTTCTAATGCTTCTTAAAACGCGATATCGCATCTCATTTCTATGTTTCATGGTAAGATACAACATGATTTGCGAAGTGTTATGTATTCCTCGTCTACACTTCAAATGAATGTAAATGCGACACTTCCCTGCAAGGAAGTAGCGTTTGCAGATGTCTACGTATCGTAGCAATAGAGTTCTTATGATTCTTAAAACGAGATATTGCATCTCATATCTATGTTTCATGATAAGATATAATATGATTTGCGAAGTGTCATGTATTCCTCGTCTACACTTCAAATGAATGTAAATGCGACACTTCCTTGCAAGGAAATAGCGTTTGCAGATGTCTGCGTATCGAAGCAATAGAGTTTAAATGATTCTTAAAACGAGATATTGCATCTCATATCTATGTTTCATGATAAGATATAATATGATTTGCGAAGTGTCATGTATTCCTCGCCTACACTTCAAATGAATGTAAATGCGACACTTCCTTGCTAGGAAATAGCGTCTTCAGATGTCTAGGTATCGCAGCAATAGAGTTCTAATGCGTCTTAAAACGCGATATTGCATCTCATTTCTGTTTCATGGTAAGATACAACATGATTTGCGAAGTGTTATGTATTCCTCGTCTACACTTCAATGAATGTAAATGCGACACTTCCCTGCAAGGAAGTAGCGTTTGCAGATGTCTACGTATCGTAGCAATAGAGTTCTTATGATTCTTAAAACGAGATATTGCATCTCATATCTATGTTTCATGATAAGATATAATATGATTTGCGAAGTGTCATGTATTCCTCGTCTACACTTCAAATGAATGTAAATGCGACACTTTCCTTGCAAGGAAATAGCGTTTGCAGATGTCTACGTATCGAAGCAATAGAGTTTAAATGATTCTTAAACGAGATATTGCATCTCATATCTATGTTTCATGATAAGATATAATATGATTTGCGAAGTGTCATGTATTCCTCGCCTACACTTCAAATGAATGTAAATGCGACACTTCCTTGCTAGGAAATAGCGTCTGCAGATGTCTAGGTATCGTAGCAATAGAGTTCTAATGCTTCTTGAAACGCGATATCGCATCTCATTTCTATGTTTCATGGTAAGATATAATATGATTTGCGAAGTGTTATGTATTCCTCGTCTACACTTCAAATGAATGTAAATGCGACACTTCCCTGCAAGGAAATAGCGTTTGCAGATGTCTACCTATCGTAGCAATAGAGTTCTAATGCTTCTTGAAACGCGATATCGCATCTCATTTCTGTGTTTCATGGTAAGATATAATATGATTTGCGAAGTGTTATGTATTCCTCGTCTACACTTCAAATGAATGTAAGAGTGACACTTCCTTGTAAGGAAATAGCGTTTGCAGATGTCTACCTATCGTAGCAATAGAGTTCTAGTGCTTCGTAAAACGCGAAATCGCATCTCATTTCTATGTTTCATGGTAAGATATAATATGATTTGCGAAGTGTCATGTATTACTCGTCTACACATCAAATGAATGTAAATGCGACACTTCCTTGCTAGGAAATAGCGTCTGCAGATGTCTACGTATCGTAGCATTAGAGTTCTTATGATTCTTAAAACGCGATATCGCATCTCATTTCTATGTTTCATGGTAAGGTATAATATGATTTGCGAAGTGTTATGTATTCCTCGTCTACACTTCAAATGAATGTAAATGCGACACTTCCTTGTAAGGAAATAGCGTTTGCAGATATTTACCTATCGTAGCAATAGAGTTCTAGTGCTTCTTGAAACGCGATATCGCATCTCATTTCTATGTTTCATGGTAAGATATAATGTGATTTGCAAAGTGTTATGTATTCCTCGTCTACACTTCAAATGAATGTAAATGCGACACTTCCTTGCAAGGAAATAGCGTTTGCAGATGTCTACGTATCGTAGCAATAGAGTTCTTATGATTCTTAAAACGCGATATCGCATCTCATTTCTATGTTTCATGGTATGATATAACATGATTTGCGAAGTGTTATGTATTCCTCGTCTACACTTCAAATCAATGTGAATGCGATACTTCCTCGCTAGGAAATAGCGTTTGCAGATGTCTACGTATCGTAGCATTAGAGTTCTTATGATTCTTAAAACGCGATATCGCATCTCATTTCTATGTTTCATGGTAAGATATAATATGATTTGCGAAGTGTTATGTATTCCTCGTCTACACTTCAAATGAATGTAAATGCGACACTTCCCTGCAAGGAAGTAGCGTTTGCAGATGTCTACGTATCGTAGCAATAGAGTTCTTATGATTCTTAAAACGCGATATCGCATCTCATTTCTATGTTTCATGGTAAGGTATAATATGATTTGCGAAGTGTTATGTATTCCTCGTCTACACTTCAAATGAATGTAAGAGTGACACTTCCTTGTAAGGAAATAGCGTTTGCAGATGTCTACCTATCGTAGCAATAGAGTTCTAGTGCTTCGTAAAACGCGATATCGCATCTCATTTCTATGTTTCATGGTAAGATATAATATGATTTGCGAAGTGTCATGTATTACTCGTCTACACATCAAATGAATGTAAATGCGACACTTCCTTGCTAGGAAATAGCGATTGCAGATGTCTACGTATCGTATGTAACGTCAGGCGTACCACCTTCCACCCCCACGAGGACGTGTCCACCCACGTCATCTCCAGAGGAGCGATACGACAACTACTTCCTGGAATCACCCGCAATTACGCACCCATACCCCCTGTTCGCGTACATGCGGTCTTAAGTATAAGCACACGACACATTCATGTACATACACACACCACAAACACATAGAATTAAGGAAATGTACATAATATAAGTGCATTAGAATTAAGATGCGTTCACGCTCGAGCGCGCGGCCGACGCGCGCGGCTCACCGCGTAACGCGGTCATCCCCACCACGAGCGGTCTCCCCGCTCTTCCGCCACGCGCCGTCCCCACTGCGGGGCCCAGCGACACGCGCGCCTCGCGACCCGAGGAGGTCGCAGACGCGCTGGTCCGAGGGCAGTTCCTATCTCGCCTCCGAATCGAGCACTTGGCTCCCAAGCAACGAGCTCTCAGCTCTAATGCTTCTCTTTTTATCGCATCTCCCTTAGCGGAGTCCTTAACGTAAACTTAGTTCTATTTCAATCTCTTATTGTAACCTTATTCAATATCTTAGAATTAGTTGAAGTGTATTAGGGTAGTGAAATTATAGAATATACATTAGCTTTTACCAAATCCAACGCCTCTTTATTCAATATTCAATCACAATTCCTAATTCTAATTCGCTGGTACGCTCGCGAATATCTTACTAGTTCCGAATTCGTCTGCGATAGTCTTGAAGCTGAACGGTTAGAGCGAACCAACGCTTAGCCGCTCTTACTTCACTGCTACCGTAACCGAGTATCTTGCGCCCACGCGGATCCCTGCAAGCTAGAGCGAACCAACGCTTAGCCGAGCAGTACTCTGTCAAAGCGCAAATACTCTCGATGAACTTCGAGCCTCCGAGAAAGCGTACACGACGCGCGGGACGAAAAGAATATATTCGACATCTTATTCGCGAATACGTGGGAGGTACACCCGAGTACCCGTATCCGGATAACCATCGAGCAGCTTCCGTTCCCGTCAAGCAGGTTTTCGCCGCCGTACGTCCCGTACGAGCCCAGGATCGTCGAATTTCAGCGACGATACGCACCAGCCAGGATCAACCTGCGTGGCGCCTTGTTCCGATAACCGTTCCGCCGTTCCAGCCGTACGCAGCTGCGATCCCGGTATCCGACCCACGACGTCCACGATACCTGGAACGGGAAAGCAAATAGGAATTCTACGCATCGAAAAGGGTATGTGCTGCATGTTTTGTTCGGTAAACCGCGTCCTAACCGCCAACGAACCCAGCTCCGCGCAATTCGCGTTGATTTCGGGAACCGGCACAAACTCGTTTTAACGTATCGAGTGCATCGGCACTCCGGGACGTGACACGTAGCAATAGAGTTCATATGATTCTTAAAACGCGATATCGCATCTCATTTCTATGTTTCATGGTAAGATATAACATGATTTGCGAAGTGTTATGTATTCCTCGTCTACACTTCAAATGATTGTGAATGCGATACTTCCTCGCTAGGAAATAGCGTTTGCAGATGTCTACGTATCGTAGCAATAGCTTTCTAGTGCTTCTTAAAACGCGATATCGCATCTCATTTCTATGTTTCATGGTAAGATATAATATGATTTGCGAAGTGTCATGCATTCCTCGTCTACACTTCAAATGAATGTAAATGCGACACTTCCTTGCTAGGAAATAGCGTCTGCAGATGTCTAGGTATCGTAGCAATAGAGTTCTAATGCTTCTTGAAACGCGATATCGCATCTCATTTCTATGTTTCATGGTAAGATATAATATGATTTGCGAAGTGTTATGCATTCCTCGTCTACACTTCAAATAAATGTAAATGCGACACTTCCCTGCAAGGAAATAGCGTTTGCAGATGTCTACGTATCGTAGCAATAGAGTTCTTATGATTCTTAAAACGCGATATCGCATCTCATTTCTATGTTTCATGGTAAGGTATAATATGATTTGCGAAGTGTTATGTATTCCTCGTCTACACTTCAAATGAATGTAAATGCGACACTTCCCTGCAAGGAAGTAGCGTTTGCAGATGTCTACGTATCGTAGCAATAGAGTTCTTATGATTCTTAGAACGCGATAACGCATCTCATTTCTATGTTTCATGGTAAGGTATAATATGATTTGCGAAGTGTTATGTATTCCTCGTCTACACTTCAAATGAATGTAAATGCGATACTTTCTTGCAAGGAAATAGCGTTTGCAGATGTCTACGTATCGAAGCAATAGAGTTCAAATGATTCTTAAACGAGATATTGGCATCTCATATCTATGTTTCATGATAAGATATAATATGATTTGCGTAGTGTCATGTATTACTCGTCTACACATCAAATGAATGTAAATGCGACACTTCCTTGCTAGGAAATAGCGTCTGCAGATATCTACGTATCGTAGCATTAGA
The DNA here is from genome assembly GCF_050948175.1 of Xylocopa sonorina. Classification (NCBI taxonomy): domain Eukaryota; kingdom Metazoa; phylum Arthropoda; class Insecta; order Hymenoptera; family Apidae; genus Xylocopa; species Xylocopa sonorina. Next base: position 596,989 of record NW_027490231.1, on the reverse strand, counting down.
GTTCTTATGATTCTTAAAACGCGATATCGCATCTAATTCTATGTTTCATGGTAAGGTATAATATGATTCGCGAAGTGTTATGTTTTCCTCGTCTACACTTCAAATGAATGTAAATGCGACACTTCCTTGCTAGGAAATAGCGTCTGCAGATGTCTAGGTATCGTAGCAATAGAGTTCTAATGCTTCTTGAAACGCGATATCGCATCTCATTTCTATGTTTCATGGTGAGATATAATATGATTTGCGAAGTGTTATGTATTCCTCGTCCACACTTCAAATGAATGTAAATGCGACACTTCCTTGCAAGGAAATAGCGTTTGCAGATGTCTACGTATCGAAGCAATAGTGTTCAAATGATTCTTAAAACGAGATATTGCATCTCATATCTATGTTTCTTGATAAGATATAATATGATTTGCGAAGTGTCATGTATTCCTCGTCTACACTTCAAATGAATGTAAATGCGACACTTCCTTGCAAGGAAATAGCGTCTTCAGATGTCTAGGTATCGTAGCAATACAGTTCTTAAGCTTCTTAAAACGCGATATTGCATCTCATTTCTGCTTCATGGTAAGATATAATATGATTTGCGAAGTGTCATGTATTCCTCGTCTACACATCAAATGAATGTAAATGCGACACTTCCTTGCTAGGAAATAGCGTCTGCAGATGTCTAGGTATCGTAGCAATAAAGTTCTAATGCTTCTTAAAACGCGATATCGCATCTCATTTCTATGTTTCATGGTAAGATATAATATGATTTGCGAAGTGTTATGCATTCCTCGTCTACGATTCAAGTGAATGTAAATGCGACACTTCCTTGCACGGAAATAGCGTTTGCAGATGTCTACGTATCGTAGCAATAGAGTTCTTATGATTCTTAAAACGCGATATCGCATCTCATTTCTATGTTTCATGGTAAGATATAACATGATTTGCGAAGTGTTATGTGTTCCTCGTCTACACTTCAAATGATTGTTAATACGATACTTCCTCGCTAGGAAATAGCGTTTGCAGATGTCTACGTACCGTAGCAATAGCTTTCTAGTGCTTCTTGAAACGCGATATCGCATCTCATTTCTATGTTTCATGGGTAAGATATAGTATGATTTGCGAAGTGTTATGTATTCCTCGTCTGCACTTCAAATGAATGTAAATGCGACACTTCCCTGCAAGGAAATAGCGTTTGCAGATGTCTACGTATCGTAGCAATAGAGTTCTTATGATTCTTAAAACGCGATATCGCATCTCATTTCTATGTTTCATGGTAAGGTATAACATGATTTGCGAAGTGTTATGTATTCCTCGTCTACACTTCAAATGAATGTAAATGTGACACTTCCTTGCAAGGAAATAGCGTTTGCAGATGTCTCCCTATCGTGCAATAGAGTTCTAGTGCTTCTTAAAACGCGATATCGCATCTCATTTCTATGTTTCATGGTAAGATATAATATGATTTGCGAAGTGTTATGTATTCCTCGTCTACACTTCAAATGAATGTAAATGCGACACTTCCCTGCAAGGAAGTAGCGTTTGCAGATGTCTACGTATCGTAGCAATAGAGTTCTTATGATTCTTAAAACGCGATATCGCACCTCATTTCTATGTTTCATGGTAAGATATAATATGATTTGCGAAGTGTCATGCATTCCTCGTCTACACTTCAAATGAATGTAAATGCGACACTTCCTTGCTAGGAAATAGCGTCTGCAGATGTCTAGGTATCGTAGCAATACAGTTCTTAAGCTTCTTAAAACGCGATATTGCATCTCATTTCTGCTTCATGGTAAGATATAATATGATTTGCGAAGTGTCATGTATTCCTCGTCTACACATCAAATGAATGTAAATGCGACACTTCCTTGCTAGGAAATGGCGTCTGCAGATGTCTAGGTATCGTAGCAATAAAGTTCTAATGCTTCTTAAAACGCGATATCGCATCTCATTTCTATGTTTCATGGTAAGATATAATATGATTTGCGAAGTGTTATGCATTCCTCGTCTACGATTCAAGAGAATGTAAATGCGACACTTCCTTGCACGGAAATAGCGTTTGCAGATGTCTACGTATCGTAGCAATAGAGTTCTTATGATTCTTAAAACGCGATATCGCATCTCATTTCTATGTTTCATGGTAAGATATAACATGATTTGCGAAGTGTTATGTGTTCCTCGTCTACACTTCAAATGATTGTTAATGCGATACTTCCTCGCTAGGAAATAGCGTTTGCAGATGTCTACGTACCGTAGCAATAGCTTTCTAGTGCTTCTTGAAACGCGATATCGCATCTCATTTCTATGTTTCATGGTAAGATATAGTATGATTTGCGAAGTGTTATGTATTCCTCGTCTGCACTTCAAATGAATGTAAATGCGACACTTCCCTGCAAGGAAATAGCGTTTGCAGATGTCTACGTATCGTAGCAATAGAGTTCTTATGATTCTTAAAACGCGATATCGCATCTCATTTCTATGTTTCATGGTAAGGTTTAACATGATTTGCGAAGTGTTATGTATTCCTCGTCTACACTTCAAATGAATGTAAATGTGACACTTCCTTGCAAGGAAATAGCGTTTGCAGATGTCTACCTATCGTAGCAATAGAGTTCTAGTGCTTCTTAAAACGCGATATCGCATCTCATTTCTATGTTTCATGGTAAGATATAATATGATTTGCGAAGTGTTATGTATTCCTCGTCTACACTTCAAATGAATGTAAATGCGACACTTCCCTGCAAGGAAGTAGCGTTTGCAGATGTCTACGTATCGTAGCAATAGAGTTCTTATGATTCTTAAAACGCGATATCGCATCTCATTTCTATGTTTCATGGTAAGATATAATATGATTTGCGAAGTGTCATGCATTCCTCGTCTACACTTCAAATGAATGTAAATGCGACACTTCCTTGCTAGGAAATAGCGTCTGCAGATGTCTAGGTATCGTAGCAATAGAGTTCTTATGATTCTTAAAACGCGATATCGCATCTCATTTCTATGTTTCATGGTAAGGTATAATATGATTTGCGAATTGTTATGTATTCCTCGTCTACACTTCAAATGAATGTAAGAGTGACACTTCCTTGTAAGGAAATAGCGTTTGCAGATGTCTAGCTATCGTAGCAACAGAGTTCTAGTGCTTCGTAAAACGCGATATCGCATCTCATTTCTATGTTTCATGGTAAGATATAATATGATTTGCGAAGTGTCATGTATTACTCGTCTACACATCAAATGAATGTAAATGCGACACTTCCTTGCTAGGAAATAGCGTCTGCAGATGTCTACGTATCGTAGCATTAGAGTTCTTATGACCCTTAAAACGCGATATCGCATCTCATTTCTATATTTCATGGTAAGGTATAATATGATTTGCGAAGTGTTATGTATTCCTCGTCTACACTTAAAATGAATGTAAATGTGACACTTCCTTGCAAGGAAATAGCGTTTGCAGATGTCTAGCTATCGTAGCAATAGAGTTCTAGTGCTTCTTAAAACGCGATATCGCATCTCATTTCTATGTTTCATGGTAAGATATAATATGATTTGCGAAGTGTTATGTATTCCTCGTCTACACTTCAAATGAATGTAAATGCGACACTTCCCTGCAAGGAAGTAGCGTTTGCAGATGTCTACGTATCGTAGCAATAGAGTTCTTATGATTCTTAAAACGCGATATCGCATCTCATTTCTATGTTTCATGGTAAGATATAACATGATTTGCGAAGTGTTATGTGTTCCTCGTCTACACTTCAAATGATTGTTAATGCGATACTTCCTCGCTAGGAAATAGCGTTTGCAGATGTCTACGTACCGTAGCAATAGCTTTCTAGTGCTTCTTGAAACGCGATATCGCATCTCATTTCTATGTTTCATGGTAAGATATAGTATGATTTGCGAAGTGTTATGTATTCCTCGTCTGCACTTCAAATGAATGTAAATGCGACACTTCCCTGCAAGGAAATAGCGTTTGCAGATGTCTACGTATCGTAGCAATAGAGTCTTATGATTCTTAAAACGCGATATCGCATCTCATTTCTATGTTTCATGGTAAGGTATAATATGATTTGCGAAGTGTTATGTATTCCTCGTCTACACTTCAAATGAATGTAAATGTGACACTTCCTTGCAAGGAAATAGCGTTTGCAGATGTCTACCTATCGTAGCAATAGAGTTCTAGTGCTTCTTAAAACGCGATATCGCATCTCATTTCTATGTTTCATGGTAAGATATAATATGATTTGCGAAGTGTTATGTATTCCTCGTCTACACTTCAAATGAATGTAAATGCGACACTTCCCTGCAAGGAAGTAGCGTTTGCAGATGTCTACGTATCGAAGCAATAGAGTTCAAATGATTCTTAAAACGAGATATTGCATCTCATATCTATGTTTCTTGATAAGATATAATATGATTTGCGAAGTGTCATGTATTCCTCGTCTACACTTCAAATGAATGTAAATGCGACACTTCCTTGCAAGGAAATAGCGTCTTCAGATGTCTAGGTATCGTAGCAAAAGAGTTCTTAAGCTTCTTAAAACGCGATATTGCATCTCATTTCTGCTTCATGGTAAGATATAATATGATTTGCGAAGTGTCATGTATTCCTCGTCTACACATCAAATGAATGTAAATGCGACACTTCCTTGCTAGGAAATAGCGTCTGCAGATGTCTAGCTATCGTAGCAATAAAGTTCTAATGCTTCTTAAAACGCGATATCGCATCTCATTTCTATGTTTCATGGTAAGATATAATATGATTTGCGAAGTGTTATGTATTCCTCGTCTACACTTCAAATGAATGTAAATGTGACACTTCCTTGCAAGGAAATAGCGTTTGCAGATGTCTAGCTATCGTAGCAATAGAGTTCTAGTGCTTCTTAAAACGCGATATCGCATCTCATTTCTATGTTTCATGGTAAGATATAATATGATTTGCGAAGTGTTATGTATTCCTCGTCTACACTTCAAATGAATGTAAATGCGACACTTCCCTGCAAGGAAGTAGCGTTTGCAGATGTCTACGTATCGTAGCAATAGAGTTCTTATCATTCTTAAAACGCGATATCGCATCTCATTTCTATGTTTCATGGTAAGGTATAATATGATTTGCGAAGTGTTATGCATTCCTCGTCTACGATTCAAATGAATGTAAATGCGACACTTCCTTGCAAGGATATAGCGTTTGCAGATGTCTACGTATCGTAGCAATAGAGATGTTATGATTCTTAAAACGCGATATCGCATCTCATTTCTATGTTTCATGGTAAGATATAACATGATTTGCGAAGTGTTATGTATTCCTCGTCTACACTTCAAATGAATGTGAATGCGATACTTCCTCGCTAGGAAATAGCGTTTGCAGGTGTCTACGTATCGTAGCAATAGCTTTCTAGTGCTTCTTAAAACGCGATATCGCATCTCAATTCTATGTTTCATGGTAAGATATAATATGATTTGCGAAGTGTCATGTATTCCTCGTCTACACCTCAAATGAATGTAAATGCGACACTTCCTTGCTAGGAAATAGCGTCTGCAGATGTCTAGGTATCGTAGCAATAGAGTTCTAATGCTTCTTGAAACGCGATATCGCATCTCATTTCTATGTTTCATGGTAAGATATAATATGATTTGCGAGGTGTTATGTATTCCTCGTCTACACTTCAAATGAATGTAAATGCGACACTTCCTTGCAAGGATATAGCGTTTGCAGATGTCTACGTATCGTAGCAATAGAGATGTTATGATTCTTAAAACGCGATATCGCATCTCATTTCTATGTTTCATGGTAAGATATAACATGAATTGCGAAGTGTTATGTATTCCTCGTCTACACTTCAAATGAATGTGAATGCGATACTTCCTCGCTAGGAAATAGCGTTTGCAGGTGTCTACGTATCGTAGCAATAGCTTTCTAGTGCTTCTTAAAACGCGATATCGCATCTCAATTCTATGTTTCATGGTAAGATATAATATGATTTGCGAAGTGTCATGTATTCGTCGTCTACACCTCAAATGAATGTAAATGCGACACTTCCTTGCTAGGAAATAGCGTCTGCAGATGTCTAGGTATCGTAGCAATAGAGTTCTAATGCTTCTTGAAACGCGATATCGCATCTCATTTCTATGTTTCATGGTAAGATATAATATGATTTGCGAGGTGTTATGTATTCCTCGTCTACACTTCAAATGAATGTAAATGCGACACTTCCCTGCAAGGAAATAGCGTTTGCAGATGTCTACCTATCGTAGCAATAGAGTTCTAGTACTTCGTAAAACGCGAAATCGCATCTCATTTCTATGTTTCATGGTAAGATATAATATGATTCTTGAAGTGTCATGTATTACTCGTCTACACATCAAATGAATGTAAATGCGACACTTCCCTGCAAGGAAGTAGCGTTTGCAGATGTCTACGTATCGTAGCAATAGAGTTCTTATGATTCTTAAAACGCGATATCGCATCTCATTTCTATGTTTCATGGTAAGGTATAATATGATTTGCGAATTGTTATGTATTCCTCGTCTACACTTCAAATGAATGTAAGAGTGACACTTCCTTGTAAGGAAATAGCGTTTGCAGATGTCTAGCTATCGTAGCAATAGAGTTCTAGTGCTTCTTAAAACGCGATATCGCATCTCATTTCTATGTTTCATGGTAAGATATAATATGATTTGCGAAGTGTTATGTATTCCTCGTCTACACTTCAAATGAATGTAAATGCGACACTTCCCTGCAAGGAAGTAGCGTTTGCAGATGTCTACGTATCGTAGCAATAGAGTTCTTATGATTCTTAAAACGCGATATCGCATCACATTTCTATGTTTCATGGTAAGATATAATATGATTTGCGGAGTGATATGTATTCCTACTCTACACTTCAAATGAATGTAAATGCGACACTTCCTTGCAAGGAAATAGCGTTTGCAGATGTCTACGTATCGTAGCAATAGAGTTCTTATGATTCTTAAAACGCGATATCGCATCTCATTTCTATGTTTCATGGTAAGATATAATATGATTTGCGAAGTGTTATGTATTTCTCGTCTACACTTCAAATGAATGTAAATGCGACACTTCTTTGCAAGGAAATTGCGTTTGCAGATATCAACGTATCGTAGTAATATAGTTCCTATGATTCTTAAAACGCGATATCGCATCTCATTTCTATGTTTCATGGTAAGATATAATATGATTTGCGAAGAGTTATGTATTCCTCGTCTACACTTCAAATGAATGTAAATGCGACACTTCCTTGCAAGGAAATAGCGTTTGCAGATGTCTACGTATCGTAGCAATAGAGTTCTTATGATTCTTAAAACGCGATATCGCATCTCATTTCTATGTTTCATGGTAAGACATAATATGATTTGCGAAGAGTTATGCATTCCTCGTCTACGATTCAAATGAATGTAAATGCGACACTTCCTTGCAAGGAAATAGCGTTTGCAGATGTCTACGTATCGAAGCAATAGAGTTCAAATGCTTCTTAAAACGAGATATTGCATCTCATATCTATGTTTCATGATAAGAAATAATATTCATTGCGAAGTGTTATGCATTCCTCGTCTACGATTCAAATGAATGTAAATGCGACACTTCCTTGCAAGGAAATAGCGTTTGCAGATGTCTACGTATCGTAGCAATAGAGTTCTAATGCTTCTTAAAACGCGATATCGCATCTCATTTCTATGTTTCATGGTAAGATATAATATGATTTGCGGAGTGTTATGTATTCCTCGTCTACACTTCAAATGAATGTGAATGCGACACTTCCTCGCTAGGAAATAGCGTTTGCAGATGTCTACGTATCGTAGCAATAGAGTTCTTATGATTCTTAAAACGCGATATCGCATCTCATTTCTATGTTTCATGGTAAGATATAACATGATTTGCGAAGTGTTATGTGTTCCTCGTCTACACTTCAAATGATTGTTAATGCGATACTTCCTCGCTAGGAAATAGCGTTTGCAGATGTCTACGTACCGTAGCAATAGCTTTCTAGTGCTTCTTGAAACGCGATATCGCATCTCATTTCTATGTTTCATGGTAAGATATAGTATGATTTGCGAAGTGTTATGTATTCCTCGTCTGCACTTCAAATGAATGTAAATGCGACACTTCCCTGCAAGGAAATAGCGTTTGCAGATGTCTACGTATCGTAGCAATAGAGTTCTTATGATTCTTAAAACGCGATATCGCATCTCATTTCTATGTTTCATGGTAAGGTATAATATGATTTGCGAAGTGTTATGTATTCCTCGTCTACACTTCAAATGAATGTAAATGTGACACTTCCTTGCAAGGAAATAGCGTTTGCAGATGTCTACCTATCGTAGCAATAGAGTTCTAGTGCTTCTTAAAACGCGATATCGCATCTCATTTCTATGTTTCATGGTAAGATATAATATGATTTGCGAAGTGTTATGTATTCCTCGTCTACACTTCAAATGAATGTAAATGCGACACTTCCCTGCAAGGAAGTAGCGTTTGCAGATGTCTACGTATCGAAGCAATAGAGTTCAAATGATTCTTAAAACGAGATATTGCATCTCATATCTATGTTTCTTGATAAGATATAATATGATTTGCGAAGTGTCATGTATTCCTCGTCTACACTTCAAATGAATGTAAATGCGACACTTCCTTGCAAGGAAATAGCGTCTTCAGATGTCTAGGTATCGTAGCAAAAGAGTTCTTAAGCTTCTTAAAACGCGATATTGCATCTCATTTCTGCTTCATGGTAAGATATAATATGATTTGCGAAGTGTCATGTATTCCTCGTCTACACATCAAATGAATGTAAATGCGACACTTCCTTGCTAGGAAATAGCGTCTGCAGATGTCTACGTATCGTAGCATTAGAGTTCTTATGACCCTTAAAACGCGATATCGCATCTCATTTCTATATTTCATGGTAAGGTATAATATGATTTGCGAAGTGTTATGTATTCCTCGTCTACACTTAAAATGAATGTAAATGTGACACTTCCTTGCAAGGAAATAGCGTTTGCAGATGTCTAGCTATCGTAGCAATAGAGTTCTAGTGCTTCTTAAAACGCGATATCGCATCTCATTTCTATGTTTCATGGTAAGATATAATATGATTTGCGAAGTGTTATGTATTCCTCGTCTACACTTCAAATGAATGTAAATGCGACACTTCCCTGCAAGGAAGTAGCGTTTGCAGATGTCTACGTATCGTAGCAATAGAGTTCTTATCATTCTTAAAACGCGATATCGCATCTCATTTCTATGTTTCATGGTAAGGTATAATATGATTTGCGAAGTGTTATGTATTCCTCGTCTACACTTCAAATGAATGTAAATGCGACACTTCCTTGCAAGGATATAGAGTTTGCAGATGTCTACGTATCGTAGCAATAGAGATGTTATGATTCTTAAAACGCGATATCGCATCTCATTTCTATGTTTCATGGTAAGATATAACATGATTTGCGAAGTGTTATGTATTCCTCGTCTACACTTCAAATGAATGTGAATGCGATACTTCCTCGCTAGGAAATAGCGTTTGCAGATGTCTACGTATCGTAGAAATAGCTTTCTAGTGCTTCTTAAAACGCGATATCGCATCTCAATTCTATGTTTCATGGTAAGATATAATATGATTTGCGAAGTGTCATGTATTCCTCGTCTACACCTCCAATGAATGTAAATGCGACACTTCCTTGCTAGGAAATAGCGTCTGCAGATGTCTAGGTATCGTAGCAATAGAGTTCTAATGCTTCTTGAAACGCGATATCGCATCTCATTTCTATGTTTCATGGTAAGATATAATATGATTTGCGAGGTGTTATGTATTCCTCGTCTACACTTCAAATGAATGTAAATGCGACACTTCCCTGCAAGGAAATAGCGTTTGCAGATGTCTACCTATCGTAGCAATAGAGTTCTAGTGCTTCGTAAAACGCGAAATCGCATCTCATTTCTATGTTTCATGGTAAGATATAATATGATTTTTGAAGTGTCATGTATTACTCGTCTACACATCAAATGAATGTAAATGCGACACTTCCTTGCTAGGAAATAGCGTCTGAAGATGTCTACGTATCGTAGCATTAGAGTTCTTATGATTCTTAAAACGCGATATCGCATCTCATTTCTATGTTTCATGGTAAGGTATAATATGATTTGCGAAGTGTTATGTATTCCTCGTCTACACTTCAAATGAATGTAAATGTGACACTTCCTTGCAAGGAAATAGCGTTTGCAGATGTCTACCTATCGTAGCAATAGAGTTCTAGTGCTTCTTAAAACGCGATATCGCATCTCATTTCTATGTTTCATGGTAAGATATAATATGATTTGCGAAGAGTTATGTATTCCTCGTCTACACTTCAAATGAATGTAAATGCGACACTTCCCTGCAAGGAAGTAGCGTTTGCAGGTGTCTACGTATCGTAGCAATAGAGTTCTTATGATTCTTAAAACGCGATATCGCATCTCATTTCTATGTTTCATGGTAAGGTATAATATGATTTGCGAATTGTTATGTATTCCTCGTCTACACTTCAAATGAATGTAAGAGTGACACTTCCTTGTAAGGAAATAGCGTTTGCAGATGTCTAGCTATCGTAGCAACAGAGTTCTAGTGCTTCGTAAAACGCGATATCGCATCTCATTTCTATGTTTCATGGTAAGATATAATATGATTTGCGAAGTGTCATGTATTACTCGTCTACACATCAAATGAATGTAAATGCGACACTTCCTTGCTAGGAAATAGCGTCTGCAGATGTCTACGTATCGTAGCATTAGAGTTCTTATGACCCTTAAAACGCGATATCGCATCTCATTTCTATATTTCATGGTAAGGTATAATATGATTTGCGAAGTGTTATGTATTCCTCGTCTACACTTCAAATGAATGTAAATGTGACACTTCCTTGCAAGGAAATAGCGTTTGCAGATGTCTAGCTATCGTAGCAGTAGAGTTCTAGTGCTTCTTAAAACGCGATATCGCATCTCATTTCTATGTTTCATGGTAAGATATAATATGATTTGCGAAGTGTTATGTATTCCTCGTCTACACTTCAAATGAATGTAAATGCGACACTTCCCTGCAAGGAAGTAGCGTTTGCAGATGTCTACGTATCGTAGCAATAGAGTTCTTATGATTCTTAAAACGCGATATCGCATCACATTTCTATGTTTCATGGTAAGATATAATATGATTTGCGGAGTGATATGTATTCCTACTCTACACTTCAAATGAATGTAAATGCGACACTTCCTTGCAAGGAAATAGCGTTTGCAGATGTCTACGTATCGTAGCAATAGAGTTCTTATGATTCTTAAAACGCGATATCGCATCTCATTTCTATGTTTCATGGTAAGATATAACATGATTTGCGAAGTGTTATGTATTCCTCGTCTACACTTCAAATGAATGTGAATGCGATACTTCCTCGCTAGGAAATAGCGTTTGCAGATGTCTACGTATCGTAGAAATAGCTTTCTAGTGCTTCTTAAAACGCGATATCGCATCTCAATTCTATGTTTCATGGTAAGATATAATATGATTTGCGAAGTGTCATGTATTCCTCGTCTACACCTCCAATGAATGTAAATGCGACACTTCCTTGCTAGGAAATAGCGTCTGCAGATGTCTAGGTATCGTAGCAATAGAGTTCTAATGCTTCTTGAAACGCGATATCGCATCTCATTTCTATGTTTCATGGTAAGATATAATATGATTTGCGAGGTGTTATGTATTCCTCGTCTACACTTCAAATGAATGTAAATGCGACACTTCCCTGCAAGGAAATAGCGTTTGCAGATGTCTACCTATCGTAGCAATAGAGTTCTAGTGCTTCGTAAAACGCGAAATCGCATCTCATTTCTATGTTTCATGGTAAGATATAATATGATTTTTGAAGTGTCATGTATTACTCGTCTACACATCAAATGAATGTAAATGCGACACTTCCTTGCTAGGAAATAGCGTCTGAAGATGTCTACGTATCGTAGCATTAGAGTTCTCATGATTCTTAAAACGCGATATCGCATCTCATTTCTATGTTTCATGGTAAGGTATAATATGATTTGCGAAGTGTTATGTATTCCTCGTCTACACTTCAAATGAATGTAAATGTGACACTTCCTTGCAAGGAAATAGCGTTTGCAGATGTCTACCTATCGTAGCAATAGAGTTCTAGTGCTTCTTAAAACGCGATATCGCATCTCATTTCTATGTTTCATGGTAAGATATAATATGATTTGCGAAGTGTTATGTATTCCTCGTCTACACTTCAAATGAATGTAAATGCGACACTTCCCTGCAAGGAAGTAGCGTTTGCAGATGTCTACGTATCGTAGCAATAGAGTTCTTATGATTCTTAAAACGCGATATCGCATCTCATTTCTATGTTTCATGGTAAGGTATAATATGATTTGCGAATTGTTATGTATTCCTCGTCTACACTTCAAATGAATGTAAGAGTGACACTTCCTTGTAAGGAAATAGCGTTTGCAGATGTCTAGCTATCGTAGCAACAGAGTTCTAGTGCTTCGTAAAACGCGATATCGCATCTCATTTCTATGTTTCATGGTAAGATATAATATGATTTGCGAAGTGTCATGTATTACTCGTCTACACATCAAATGAATGTAAATGCGACACTTCCTTGCTAGGAAATAGCGTCTGCAGATGTCTACGTATCGTAGCATTAGAGTTCTTATGACCCTTAAAACGCGATATCGCATCTCATTTCTATATTTCATGGTAAGGTATAATATGATTTGCGAAGTGTTATGTATTCCTCGTCTACACTTCAAATGAATGTAAATGTGACACTTCCTTGCAAGGAAATAGCGTTTGCAGATGTCTAGCTATCGTAGCAGTAGAGTTCTAGTGCTTCTTAAAACGCGATATCGCATCTCATTTCTATGTTTCATGGTAAGATATAATATGATTTGCGAAGTGTTATGTATTCCTCGTCTACACTTCAAATGAATGTAAATGCGACACTTCCCTGCAAGGAAGTAGCGTTTGCAGATGTCTACGTATCGTAGCAATAGAGTTCTTATGATTCTTAAAACGCGATATCGCATCACATTTCTATGTTTCATGGTAAGATATAATATGATTTGCGGAGTGATATGTATTCCTACTCTACACTTCAAATGAATGTAAATGCGACACTTCCTTGCAAGGAAATAGCGTTTGCAGATGTCTACGTATCGTAGCAATAGAGTTCTTATGATTCTTAAAACGCGATATCGCATCTCATTTCTATGTTTCATGGTAAGATATAATATGATTTGCGAAGTGTTATGTATTTCTCGTCTACACTTCAAATGAATGTAAATGCGACACTTCTTTGCAAGGAAATTGCGTTTGCAGATATCAACGTATCGTAGTAATATAGTTCCTATGATTCTTAAAACGCGATATCGCATCTCATTTCTATGTTTCATGGTAAGATATAATATGATTTGCGAAGAGTTATGTATTCCTCGTCTACACTTCAAATGAATGTAAATGCGACACTTCCTTGCAAGGAAATAGCGTTTGCAGATGTCTACGTATCGCAGCAATAGAGTTCTTATGATTCTTAAAACGCGATATCGCATCTCATTTCTATGTTTCATGGTAAGACATAATATGATTTGCGAAGTGTTATGCATTCCTCGTCTACGATTCAAATGAATGTAAATGCGACACTTCCTTGCAAGGAAATAGCGTTTGCAGATGTCTACGTATCGAAGCAATAGAGTTCAAATGCTTCTTAAAACGAGATATTGCATCTCATATCTATGTTTCATGATAAGAAATAATATTCATTGCGAAGTGTTATGCATTCCTCGTCTACGATTCAAATGAATGTAAATGCGACACTTCCTTGCAAGGAAATAGCGTTTGCAGATGTCTACCTATCGTAGCAATAGAGTTCTAGTGCTTCGTAAAACGCGAAATCGCATCTCATTTCTATGTTTCATGGTAAGATATAATATGATTTGCGGAGTGTTATGCATTCCTCGTCTACACTTCAAATGAATGTGAATGCGACACTTCCTCGCTAGGAAATAGCGATTGCAGATGTCTGCGTATCGTAGCAGTAGAGTTCTAATGCTTCTTAAAACGCGATATCGCATCTCATTTCTATGTTTCATGGTAAGATATAATATGATTTGCGAAGTGTCATGTATTCCTCGTCCACACTTCAAATGAATGTAAATGCGACACTTCCTTGCAAGGAAATAGCGTCTGCAAATGTCTATCTATCGTAGCAGTAGTGTTCTAATGCTTCTTAGAACGCGATGTTGCATCTCATTTCTATGTTTCATGGTAAGATATAATATGATTTGCGAACTGTTATGTATTCCTCGTCTACACTTCAAATGAATGTAAGTGCGACACTTTCTCGCAAGGAAATAGCGTTTGCAGATGTCTACGTATCGAAGCAATAGAGCTCAAATGCTTCTTAAAACGAGATATTGCATCTCATATCTATGTTTCATGATAAGATATAATATGATTTGCGTAGTGTCATGTATTACTCGTCTACACATCAAATGAATGTAAATGCGACACTTCCTTGCTAGGAAATAGCGTCTGCAGATATCTACGTATCGTAGTATTAGAGTTCTTATGATTCTTAAAACGCGATATCGCATCTAATTCTATGTTTCATGGTAAGGTATAATATGATTTGCGAAGTGTTATGTATTCCTCGTCTACACTTCAAATGAATGTAAATGCGACACTTCCTTGCAAGGATATAGCGTTTGCAGATGTCTACGTATCGTAGCAATAGAGATGTTATGATTCTTAAAACGCGATATCGCATCTCATTTCTATGTTTCATGGTAAGGTATAATATGATTTGCGAAGTGTTATGTATTCCTCGTCTACACTTCAAATGAATGTAAATGTGACACTTCCTTGCAAGGAAATAGCGTTTGCAGATGTCTACCTATCGTAGCAATAGAGTTCTAGTGCTTCTTAAAACGCGATATCGCATCTCATTTCTATGTTTCATGGTAAGATATAATATGATTTGCGAAGTGTTATGTATTCCTCGTCTACACTTCAAATGAATGTAAATGCGACACTTCCCTGCAAGGAAGTAGCGTTTGCAGATGTCTACGTATCGTAGCAATAGAGTTCTTATCATTCTTAAAACGCGATATCGCATCTCATTTCTATGTTTCATGGTAAGGTATAATATGATTTGCGAAGTGTTATGTATTCCTCGTCTACACTTCAAATGAATGTAAATGCGACACTTCCTTGCAAGGATATAGAGTTTGCAGATGTCTACGTATCGTAGCAATAGAGATGTTATGATTCTTAAAACGCGATATCGCATCTCATTTCTATGTTTCATGGTAAGATATAACATGATTTGCGAAGTGTTATGTATTCCTCGTCTACACTTCAAATGAATGTGAATGCGATACTTCCTCGCTAGGAAATAGCGTTTGCAGATGTCTACGTATCGTAGAAATAGCTTTCTAGTGCTTCTTAAAACGCGATATCGCATCTCAATTCTATGTTTCATGGTAAGATATAATATGATTTGCGAAGTGTCATGTATTCCTCGTCTACACCTCCAATGAATGTAAATGCGACACTTCCTTGCTAGGAAATAGCGTCTGCAGATGTCTAGGTATCGTAGCAATAGAGTTCTAATGCTTCTTGAAACGCGATATCGCATCTCATTTCTATGTTTCATGGTAAGATATAATATGATTTGCGAGGTGTTATGTATTCCTCGTCTACACTTCAAATGAATGTAAATGCGACACTTCCCTGCAAGGAAATAGCGTTTGCAGATGTCTACCTATCGTAGCAATAGAGTTCTAGTGCTTCGTAAAACGCGAAATCGCATCTCATTTCTATGTTTCATGGTAAGATATAATATGATTTTTGAAGTGTCATGTATTACTCGTCTACACATCAAATGAATGTAAATGCGACACTTCCTTGCTAGGAAATAGCGTCTGAAGATGTCTACGTATCGTAGCATTAGAGTTCTTATGATTCTTAAAACGCGATATCGCATCTCATTTCTATGTTTCATGGTAAGGTATAATATGATTTGCGAAGTGTTATGTATTCCTCGTCTACACTTCAAATGAATGTAAATGTGACACTTCCTTGCAAGGAAATAGCGTTTGCAGATGTCTACCTATCGTAGCAATAGAGTTCTAGTGCTTCTTAAAACGCGATATCGCATCTCATTTCTATGTTTCATGGTAAGATATAATATGATTTGCGAAGTGTTATGTATTCCTCGTCTACACTTCAAATGAATGTAAATGCGACACTTCCCTGCAAGGAAGTAGCGTTTGCAGGTGTCTACGTATCGTAGCAATAGAGTTCTTATGATTCTTAAAACGCGATATCGCATCTCATTTCTATGTTTCATGGTAAGGTATAATATGATTTGCGAATTGTTATGTATTCCTCGTCTACACTTCAAATGAATGTAAGAGTGACACTTCCTTGTAAGGAAATAGCGTTTGCAGATGTCTAGCTATCGTAGCAACAGAGTTCTAGTGCTTCGTAAAACGCGATATCGCATCTCATTTCTATGTTTCATGGTAAGATATAATATGATTTGCGAAGTGTCATGTATTACTCGTCTACACATCAAATGAATGTAAATGCGACACTTCCTTGCTAGGAAATAGCGTCTGCAGATGTCTACGTATCGTAGCATTAGAGTTCTTATGACCCTTAAAACGCGATATCGCATCTCATTTCTATATTTCATGGTAAGGTATAATATGATTTGCGAAGTGTTATGTATTCCTCGTCTACACTTCAAATGAATGTAAATGTGACACTTCCTTGCAAGGAAATAGCGTTTGCAGATGTCTAGCTATCGTAGCAGTAGAGTTCTAGTGCTTCTTAAAACGCGATATCGCATCTCATTTCTATGTTTCATGGTAAGATATAATATGATTTGCGAAGTGTTATGTATTCCTCGTCTACACTTCAAATGAATGTAAATGCGACACTTCCCTGCAAGGAAGTAGCGTTTGCAGATGTCTACGTATCGTAGCAATAGAGTTCTTATGATTCTTAAAACGCGATATCGCATCACATTTCTATGTTTCATGGTAAGATATAATATGATTTGCGGAGTGATATGTATTCCTACTCTACACTTCAAATGAATGTAAATGCGACACTTCCTTGCAAGGAAATAGCGTTTGCAGATGTCTACGTATCGTAGCAATAGAGTTCTTATGATTCTTAAAACGCGATATCGCATCTCATTTCTATGTTTCATGGTAAGATATAACATGATTTGCGAAGTGTTATGTATTCCTCGTCTACACTTCAAATGAATGTGAATGCGATACTTCCTCGCTAGGAAATAGCGTTTGCAGATGTCTACGTATCGTAGAAATAGCTTTCTAGTGCTTCTTAAAACGCGATATCGCATCTCAATTCTATGTTTCATGGTAAGATATAATATGATTTGCGAAGTGTCATGTATTCCTCGTCTACACCTCCAATGAATGTAAATGCGACACTTCCTTGCTAGGAAATAGCGTCTGCAGATGTCTAGGTATCGTAGCAATAGAGTTCTAATGCTTCTTGAAACGCGATATCGCATCTCATTTCTATGTTTCATGGTAAGATATAATATGATTTGCGAGGTGTTATGTATTCCTCGTCTACACTTCAAATGAATGTAAATGCGACACTTCCCTGCAAGGAAATAGCGTTTGCAGATGTCTACCTATCGTAGCAATAGAGTTCTAGTGCTTCGTAAAACGCGAAATCGCATCTCATTTCTATGTTTCATGGTAAGATATAATATGATTTTTGAAGTGTCATGTATTACTCGTCTACACATCAAATGAATGTAAATGCGACACTTCCTTGCTAGGAAATAGCGTCTGAAGATGTCTACGTATCGTAGCAATAGAGTTCTTATGATTCTTAAAACGCGATATCGCATCTCATTTCTATGTTTCATGGTAAGGTATAATATGATTTGCGAATTGTTATGTATTCCTCGTCTACACTTCAAATGAATGTAAGAGTGACACTTCCTTGTAAGGAAATAGCGTTTGCAGATGTCTAGCTATCGTAGCAACAGAGTTCTAGTGCTTCGTAAAACGCGATATCGCATCTCATTTCTATGTTTCATGGTAAGATATAATATGATTTGCGAAGTGTCATGTATTACTCGTCTACACATCAAATGAATGTAAATGCGACACTTCCTTGCTAGGAAATAGCGTCTGCAGATGTCTACGTATCGTAGCATTAGAGTTCTTATGACCCTTAAAACGCGATATCGCATCTCATTTCTATATTTCATGGTAAGGTATAATATGATTTGCGAAGTGTTATGTATTCCTCGTCTACACTTCAAATGAATGTAAATGTGACACTTCCTTGCAAGGAAATAGCGTTTGCAGATGTCTAGCTATCGTAGCAGTAGAGTTCTAGTGCTTCTTAAAACGCGATATCGCATCTCATTTCTATGTTTCATGGTAAGATATAATATGATTTGCGAAGTGTTATGTATTCCTCGTCTACACTTCAAATGAATGTAAATGCGACACTTCCCTGCAAGGAAGTAGCGTTTGCAGATGTCTACGTATCGTAGCAATAGAGTTCTTATGATTCTTAAAACGCGATATCGCATCACATTTCTATGTTTCATGGTAAGATATAATATGATTTGCGGAGTGATATGTATTCCTACTCTACACTTCAAATGAATGTAAATGCGACACTTCCTTGCAAGGAAATAGCGTTTGCAGATGTCTACGTATCGTAGCAATAGAGTTCTTATGATTCTTAAAACGCGATATCGCATCTCATTTCTATGTTTCATGGTAAGATATAATATGATTTGCGAAGTGTTATGTATTTCTCGTCTACACTTCAAATGAATGTAAATGCGACACTTCTTTGCAAGGAAATTGCGTTTGCAGATATCAACGTATCGTAGTAATATAGTTCCTATGATTCTTAAAACGCGATATCGCATCTCATTTCTATGTTTCATGGTAAGATATAATATGATTTGCGAAGAGTTATGTATTCCTCGTCTACACTTCAAATGAATGTAAATGCGACACTTCCTTGCAAGGAAATAGCGTTTGCAGATGTCTACGTATCGTAGCAATAGAGTTCTTATGATTCTTAAAACGCGATATCGCATCTCATTTCTATGTTTCATGGTAAGACATAATATGATTTGCGAAGTGTTATGCATTCCTCGTCTACGATTCAAATGAATGTAAATGCGACACTTCCTTGCAAGGAAATAGCGTTTGCAGATGTCTACGTATCGAAGCAATAGAGTTCAAATGCTTCTTAAAACGAGATATTGCATCTCATATCTATGTTTCATGATAAGAAATAATATTCATTGCGAAGTGTTATGCATTCCTCGTCTACGATTCAAATGAATGTAAATGCGACACTTCCTTGCAAGGAAATAGCGTTTGCAGATGTCTACCTATCGTAGCAATAGAGTTCTAGTGCTTCGTAAAACGCGAAATCGCATCTCATTTCTATGTTTCATGGTAAGATATAATATGATTTGCGGAGTGTTATGCATTCCTCGTCTACACTTCAAATGAATGTGAATGCGACACTTCCTCGCTAGGAAATAGCGATTGCAGATGTCTGCGTATCGTAGCAGTAGAGTTCTAATGCTTCTTAAAACGCGATATCGCATCTCATTTCTATGTTTCATGGTAAGATATAATATGATTTGCGAAGTGTCATGTATTCCTCGTCCACACTTCAAATGAATGTAAATGCGACACTTCCTTGCAAGGAAATAGCGTCTGCAAATGTCTATCTATCGTAGCAGTAGTGTTCTAATGCTTCTTAGAACGCGATGTTGCATCTCATTTCTATGTTTCATGGTAAGATATAATATGATTTGCGAACTGTTATGTATTCCTCGTCTACACTTCAAATGAATGTAAGTGCGACACTTTCTCGCAAGGAAATAGCGTTTGCAGATGTCTACGTATCGAAGCAATAGAGCTCAAATGCTTCTTAAAACGAGATATTGCATCTCATATCTATGTTTCATGATAAGATATAATATGATTTGCGTAGTGTCATGTATTACTCGTCTACACATCAAATGAATGTAAATGCGACACTTCCTTGCTAGGAAATAGCGTCTGCAGATATCTACGTATCGTAGTATTAGAGTTCTTATGATTCTTAAAACGCGATATCGCATCTAATTCTATGTTTCATGGTAAGGTATAATATGATTTGCGAAGTGTTATGTATTCCTCGTCTACACTTCAAATGAATGTAAATGCGACACTTCCTTGCAAGGATATAGCGTTTGCAGATGTCTACGTATCGTAGCAATAGAGATGTTATGATTCTTAAAACGCGATATCGCATCTCATTTCTATGTTTCATGGTAAGGTATAATATGATTTGCGAAGTGTTATGTATTCCTCGTCTACACTTCAAATGAATGTAAATGTGACACTTCCTTGCAAGGAAATAGCGTTTGCAGATGTCTACCTATCGTAGCAATAGAGTTCTAGTGCTTCTTAAAACGCGATATCGCATCTCATTTCTATGTTTCATGGTAAGATATAATATGATTTGCGAAGTGTTATGTATTCCTCGTCTACACTTCAAATGAATGTAAATGCGACACTTCCCTGCAAGGAAGTAGCGTTTGCAGATGTCTACGTATCGTAGCAATAGAGTTCTTATGATTCTTAAAACGCGATATCGCATCTCATTTCTATGTTTCATGGTAAGGTATAATATGATTTGCGAATTGTTATGTATTCCTCGTCTACACTTCAAATGAATGTAAGAGTGACACTTCCTTGTAAGGAAATAGCGTTTGCAGATGTCTAGCTATCGTAGCAACAGAGTTCTAGTGCTTCGTAAAACGCGATATCGCATCTCATTTCTATGTTTCATGGTAAGATATAATATGATTTGCGAAGTGTCATGTATTACTCGTCTACACATCAAATGAATGTAAATGCGACACTTCCTTGCTAGGAAATAGCGTCTGCAGATGTCTACGTATCGTAGCATTAGAGTTCTTATGACCCTTAAAACGCGATATCGCATCTCATTTCTATATTTCATGGTAAGGTATAATATGATTTGCGAAGTGTTATGTATTCCTCGTCTACACTTCAAATGAATGTAAATGTGACACTTCCTTGCAAGGAAATAGCGTTTGCAGATGTCTAGCTATCGTAGCAGTAGAGTTCTAGTGCTTCTTAAAACGCGATATCGCATCTCATTTCTATGTTTCATGGTAAGATATAATATGATTTGCGAAGTGTTATGTATTCCTCGTCTACACTTCAAATGAATGTAAATGCGACACTTCCCTGCAAGGAAGTAGCGTTTGCAGATGTCTACGTATCGTAGCAATAGAGTTCTTATGATTCTTAAAACGCGATATCGCATCACATTTCTATGTTTCATGGTAAGATATAATATGATTTGCGGAGTGATATGTATTCCTACTCTACACTTCAAATGAATGTAAATGCGACACTTCCTTGCAAGGAAATAGCGTTTGCAGATGTCTACGTATCGTAGCAATAGAGTTCTTATGATTCTTAAAACGCGATATCGCATCTCATTTCTATGTTTCATGGTAAGATATAATATGATTTGCGAAGTGTTATGTATTTCTCGTCTACACTTCAAATGAATGTAAATGCGACACTTCTTTGCAAGGAAATTGCGTTTGCAGATATCAACGTATCGTAGTAATATAGTTCCTATGATTCTTAAAACGCGATATCGCATCTCATTTCTATGTTTCATGGTAAGATATAATATGATTTGCGAAGAGTTATGTATTCCTCGTCTACACTTCAAATGAATGTAAATGCGACACTTCCTTGCAAGGAAATAGCGTTTGCAGATGTCTACCTATCGTAGCAATAGAGTTCTAGTGCTTCGTAAAACGCGAAATCGCATCTCATTTCTATGTTTCATGGTAAGATATAATATGATTTGCGGAGTGTTATGCATTCCTCGTCTACACTTCAAATGAATGTGAATGCGACACTTCCTCGCTAGGAAATAGCGATTGCAGATGTCTGCGTATCGTAGCAGTAGAGTTCTAATGCTTCTTAAAACGCGATATCGCATCTCATTTCTATGTTTCATGGTAAGATATAATATGATTTGCGAAGTGTCATGTATTCCTCGTCCACACTTCAAATGAATGTAAATGCGACACTTCCTTGCAAGGAAATAGCGTCTGCAAATGTCTATCTATCGTAGCAGTAGTGTTCTAATGCTTCTTAGAACGCGATGTTGCATCTCATTTCTATGTTTCATGGTAAGATATAATATGATTTGCGAACTGTTATGTATTCCTCGTCTACACTTCAAATGAATGTAAGTGCGACACTTTCTCGCAAGGAAATAGCGTTTGCAGATGTCTACGTATCGAAGCAATAGAGCTCAAATGCTTCTTAAAACGAGATATTGCATCTCATATCTATGTTTCATGATAAGATATAATATGATTTGCGTAGTGTCATGTATTACTCGTCTACACATCAAATGAATGTAAATGCGACACTTCCTTGCTAGGAAATAGCGTCTGCAGATATCTACGTATCGTAGTATTAGAGTTCTTATGATTCTTAAAACGCGATATCGCATCTAATTCTATGTTTCATGGTAAGGTATAATATGATTTGCGAAGTGTTATGTATTCCTCGTCTACACTTCAAATGAATGTAAATGCGACACTTCCTTGCAAGGATATAGCGTTTGCAGATGTCTACGTATCGTAGCAATAGAGATGTTATGATTCTTAAAACGCGATATCGCATCTCATTTCTATGTTTCATGGTAAGGTATAATATGATTTGCGAAGTGTTATGTATTCCTCGTCTACACTTCAAATGAATGTAAATGTGACACTTCCTTGCAAGGAAATAGCGTTTGCAGATGTCTACCTATCGTAGCAATAGAGTTCTAGTGCTTCTTAAAACGCGATATCGCATCTCATTTCTATGTTTCATGGTAAGATATAATATGATTTGCGAAGTGTTATGTATTCCTCGTCTACACTTCAAATGAATGTAAATGCGACACTTCCCTGCAAGGAAGTAGCGTTTGCAGATGTCTACGTATCGTAGCAATAGAGTTCTTATCATTCTTAAAACGCGATATCGCATCTCATTTCTATGTTTCATGGTAAGGTATAATATGATTTGCGAAGTGTTATGTATTCCTCGTCTACACTTCAAATGAATGTAAATGCGACACTTCCTTGCAAGGATATAGAGTTTGCAGATGTCTACGTATCGTAGCAATAGAGATGTTATGATTCTTAAAACGCGATATCGCATCTCATTTCTATGTTTCATGGTAAGATATAACATGATTTGCGAAGTGTTATGTATTCCTCGTCTACACTTCAAATGAATGTGAATGCGATACTTCCTCGCTAGGAAATAGCGTTTGCAGATGTCTACGTATCGTAGAAATAGCTTTCTAGTGCTTCTTAAAACGCGATATCGCATCTCAATTCTATGTTTCATGGTAAGATATAATATGATTTGCGAAGTGTCATGTATTCCTCGTCTACACCTCCAATGAATGTAAATGCGACACTTCCTTGCTAGGAAATAGCGTCTGCAGATGTCTAGGTATCGTAGCAATAGAGTTCTAATGCTTCTTGAAACGCGATATCGCATCTCATTTCTATGTTTCATGGTAAGATATAATATGATTTGCGAGGTGTTATGTATTCCTCGTCTACACTTCAAATGAATGTAAATGCGACACTTCCCTGCAAGGAAATAGCGTTTGCAGATGTCTACCTATCGTAGCAATAGAGTTCTAGTGCTTCGTAAAACGCGAAATCGCATCTCATTTCTATGTTTCATGGTAAGATATAATATGATTTTTGAAGTGTCATGTATTACTCGTCTACACATCAAATGAATGTAAATGCGACACTTCCTTGCTAGGAAATAGCGTCTGAAGATGTCTACGTATCGTAGCATTAGAGTTCTTATGATTCTTAAAACGCGATATCGCATCTCATTTCTATGTTTCATGGTAAGGTATAATATGATTTGCGAAGTGTTATGTATTCCTCGTCTACACTTCAAATGAATGTAAATGTGACACTTCCTTGCAAGGAAATAGCGTTTGCAGATGTCTACCTATCGTAGCAATAGAGTTCTAGTGCTTCTTAAAACGCGATATCGCATCTCATTTCTATGTTTCATGGTAAGATATAATATGATTTGCGAAGTGTTATGTATTCCTCGTCTACACTTCAAATGAATGTAAATGCGACACTTCCCTGCAAGGAAGTAGCGTTTGCAGGTGTCTACGTATCGTAGCAATAGAGTTCTTATGATTCTTAAAACGCGATATCGCATCTCATTTCTATGTTTCATGGTAAGGTATAATATGATTTGCGAATTGTTATGTATTCCTCGTCTACACTTCAAATGAATGTAAGAGTGACACTTCCTTGTAAGGAAATAGCGTTTGCAGATGTCTAGCTATCGTAGCAACAGAGTTCTAGTGCTTCGTAAAACGCGATATCGCATCTCATTTCTATGTTTCATGGTAAGATATAATATGATTTGCGAAGTGTCATGTATTACTCGTCTACACATCAAATGAATGTAAATGCGACACTTCCTTGCTAGGAAATAGCGTCTGCAGATGTCTACGTATCGTAGCATTAGAGTTCTTATGACCCTTAAAACGCGATATCGCATCTCATTTCTATATTTCATGGTAAGGTATAATATGATTTGCGAAGTGTTATGTATTCCTCGTCTACACTTCAAATGAATGTAAATGTGACACTTCCTTGCAAGGAAATAGCGTTTGCAGATGTCTAGCTATCGTAGCAGTAGAGTTCTAGTGCTTCTTAAAACGCGATATCGCATCTCATTTCTATGTTTCATGGTAAGATATAATATGATTTGCGAAGTGTTATGTATTCCTCGTCTACACTTCAAATGAATGTAAATGCGACACTTCCCTGCAAGGAAGTAGCGTTTGCAGATGTCTACGTATCGTAGCAATAGAGTTCTTATGATTCTTAAAACGCGATATCGCATCACATTTCTATGTTTCATGGTAAGATATAATATGATTTGCGGAGTGATATGTATTCCTACTCTACACTTCAAATGAATGTAAATGCGACACTTCCTTGCAAGGAAATAGCGTTTGCAGATGTCTACGTATCGTAGCAATAGAGTTCTTATGATTCTTAAAACGCGATATCGCATCTCATTTCTATGTTTCATGGTAAGATATAACATGATTTGCGAAGTGTTATGTATTCCTCGTCTACACTTCAAATGAATGTGAATGCGATACTTCCTCGCTAGGAAATAGCGTTTGCAGATGTCTACGTATCGTAGAAATAGCTTTCTAGTGCTTCTTAAAACGCGATATCGCATCTCAATTCTATGTTTCATGGTAAGATATAATATGATTTGCGAAGTGTCATGTATTCCTCGTCTACACCTCCAATGAATGTAAATGCGACACTTCCTTGCTAGGAAATAGCGTCTGCAGATGTCTAGGTATCGTAGCAATAGAGTTCTAATGCTTCTTGAAACGCGATATCGCATCTCATTTCTATGTTTCATGGTAAGATATAATATGATTTGCGAGGTGTTATGTATTCCTCGTCTACACTTCAAATGAATGTAAATGCGACACTTCCCTGCAAGGAAATAGCGTTTGCAGATGTCTACCTATCGTAGCAATAGAGTTCTAGTGCTTCGTAAAACGCGAAATCGCATCTCATTTCTATGTTTCATGGTAAGATATAATATGATTTTTGAAGTGTCATGTATTACTCGTCTACACATCAAATGAATGTAAATGCGACACTTCCTTGCTAGGAAATAGCGTCTGAAGATGTCTACGTATCGTAGCATTAGAGTTCTTATGATTCTTAAAACGCGATATCGCATCTCATTTCTATGTTTCATGGTAAGGTATAATATGATTTGCGAAGTGTTATGTATTCCTCGTCTACACTTCAAATGAATGTAAATGTGACACTTCCTTGCAAGGAAATAGCGTTTGCAGATGTCTACCTATCGTAGCAATAGAGTTCTAGTGCTTCTTAAAACGCGATATCGCATCTCATTTCTATGTTTCATGGTAAGATATAATATGATTTGCGAAGTGTTATGTATTCCTCGTCTACACTTCAAATGAATGTAAATGCGACACTTCCCTGCAAGGAAGTAGCGTTTGCAGATGTCTACGTATCGTAGCAATAGAGTTCTTATGATTCTTAAAACGCGATATCGCATCTCATTTCTATGTTTCATGGTAAGGTATAATATGATTTGCGAATTGTTATGTATTCCTCGTCTACACTTCAAATGAATGTAAGAGTGACACTTCCTTGTAAGGAAATAGCGTTTGCAGATGTCTAGCTATCGTAGCAACAGAGTTCTAGTGCTTCGTAAAACGCGATATCGCATCTCATTTCTATGTTTCATGGTAAGATATAATATGATTTGCGAAGTGTCATGTATTACTCGTCTACACATCAAATGAATGTAAATGCGACACTTCCTTGCTAGGAAATAGCGTCTGCAGATGTCTACGTATCGTAGCATTAGAGTTCTTATGACGCTTAAAACGCGATATCGCATCTCATTTCTATATTTCATGGTAAGGTATAATATGATTTGCGAAGTGTTATGTATTCCTCGTCTACACTTCAAATGAATGTAAATGTGACACTTCCTTGCAAGGAAATAGCGTTTGCAGATGTCTAGCTATCGTAGCAGTAGAGTTCTAGTGCTTCTTAAAACGCGATATCGCATCTCATTTCTATGTTTCATGGTAAGATATAATATGATTTGCGAAGTGTTATGTATTCCTCGTCTACACTTCAAATGAATGTAAATGCGACACTTCCCTGCAAGGAAGTAGCGTTTGCAGATGTCTACGTATCGTAGCAATAGAGTTCTTATGATTCTTAAAACGCGATATCGCATCACATTTCTATGTTTCATGGTAAGATATAATATGATTTGCGGAGTGATATGTATTCCTACTCTACACTTCAAATGAATGTAAATGCGACACTTCCTTGCAAGGAAATAGCGTTTGCAGATGTCTACGTATCGTAGCAATAGAGTTCTTATGATTCTTAAAACGCGATATCGCATCTCATTTCTATGTTTCATGGTAAGATATAATATGATTTGCGAAGTGTTATGTATTTCTCGTCTACACTTCAAATGAATGTAAATGCGACACTTCTTTGCAAGGAAATTGCGTTTGCAGATATCAACGTATCGTAGTAATATAGTTCCTATGATTCTTAAAACGCGATATCGCATCTCATTTCTATGTTTCATGGTAAGATATAATATGATTTGCGAAGAGTTATGTATTCCTCGTCTACACTTCAAATGAATGTAAATGCGACACTTCCTTGCAAGGAAATAGCGTTTGCAGATGTCTACGTATCGTAGCAATAGAGTTCTTATGATTCTTAAAACGCGATATCGCATCTCATTTCTATGTTTCATGGTAAGACATAATATGATTTGCGAAGTGTTATGCATTCCTCGTCTACGATTCAAATGAATGTAAATGCGACACTTCCTTGCAAGGAAATAGCGTTTGCAGATGTCTACGTATCGAAGCAATAGAGTTCAAATGCTTCTTAAAACGAGATATTGCATCTCATATCTATGTTTCATGATAAGAAATAATATTCATTGCGAAGTGTTATGCATTCCTCGTCTACGATTCAAATGAATGTAAATGCGACACTTCCTTGCAAGGAAATAGCGTTTGCAGATGTCTACCTATCGTAGCAATAGAGTTCTAGTGCTTCGTAAAACGCGAAATCGCATCTCATTTCTATGTTTCATGGTAAGATATAATATGATTTGCGGAGTGTTATGCATTCCTCGTCTACACTTCAAATGAATGTGAATGCGACACTTCCTCGCTAGGAAATAGCGATTGCAGATGTCTGCGTATCGTAGCAGTAGAGTTCTAATGCTTCTTAAAACGCGATATCGCATCTCATTTCTATGTTTCATGGTAAGATATAATATGATTTGCGAAGTGTCATGTATTCCTCGTCCACACTTCAAATGAATGTAAATGCGACACTTCCTTGCAAGGAAATAGCGTCTGCAAATGTCTATCTATCGTAGCAGTAGTGTTCTAATGCTTCTTAGAACGCGATGTTGCATCTCATTTCTATGTTTCATGGTAAGATATAATATGATTTGCGAACTGTTATGTATTCCTCGTCTACACTTCAAATGAATGTAAGTGCGACACTTTCTCGCAAGGAAATAGCGTTTGCAGATGTCTACGTATCGAAGCAATAGAGCTCAAATGCTTCTTAAAACGAGATATTGCATCTCATATCTATGTTTCATGATAAGATATAATATGATTTGCGTAGTGTCATGTATTACTCGTCTACACATCAAATGAATGTAAATGCGACACTTCCTTGCTAGGAAATAGCGTCTGCAGATATCTACGTATCGTAGTATTAGAGTTCTTATGATTCTTAAAACGCGATATCGCATCTAATTCTATGTTTCATGGTAAGGTATAATATGATTTGCGAAGTGTTATGTATTCCTCGTCTACACTTCAAATGAATGTAAATGCGACACTTCCTTGCAAGGATATAGCGTTTGCAGATGTCTACGTATCGTAGCAATAGAGATGTTATGATTCTTAAAACGCGATATCGCATCTCATTTCTATGTTTCATGGTAAGGTATAATATGATTTGCGAAGTGTTATGTATTCCTCGTCTACACTTCAAATGAATGTAAATGTGACACTTCCTTGCAAGGAAATAGCGTTTGCAGATGTCTACCTATCGTAGCAATAGAGTTCTAGTGCTTCTTAAAACGCGATATCGCATCTCATTTCTATGTTTCATGGTAAGATATAATATGATTTGCGAAGTGTTATGTATTCCTCGTCTACACTTCAAATGAATGTAAATGCGACACTTCCCTGCAAGGAAGTAGCGTTTGCAGATGTCTACGTATCGTAGCAATAGAGTTCTTATGATTCTTAAAACGCGATATCGCATCTCATTTCTATGTTTCATGGTAAGGTATAATATGATTTGCGAATTGTTATGTATTCCTCGTCTACACTTCAAATGAATGTAAGAGTGACACTTCCTTGTAAGGAAATAGCGTTTGCAGATGTCTAGCTATCGTAGCAACAGAGTTCTAGTGCTTCGTAAAACGCGATATCGCATCTCATTTCTATGTTTCATGGTAAGATATAATATGATTTGCGAAGTGTCATGTATTACTCGTCTACACATCAAATGAATGTAAATGCGACACTTCCTTGCTAGGAAATAGCGTCTGCAGATGTCTACGTATCGTAGCATTAGAGTTCTTATGACCCTTAAAACGCGATATCGCATCTCATTTCTATATTTCATGGTAAGGTATAATATGATTTGCGAAGTGTTACGTATTCCTCGTCTACACTTCAAATGAATGTAAATGTGACACTTCCTTGCAAGGAAATAGCGTTTGCAGATGTCTAGCTATCGTAGCAGTAGAGTTCTAGTGCTTCTTAAAACGCGATATCGCATCTCATTTCTATGTTTCATGGTAAGATATAATATGATTTGCGAAGTGTTATGTATTCCTCGTCTACACTTCAAATGAATGTAAATGCGACACTTCCCTGCAAGGAAGTAGCGTTTGCAGATGTCTACGTATCGTAGCAATAGAGTTCTTATGATTCTTAAAACGCGATATCGCATCACATTTCTATGTTTCATGGTAAGATATAATATGATTTGCGGAGTGATATGTATTCCTACTCTACACTTCAAATGAATGTAAATGCGACACTTCCTTGCAAGGAAATAGCGTTTGCAGATGTCTACGTATCGTAGCAATAGAGTTCTTATGATTCTTAAAACGCGATATCGCATCTCATTTCTATGTTTCATGGTAAGATATAATATGATTTGCGAAGTGTTATGTATTTCTCGTCTACACTTCAAATGAATGTAAATGCGACACTTCTTTGCAAGGAAATTGCGTTTGCAGATATCAACGTATCGTAGTAATATAGTTCCTATGATTCTTAAAACGCGATATCGCATCTCATTTCTATGTTTCATGGTAAGATATAATATGATTTGCGAAGAGTTATGTATTCCTCGTCTACACTTCAAATGAATGTAAATGCGACACTTCCTTGCAAGGAAATAGCGTTTGCAGATGTCTACGTATCGTAGCAATAGAGTTCTTATGATTCTTAAAACGCGATATCGCATCTCATTTCTATGTTTCATGGTAAGACATAATATGATTTGCGAAGTGTTATGCATTCCTCGTCTACGATTCAAATGAATGTAAATGCGACACTTCCTTGCAAGGAAATAGCGTTTGCAGATGTCTACGTATCGAAGCAATAGAGTTCAAATGCTTCTTAAAACGAGATATTGCATCTCATATCTATGTTTCATGATAAGAAATAATATTCATTGCGAAGTGTTATGCATTCCTCGTCTACGATTCAAATGAATGTAAATGCGACACTTCCTTGCAAGGAAATAGCGTTTGCAGATGTCTACCTATCGTAGCAATAGAGTTCTAGTGCTTCGTAAAACGCGAAATCGCATCTCATTTCTATGTTTCATGGTAAGATATAATATGATTTGCGGAGTGTTATGCATTCCTCGTCTACACTTCAAATGAATGTGAATGCGACACTTCCTCGCTAGGAAATAGCGATTGCAGATTTCTGCGTATCGTAGCAGTAGAGTTCTAATGCTTCTTAAAACGCGATATCGCATCTCATTTCTATGTTTCATGGTAAGATATAATATGATTTGCGAAGTGTCATGTATTCCTCGTCCACACTTCAAATGAATGTAAATGCGACACTTCCTTGCAAGGAAATAGCGTCTGCAAATGTCTATCTATCGTAGCAGTAGTGTTCTAATGCTTCTTAGAACGCGATGTTGCATCTCATTTCTATGTTTCATGGTAAGATATAATATGATTTGCGAACTGTTATGTATTCCTCGTCTACACTTCAAATGAATGTAAGTGCGACACTTTCTCGCAAGGAAATAGCGTTTGCAGATGTCTACGTATCGAAGCAATAGAGCTCAAATGCTTCTTAAAACGAGATATTGCATCTCATATCTATGTTTCATGATAAGATATAATATGATTTGCGTAGTGTCATGTATTACTCGTCTACACATCAAATGAATGTAAATGCGACACTTCCTTGCTAGGAAATAGCGTCTGCAGATATCTACGTATCGTAGCATTAGAGTTCTTATGATTCTTAAAACGCGATATCGCATCTCATTTCTATGTTTCATGGTAAGATATAACATGATTTGCGAAGTGTTATGTATTCCTCGTCTACACTTCAAATGAATGTGAATGCGATACTTCCTCGCTAGGAAATAGCGTTTGCAGATGTCTACGTATCGTAGAAATAGCTTTCTAATGCTTCTTAAAACGCGATATCGCATCTCATTTCTATGTTTCATGGTAAGATATAATATGATTTGCGAAGTGTTATGTATTCCTCGTCTACACTTCAAATGAATGTAAATGCGACACTTCCCTGCAAGGAAATAGCGTTTGCAGATGTCTACCTATCGTAGCAATAGAGTTCTAGTGCTTCGTAAAACGCGAAATCGCATCTCATTTCTATGTTTCATGGTAAGATATAATATGATTTTTGAAGTGTCATGTATTACTCGTCTACACATCAAATGAATGTAAATGCGACACTTCCTTGCTAGGAAATAGCGTCTGCAGATGTCTACGTATCGTAGCATTAGAGTTCTTATGATTCTTATAACGCGATATCGCATCTCATTTCTATGTTTCATGGTAAGGTATAATATGATTTGCGAAGTGTTATGTATTCCTCGTCTACACTTCAAATGAATGTAAATGTGACACTTCCTTGCAAGGAAATAGCGTTTGCAGATGTCTACCTATCGTAGCAATAGAGTTCTAGTGCTTCTTAAAACGCGATATCGCATCTCATTTCTATGTTTCATGGTAAGATATAATATGATTTGCGAAGTGTTATGTATTCCTCGTCTACACTTCAAATGAATGTAAATGCGACACTTCCCTGCAAGGAAGTAGCGTTTGCAGATGTCTACGTATCGTAGCAATAGAGTTCTTATGATTCTTAAAACGCGATATCGCATCACATTTCTATGTTTCATGGTAAGATATAATATGATTTGCGGAGTGATATGTATTCCTACTCTACACTTCAAATGAATGTAAATGCGACACTTCCTTGCAAGGAAATAGCGTTTGCAGATGTCTACGTATCGTAGCAATAGAGTTCTTATGATTCTTAAAACGCGATATCGCATCTCATTTCTATGTTTCATGGTAAGATATAATATGATTTGCGAAGTGTTATGTATTTCTCGTCTACACTTCAAATGAATGTAAATGCGACACTTCTTTGCAAGGAAATTGCGTTTGCAGATATCAACGTATCGTAGTAATATAGTTCCTATGATTCTTAAAATGCGATATCGCATCTCATTTCTATGTTTCATGGTAAGATATAATATGATTTGCGAAGAGTTATGTATTCCTCGTCTACACTTCAAATGAATGTAAATGCGACACTTCCTTGCAAGGAAATAGCGTTTGCAGATGTCTACGTATCGTAGCAATAGAGTTCTTATGATTCTTAAAACGCGATATCGCATCTCATTTCTATGTTTCATGGTAAGACATAATATGATTTGCGAAGTGTTATGCATTCCTCGTCTACGATTCAAATGAATGTAAATGCGACACTTCCTTGCAAGGAAATAGCGTTTGCAGATGTCTACGTATCGAAGCAATAGAGTTCAAATGCTTCTTAAAACGAGATATTGCATCTCATATCTATGTTTCATGATAAGAAATAATATTCATTGCGAAATGTTATGCATTCCTCGTCTACGATTCAAATGAATGTAAATGCGACACTTCCTTGCAAGGAAATAGCGTTTGCAGATGTCTACCTATCGTAGCAATAGAGTTCTAGTGCTTCGTAAAACGCGAAATCGCATCTCATTTCTATGTTTCATGGTAAGATATAATATGATTTGCGGAGTGTTATGCATTCCTCGTCTACACTTCAAATGAATGTGAATGCGACACTTCCTCGCTAGGAAATAGCGATTGCAGATTTCTGCGTATCGTAGCAGTAGAGTTCTAATGCTTCTTAAAACGCGATATCGCATCTCATTTCTATGTTTCATGGTAAGATATAATATGATTTGCGAAGTGTCATGTATTCCTCGTCCACACTTCAAATGAATGTAAATGCGACACTTCCTTGCAAGGAAATAGCGTCTGCAAATGTCTATCTATCGTAGCAGTAGTGTTCTAATGCTTCTTAGAACGCGATGTTGCATCTCATTTCTATGTTTCATGGTAAGATATAATATGATTTGCGAACTGTTATGTATTCCTCGTCTACACTTCAAATGAATGTAAGTGCGACACTTTCTCGCAAGGAAATAGCGTTTGCAGATGTCTACGTATCGAAGCAATAGAGCTCAAATGCTTCTTAAAACGAGATATTGCATCTCATATCTATGTTTCATGATAAGATATAATATGATTTGCGTAGTGTCATGTATTACTCGTCTACACATCAAATGAATGTAAATGCGACACTTCCTTGCTAGGAAATAGCGTCTGCAGATATCTACGTATCGTAGCATTAGAGTTCTTATGATTCTTAAAACGCGATATCGCATCTCATTTCTATGTTTCATGGTAAGATATAACATGATTTGCGAAGTGTTATGTATTCCTCGTCTACACTTCAAATGAATGTGAATGCGATACTTCCTCGCTAGGAAATAGCGTTTGCAGATGTCTACGTATCGTAGAAATAGCTTTCTAATGCTTCTTAAAACGCGATATCGCATCTCATTTCTATGTTTCATGGTAAGATATAATATGATTTGCGAAGTGTTATGTATTCCTCGTCTACACTTCAAATGAATGTAAATGCGACACTTCCCTGCAAGGAAATAGCGTTTGCAGATGTCTACCTATCGTAGCAATAGAGTTCTAGTGCTTCGTAAAACGCGAAATCGCATCTCATTTCTATGTTTCATGGTAAGATATAATATGATTTTTGAAGTGTCATGTATTACTCGTCTACACATCAAATGAATGTAAATGCGACACTTCCTTGCTAGGAAATAGCG
Source organism: Xylocopa sonorina (assembly GCF_050948175.1). NCBI lineage: Eukaryota > Metazoa > Arthropoda > Insecta > Hymenoptera > Apidae > Xylocopa > Xylocopa sonorina. Next base: position 562,756 of record NW_027490231.1, on the reverse strand, counting down.
TCTGCAGATGTCTACGTATCGTAGCATTAGAGTTCTTATGATTCTTATAACGCGATATCGCATCTCATTTCTATGTTTCATGGTAAGGTATAATATGATTTGCGAAGTGTTATGTATTCCTCGTCTACACTTCAAATGAATGTAAATGTGACACTTCCTTGCAAGGAAATAGCGTTTGCAGATGTCTACCTATCGTAGCAATAGAGTTCTAGTGCTTCTTAAAACGCGATATCGCATCTCATTTCTATGTTTCATGGTAAGATATAATATGATTTGCGAAGTGTTATGTATTCCTCGTCTACACTTCAAATGAATGTAAATGCGACACTTCCCTGCAAGGAAGTAGCGTTTGCAGATGTCTACGTATCGTAGCATTAGAGTTCTTATGATCCTTAAAACGCGATATCGCATCCCATTTCTATATTTCATGGTAAGGTATAATATGATTTGCGAAGTGTTATGTATTCCTCGTCTACACTTCAAATGCATGTAAATGTGACACTTCCTTGCAAGGAAATAGCGTTTGCAGATGTCTAGCTATCGTAGCAATAGAGTTCTAGTGCTTCTTAAAACGCGATATCGCATCTCATTTCTATGTTTCATGGTAAGATATAATATGATTTGCGAAGTGTTATGTATTCCTCGTCTACACTTCAAATGAATGTAAATGCGACACTTCCCTGCAAGGAAGTAGCGTTTGCAGATGTCTACGTATCGTAGCAATAGAGTTCTTATGATTCTTAAAACGCGATATCGCATCACATTTCTATGTTTCATGGTAAGATATAATATGATTTGCGGAGTGATATGTATTCCTACTCTACACTTCAAATGAATGTAAATGCGACACTTCCTTGCAAGGAAATAGCGTTTGCAGATGTCTACGTATCGTAGCAATAGAGTTCTTATGATTCTTAAAACGCGATATCGCATCTCATTTCTATGTTTCATGGTAAGATATAATATGATTTGCGAAGTGTTATGTATTTCTCGTCTACACTTCAAATGAATGTAAATGCGACACTTCTTTGCAAGGAAATTGCGTTTGCAGATATCAACGTATCGTAGTAATATAGTTCCTATGATTCTTAAAACGCGATATCGCATCTCATTTCTATGTTTCTTGATAAGATATAATATGATTTGCGAAGTGTCATGTATTCCTCGTCTACACTTCAAATGAATGTAAATGCGACACTTCCTTGCAAGGAAATAGCGTCTTCAGATGTCTAGGTATCGTAGCAATAGAGTTCTTAAGCTTCTTAAAACGCGATATTGCATCTCATTTCTGCTTCATGGTAATATATAATATGATTTGCGAAGTGTCATGTATTCCTCGTCTACACATCAAATGAATGTAAATGCGACACTTCCTTGCTAGGAAATAGCGTCTGCATATGTCTAGGTATCGTAGCAATAAAGTTCTAATGCTTCTTAAAACGCGATATCGCATCTCATTTCTATGTTTCATGGTAAGATATAATATGATTTGCGAAGTGTTATGCATTCCTCGTCTACGATTCAAGAGAATGTAAATGCGACACTTCCTTGCACGGAAATAGCGTTTGCAGATGTCTACGTATCGTAGCAATAGAGTTCTTATGATTCTTAAAACGCGATATCGCATCTCATTTCTATGTTTCATGGTAAGATATAACATGATTTGCGAAGTGTTATGTGTTCCTCGTCTACACTTCAAATGATTGTTAATGCGATACTTCCTCGCTAGGAAATAGCGTTTGCAGATGTCTACGTACCGTAGCAATAGCTTTCTAGTGCTTCTTGAAACGCGATATCGCATCTCATTTCTATGTTTCATGGTAAGATATAGTATGATTTGCGAAGTGTTATGTATTCCTCGTCTGCACTTCAAATGAATGTAAATGCGACACTTCCCTGCAAGGAAATAGCGTTTGCAGATGTCTACGTATCGTAGCAATAGAGTTCTTATGATTCTTAAAACGCGATATCGCATCTCATTTCTATGTTTCATGGTAAGGTATAATATGATTTGCGAAGTGTTATGTATTCCTCGTCTACACTTCAAATGAATGTAAATGTGACACTTCCTTGCAAGGAAATAGCGTTTGCAGATGTCTACCTATCGTAGCAATAGAGTTCTAGTGCATCTTAAAACGCGATATCGCATCTCATTTCTATGTTTCATGGTAAGATATAATATGATTTGCGAAGTGTTATGTATTCCTCGTCTACACTTCAAATGAATGTAAATGCGACACTTCCCTGCAAGGAAGTAGCGTTTGCAGATGTCTACGTATCGAAGCAATAGAGTTCAAATGATTCTTAAAACGAGATATTGCATCTCATATCTATGTTTCTTGATAAGATATAATATGATTTGCGAAGTGTCATGTATTCCTCGTCTACACTTCAAATGAATGTAAATGCGACACTTCCTTGCAAGGAAATAGCGTCTTCAGATGTCTAGGTATCGTAGCAAAAGAGTTCTTAAGCTTCTTAAAACGCGATATTGCATCTCATTTCTGCTTCATGGTAAGATATAATATGATTTGCGAAGTGTCATGTATTCCTCGTCTACACATCAAATGAATGTAAATGCGACACTTCCTTGCTAGGAAATAGCGTCTGCAGATGTCTAGCTATCGTAGCAATAAAGTTCTAATGCTTCTTAAAACGCGATATCGCATCTCATTTCTATGTTTCATGGTAAGATATAATATGATTTGCGAAGTGTTATGTATTCCTCGTCTACACTTCAAATGAATGTAAATGCGACACTTCCCTGCAAGGAAGTAGCGTTTGCAGATGTCTACGTATCGTAGCAATAGAGTTCTTATGATTCTTAAAACGCGATATCGCATCTCATTCCTATGTTTCATGGTAAGGTATAATATGATTTGCGAATTGTTATGTATTCCTCGTCTACACTTCAAATGAATGTAAGAGTGACACTTCCTTGTAAGGAAATAGCGTTTGCAGATGTCTAGCTATCGTAGCAACAGAGTTCTAGTGCTTCGTAAAACGCGATATCGCATCTCATTTCTATGTTTCATGGTAAGATATAATATGATTTGCGAAGTGTCATGTATTACTCGTCTACACATCAAATGAATGTAAATGCGACACTTCCTTGCTAGGAAATAGCGTCTGCAGATGTCTACGTATCGTAGCATTAGAGTTCTTATGACCCTTAAAACGCGATATCGCATCTCATTTCTATATTTCATGGTAAGGTATAATATGATTTGCGAAGTGTTATGTATTCCTCGTCTACACTTCAAATGAATGTAAATGTGACACTTCCTTGCAAGGAAATAGCGTTTGCAGATGTCTAGCTATCGTAGCAATAGAGTTCTAGTGCTTCTTAAAACGCGATATCGCATCTCATTTCTATGTTTCATGGTAAGATATAATATGATTTGCGAAGTGTTATGTATTCCTCGTCTACACTTCAAATGAATGTAAATGCGACACTTCCCTGCAAGGAAGTAGCGTTTGCAGATGTCTACGTATCGAAGCAATAGAGTTCAAATGATTCTTAAAACGAGATATTGCATCTCATATCTATGTTTCTTGATAAGATATAATATGATTTGCGAAGTGTCATGTATTCCTCGTCTACACTTCAAATGAATGTAAATGCGACACTTCCTTGCAAGGAAATAGCGTCTTCAGATGTCTAGGTATCGTAGCAAAAGAGTTCTTAAGCTTCTTAAAACGCGATATTGCATCTCATTTCTGCTTCATGGTAAGATATAATATGATTTGCGAAGTGTCATGTATTCCTCGTCTACACATCAAATGAATGTAAATGCGACACTTCCTTGCTAGGAAATAGCGTCTGCAGATGTCTAGCTATCGTAGCAATAAAGTTCTAATGCTTCTTAAAACGCGATATCGCATCTCATTTCTATGTTTCATGGTAAGATATAATATGATTTGCGAAGTGTTATGTATTCCTCGTCTACACTTCAAATGAATGTAAATGCGACACTTCCCTGCAAGGAAGTAGCGTTTGCAGATGTCTACGTATCGTAGCAATAGAGTTCTTATGATTCTTAAAACGCGATATCGCATCTCATTCCTATGTTTCATGGTAAGGTATAATATGATTTGCGAATTGTTATGTATTCCTCGTCTACACTTCAAATGAATGTAAGAGTGACACTTCCTTGTAAGGAAATAGCGTTTGCAGATGTCTAGCTATCGTAGCAACAGAGTTCTAGTGCTTCGTAAAACGCGATATCGCATCTCATTTCTATGTTTCATGGTAAGATATAATATGATTTGCGAAGTGTCATGTATTACTCGTCTACACATCAAATGAATGTAAATGCGACACTTCCTTGCTAGGAAATAGCGTCTGCAGATGTCTACGTATCGTAGCATTAGAGTTCTTATGACCCTTAAAACGCGATATCGCATCTCATTTCTATATTTCATGGTAAGGTATAATATGATTTGCGAAGTGTTATGTATTCCTCGTCTACACTTCAAATGAATGTAAATGTGACACTTCCTTGCAAGGAAATAGCGTTTGCAGATGTCTAGCTATCGTAGCAATAGAGTTCTAGTGCTTCTTAAAACGCGATATCGCATCTCATTTCTATGTTTCATGGTAAGATATAATATGATTTGCGAAGTGTTATGTATTCCTCGTCTACACTTCAAATGAATGTAAATGCGACACTTCCCTGCAAGGAAGTAGCGTTTGCAGATGTCTACGTATCGTAGCAATAGAGTTCTTATCATTCTTAAAACGCGATATCGCATCTCATTTCTATGTTTCATGGTAAGGTATAATATGATTTGCGAAGTGTTATGCATTCCTCGTCTACGATTCAAATGAATGTAAATGCGACACTTCCTTGCAAGGATATAGCGTTTGCAGATGTCTACGTATCGTAGCAATAGAGATGTTATGATTCTTAAAACGCGATATCGCATCTCATTTCTATGTTTCATGGTAAGATATAACATGATTTGCGAAGTGTTATGTATTCCTCGTCTACACTTCAAATGAATGTGAATGCGATACTTCCTCGCTAGGAAATAGCGTTTGCAGGTGTCTACGTATCGTAGCAATAGCTTTCTAGTGCTTCTTAAAACGCGATATCGCATCTCAATTCTATGTTTCATGGTAAGATATAATATGATTTGCGAAGTGTCATGTATTCGTCGTCTACACCTCAAATGAATGTAAATGCGACACTTCCTTGCTAGGAAATAGCGTCTGCAGATGTCTAGGTATCGTAGCAATAGAGTTCTAATGCTTCTTGAAACGCGATATCGCATCTCATTTCTATGTTTCATGGTAAGATATAATATGATTTGCGAGGTGTTATGTATTCCTCGTCTACACTTCAAATGAATGTAAATGCGACACTTCCCTGCAAGGAAATAGCGTTTGCAGATGTCTACCTATCGTAGCAATAGAGTTCTAGTGCTTCGTAAAACGCGAAATCGCATCTCATTTCTATGTTTCATGGTAAGATATAATATGATTTTTGAAGTGTCATGTATTACTCGTCTACACATCAAATGAATGTAAATGCGACACTTCCCTGCAAGGAAGTATCGTTTGCAGATGTCTACGTATCGTAGCAATAGAGTTCTTATGATTCTTAAAACGCGATATCGCATCTCATTTCTATGTTTCATGGTAAGGTATAATATGATTTGCGAATTGTTATGTATTCCTCGTCTACACTTCAAATGAATGTAAGAGTGACACTTCCTTGTAAGGAAATAGCGTTTGCAGATGTCTAGCTATCGTAGCAACAGAGTTCTAGTGCTTCGTAAAACGCGATATCGCATCTCATTTCTATGTTTCATGGTAAGATATAATATGATTTGCGAAGTGTTATGTATTCCTCGTCTACACTTCAAATGAATGTAAATGCGACACTTCCCTGCAAGGAAGTAGCGTTTGCAGATGTCTACGTATCGAAGCAATAGAGTTCAAATGATTCTTAAAACGAGATATTGCATCTCATATCTATGTTTCTTGATAAGATATAATATGATTTGCGAAGTGTCATGTATTCCTCGTCTACACTTCAAATGAATGTAAATGCGACACTTCCTTGCAAGGAAATAGCGTCTTCAGATGTCTAGGTATCGTAGCAAAAGAGTTCTTAAGCTTCTTAAAACGCGATATTGCATCTCATTTCTGCTTCATGGTAAGATATAATATGATTTGCGAAGTGTCATGTATTCCTCGTCTACACATCAAATGAATGTAAATGCGACACTTCCTTGCTAGGAAATAGCGTCTGCAGATGTCTAGCTATCGTAGCAATAAAGTTCTAATGCTTCTTAAAACGCGATATCGCATCTCATTTCTATGTTTCATGGTAAGATATAATATGATTTGCGAAGTGTTATGTATTCCTCGTCTACACTTCAAATGAATGTAAATGCGACACTTCCCTGCAAGGAAGTAGCGTTTGCAGATGTCTACGTATCGTAGCAATAGAGTTCTTATGATTCTTAAAACGCGATATCGCATCTCATTCCTATGTTTCATGGTAAGGTATAATATGATTTGCGAATTGTTATGTATTCCTCGTCTACACTTCAAATGAATGTAAGAGTGACACTTCCTTGTAAGGAAATAGCGTTTGCAGATGTCTAGCTATCGTAGCAACAGAGTTCTAGTGCTTCGTAAAACGCGATATCGCATCTCATTTCTATGTTTCATGGTAAGATATAATATGATTTGCGAAGTGTCATGTATTACTCGTCTACACATCAAATGAATGTAAATGCGACACTTCCTTGCTAGGAAATAGCGTCTGCAGATGTCTACGTATCGTAGCATTAGAGTTCTTATGACCCTTAAAACGCGATATCGCATCTCATTTCTATATTTCATGGTAAGGTATAATATGATTTGCGAAGTGTTATGTATTCCTCGTCTACACTTCAAATGAATGTAAATGTGACACTTCCTTGCAAGGAAATAGCGTTTGCAGATGTCTAGCTATCGTAGCAATAGAGTTCTAGTGCTTCTTAAAACGCGATATCGCATCTCATTTCTATGTTTCATGGTAAGATATAATATGATTTGCGAAGTGTTATGTATTCCTCGTCTACACTTCAAATGAATGTAAATGCGACACTTCCCTGCAAGGAAGTAGCGTTTGCAGATGTCTACGTATCGAAGCAATAGAGTTCAAATGATTCTTAAAACGAGATATTGCATCTCATATCTATGTTTCTTGATAAGATATAATATGATTTGCGAAGTGTCATGTATTCCTCGTCTACACTTCAAATGAATGTAAATGCGACACTTCCTTGCAAGGAAATAGCGTCTTCAGATGTCTAGGTATCGTAGCAAAAGAGTTCTTAAGCTTCTTAAAACGCGATATTGCATCTCATTTCTGCTTCATGGTAAGATATAATATGATTTGCGAAGTGTCATGTATTCCTCGTCTACACATCAAATGAATGTAAATGCGACACTTCCTTGCTAGGAAATAGCGTCTGCAGATGTCTAGCTATCGTAGCAATAAAGTTCTAATGCTTCTTAAAACGCGATATCGCATCTCATTTCTATGTTTCATGGTAAGATATAATATGATTTGCGAAGTGTTATGTATTCCTCGTCTACACTTCAAATGAATGTAAATGCGACACTTCCCTGCAAGGAAGTAGCGTTTGCAGATGTCTACGTATCGTAGCAATAGAGTTCTTATGATTCTTAAAACGCGATATCGCATCTCATTCCTATGTTTCATGGTAAGGTATAATATGATTTGCGAATTGTTATGTATTCCTCGTCTACACTTCAAATGAATGTAAGAGTGACACTTCCTTGTAAGGAAATAGCGTTTGCAGATGTCTAGCTATCGTAGCAACAGAGTTCTAGTGCTTCGTAAAACGCGATATCGCATCTCATTTCTATGTTTCATGGTAAGATATAATATGATTTGCGAAGTGTCATGTATTACTCGTCTACACATCAAATGAATGTAAATGCGACACTTCCTTGCTAGGAAATAGCGTCTGCAGATGTCTACGTATCGTAGCATTAGAGTTCTTATGACCCTTAAAACGCGATATCGCATCTCATTTCTATATTTCATGGTAAGGTATAATATGATTTGCGAAGTGTTATGTATTCCTCGTCTACACTTCAAATGAATGTAAATGTGACACTTCCTTGCAAGGAAATAGCGTTTGCAGATGTCTAGCTATCGTAGCAATAGAGTTCTAGTGCTTCTTAAAACGCGATATCGCATCTCATTTCTATGTTTCATGGTAAGATATAATATGATTTGCGAAGTGTTATGTATTCCTCGTCTACACTTCAAATGAATGTAAATGCGACACTTCCCTGCAAGGAAGTAGCGTTTGCAGATGTCTACGTATCGTAGCAATAGAGTTCTTATCATTCTTAAAACGCGATATCGCATCTCATTTCTATGTTTCATGGTAAGGTATAATATGATTTGCGAAGTGTTATGCATTCCTCGTCTACGATTCAAATGAATGTAAATGCGACACTTCCTTGCAAGGATATAGCGTTTGCAGATGTCTACGTATCGTAGCAATAGAGATGTTATGATTCTTAAAACGCGATATCGCATCTCATTTCTATGTTTCATGGTAAGATATAACATGATTTGCGAAGTGTTATGTATTCCTCGTCTACACTTCAAATGAATGTGAATGCGATACTTCCTCGCTAGGAAATAGCGTTTGCAGGTGTCTACGTATCGTAGCAATAGCTTTCTAGTGCTTCTTAAAACGCGATATCGCATCTCAATTCTATGTTTCATGGTAAGATATAATATGATTTGCGAAGTGTCATGTATTCGTCGTCTACACCTCAAATGAATGTAAATGCGACACTTCCTTGCTAGGAAATAGCGTCTGCAGATGTCTAGGTATCGTAGCAATAGAGTTCTAATGCTTCTTGAAACGCGATATCGCATCTCATTTCTATGTTTCATGGTAAGATATAATATGATTTGCGAGGTGTTATGTATTCCTCGTCTACACTTCAAATGAATGTAAATGCGACACTTCCCTGCAAGGAAATAGCGTTTGCAGATGTCTACCTATCGTAGCAATAGAGTTCTAGTGCTTCGTAAAACGCGAAATCGCATCTCATTTCTATGTTTCATGGTAAGATATAATATGATTTTTGAAGTGTCATGTATTACTCGTCTACACATCAAATGAATGTAAATGCGACACTTCCCTGCAAGGAAGTATCGTTTGCAGATGTCTACGTATCGTAGCAATAGAGTTCTTATGATTCTTAAAACGCGATATCGCATCTCATTTCTATGTTTCATGGTAAGGTATAATATGATTTGCGAATTGTTATGTATTCCTCGTCTACACTTCAAATGAATGTAAGAGTGACACTTCCTTGTAAGGAAATAGCGTTTGCAGATGTCTAGCTATCGTAGCAACAGAGTTCTAGTGCTTCGTAAAACGCGATATCGCATCTCATTTCTATGTTTCATGGTAAGATATAATATGATTTGCGAAGTGTCATGTATTACTCGTCTACACATCAAATGAATGTAAATGCGACACTTCCTTGCTAGGAAATAGCGTCTGCAGATGTCTACGTATCGTAGCATTAGAGTTCTTATGACCCTTAAAACGCGATATCGCATCTCATTTCTATATTTCATGGTAAGGTATAATATGATTTGCGAAGTGTTACGTATTCCTCGTCTACACTTCAAATGAATGTAAATGTGACACTTCCTTGCAAGGAAATAGCGTTTGCAGATGTCTAGCTATCGTAGCAATAGAGTTCTAGTGCTTCTTAAAACGCGATATCGCATCCCATTTCTATGTTTCATGGTAAGATATAATATGATTTGCGAAGTGTTATGTATTCCTCGTCTACACTTCAAATGAATGTAAATGCGACACTTCCCTGCAAGGAAGTAGCGTTTGCAGATGTCTACGTATCGTAGCAATAGAGTTCTTATGATTCTTAAAACGCGATATCGCATCACATTTCTATGTTTCATGGTAAGATATAATATGATTTGCGGAGTGATATGTATTCCTACTCTACACTTCAAATGAATGTAAATGCGACACTTCCTTGCAAGGAAATAGCGTTTGCAGATGTCTACGTATCGTAGCAATAGAGTTCTTATGATTCTTAAAACGCGATATCGCATCTCATTTCTATGTTTCATGGTAAGATATAATATGATTTGCGAAGTGTTATGTATTTCTCGTCTACACTTCAAATGAATGTAAATGCGACACTTCTTTGCAAGGAAATTGCGTTTGCAGATATCAACGTATCGTAGTAATATAGTTCCTATGATTCTTAAAACGCGATATCGCATCTCATTTCTATGTTTCATGGTAAGATATAATATGATTTGCGAAGAGTTATGTATTCCTCGTCTACACTTCAAATGAATGTAAATGCGACACTTCCTTGCAAGGAAATAGCGTTTGCAGATGTCTACGTATCGTAGCAATAGAGTTCTTATGATTCTTAAAACGCGATATCGCATCTCATTTCTATGTTTCATGGTAAGACATAATATGATTTGCGAAGAGTTATGCATTCCTCGTCTACGATTCAAATGAATGTAAATGCGACACTTCCTTGCAAGGAAATAGCGTTTGCAGATGTCTACGTATCGAAGCAATAGAGTTCAAATGCTTCTTAAAACGAGATATTGCATCTCATATCTATGTTTCATGATAAGAAATAATATTCATTGCGAAGTGTTATGCATTCCTCGTCTACGATTCAAATGAATGTAAGTGCGACACTTCCTTGCAAGGAAATAGCGTTTGCAGATGTCTACGTATCGTAGCAATAGAGTTCTAATGCTTCTTAAAACGCGATATCGCATCTCATTTCTATGTTTCATGGTAAGATATAATATGATTTGCGGAGTGTTATGTATTCCTCGTCTACACTTCAAATGAATGTGAATGCGACACTTCCTCGCTAGGAAATAGCGTTTGCAGATGTCTACGTATCGTAGCAATAGAGTTCTTATGATTCTTAAAACGCGATATCGCATCTCATTTCTATGTTTCATGGTAAGATATAACATGATTTGCGAAGTGTTATGTGTTCCTCGTCTACACTTCAAATGATTGTTAATGCGATACTTCCTCGCTAGGAAATAGCGTTTGCAGATGTCTACGTACCGTAGCAATAGCTTTCTAGTGCTTCTTGAAACGCGATATCGCATCTCATTTCTATGTTTCATGGTAAGATATAGTATGATTTGCGAAGTGTTATGTATTCCTCGTCTGCACTTCAAATGAATGTAAATGCGACACTTCCCTGCAAGGAAATAGCGTTTGCAGATGTCTACGTATCGTAGCAATAGAGTTCTTATGATTCTTAAAACGCGATATCGCATTTCTAATTTCTATGTTTCATGGTAAGGTATAATATGATTTGCGAAGTGTTATGTATTCCTCGTCTACACTTCAAATGAATGTAAATGTGACACTTCCTTGCAAGGAAATAGCGTTTGCAGATGTCTACCTATCGTAGCAATAGAGTTCTAGTGCTTCTTAAAACGCGATATCGCATCTCATTTCTATGTTTCTTGGTAAGATATAATATGATTTGCGAAGTGTTATGTATTCCTCGTCTACACTTCAAATGAATGTAAATGCGACAGTTCCCTGCAAGGAAGTAGCGTTTGCAGATGTCTACGTATCGAAGCAATAGAGTTCAAATGATTCTTAAAACGAGATATTGCATCTCATATCTATGTTTCTTGATAAGATATAATATGATTTGCGAAGTGTCATGTATTCCTCGTCTACACTTCAAATGAATGTAAATGCGACACTTCCTTGCAAGGAAATAGCGTCTTCAGATGTCTAGGTATCGTAGCAAAAGAGTTCTTAAGCTTCTTAAAACGCGATATTGCATCTCATTTCTGCTTCATGGTAAGATATAATATGATTTGCGAAGTGTCATGTATTCCTCGTCTACACATCAAATGAATGTAAATGCGACACTTCCTTGCTAGGAAATAGCGTCTGCAGATGTCTAGCTATCGTAGCAATAAAGTTCTAATGCTTCTTAAAACGCGATATCGCATCTCATTTCTATGTTTCATGGTAAGATATAATATGATTTGCGAAGTGTTATGTATTCCTCGTCTACACTTCAAATGAATGTAAATGTGACACTTCCTTGCAAGGAAATAGCGTTTGCAGATGTCTACGTATCGTAGCAATAGAGTTCTTATGATTCTTAAAACGCGATATCGCATCTCATTTCTATGTTTCATGGTAAGACATAATATGATTTGCGAAGTGTTATGCATTCCTCGTCTACGATTCAAATGAATGTAAATGCGACACTTCCTTGCAAGGAAATAGCGTTTGCAGATGTCTACGTATCGAAGCAATAGAGTTCAAATGCTTCTTAAAACGAGATATTGCATCTCATATCTATGTTTCATGATAAGAAATAATATTCATTGCGAAGTGTTATGCATTCCTCGTCTACGATTCAAATGAATGTAAATGCGACACTTCCTTGCAAGGAAATAGCGTTTGCAGATGTCTACCTATCGTAGCAATAGAGTTCTAGTGCTTCGTAAAACGCGAAATCGCATCTCATTTCTATGTTTCATGGTAAGATATAATATGATTTGCGGAGTGTTATGCATTCCTCGTCTACACTTCAAATGAATGTGAATGCGACACTTCCTCGCTAGGAAATAGCGATTGCAGATTTCTGCGTATCGTAGCAGTAGAGTTCTAATGCTTCTTAAAACGCGATATCGCATCTCATTTCTATGTTTCATGGTAAGATATAATATGATTTGCGAAGTGTCATGTATTCCTCGTCCACACTTCAAATGAATGTAAATGCGACACTTCCTTGCAAGGAAATAGCGTCTGCAAATGTCTATCTATCGTAGCAGTAGTGTTCTAATGCTTCTTAGAACGCGATGTTGCATCTCATTTCTATGTTTCATGGTAAGATATAATATGATTTGCGAACTGTTATGTATTCCTCGTCTACACTTCAAATGAATGTAAGTGCGACACTTTCTCGCAAGGAAATAGCGTTTGCAGATGTCTACGTATCGAAGCAATAGAGCTCAAATGCTTCTTAAAACGAGATATTGCATCTCATATCTATGTTTCATGATAAGATATAATATGATTTGCGTAGTGTCATGTATTACTCGTCTACACATCAAATGAATGTAAATGCGACACTTCCTTGCTAGGAAATTGCGTCTGCAGATATCTACGTATCGTAGCATTAGAGTTCTTATGATTCTTAAAACGCGATATCGCATCTCATTTCTATGTTTCATGGTAAGATATAACATGATTTGCGAAGTGTTATGTATTCCTCGTCTACACTTCAAATGAATGTGAATGCGATACTTCCTCGCTAGGAAATAGCGTTTGCAGATGTCTACGTATCGTAGAAATAGCTTTCTAGTGCTTCTTAAAACGCGATATCGCATCTCAATTCTATGTTTCATGGTAAGATATAATATGATTTGCTAAGTGTCATGTATTCCTCGTCTACACCTCAAATGAATGTAAATGCGACACTTCCTTGCTAGGAAATAGCGTCTGCAGATGTCTAGGTATCGTAGCAATGGAGTTCTAATGCTTCTTGAAACGCGATATCGCATCTCATTTCTATGTTTCATGGTAAGATATAATATGATTTGCGAGGTGTTATGTATTCCTCGTCTACACTTCAAATGAATGTAAATGCGACACTTCCCTGCAAGGAAATAGCGTTTGCAGATGTCTACCTATCGTAGCAATAGAGTTCTAGTGCTTCGTAAAACGCGAAATCGCATCTCATTTCTATGTTTCATGGTAAGATATAATATGATTTTTGAAGTGTCATGTATTACTCGTCTACACATCAAATGAATGTAAATGCGACACTTCCTTGCTAGGAAATAGCGTCTGCAGATGTCTACGTATCGTAGCATTAGAGTTCTTATGATTCTTATAACGCGATATCGCATCTCATTTCTATGTTTCATGGTAAGATATAATATGATTTGCGGAGTGTTATGTATTCCTCGTCTACACTTCAAATGAATGTAAGTGCGACACTTTCTCGCAAGGAAATAGCGTTTGCAGATGTCTACGTATCGAAGCAATAGAGCTCAAATGCTTCTTAAAACGAGATATTGCATCTCATATCTATGTTTCATGATAAGATATAATATGATTTGCGTAGTGTCATGTATTACTCGTCTACACATCAAATGAATGTAAATGCGACACTTCCTTGCTAGGAAATTGCGTCTGCAGATATCTACGTATCGTAGCATTAGAGTTCTTATGATTCTTAAAACGCGATATCGCATCTCATTTCTATGTTTCATGGTAAGATATAACATGATTTGCGAAGTGTTATGTATTCCTCGTCTACACTTCAAATGAATGTGAATGCGATACTTCCTCGCTAGGAAATAGCGTTTGCAGATGTCTACGTATCGTAGAAATAGCTTTCTAGTGCTTCTTAAAACGCGATATCGCATCTCAATTCTATGTTTCATGGTAAGATATAATATGATTTGCTAAGTGTCATGTATTCCTCGTCTACACCTCAAATGAATGTAAATGCGACACTTCCTTGCTAGGAAATAGCGTCTGCAGATGTCTAGGTATCGTAGCAATGGAGTTCTAATGCTTCTTGAAACGCGATATCGCATCTCATTTCTATGTTTCATGGTAAGATATAATATGATTTGCGAGGTGTTATGTATTCCTCGTCTACACTTCAAATGAATGTAAATGCGACACTTCCCTGCAAGGAAATAGCGTTTGCAGATGTCTACCTATCGTAGCAATAGAGTTCTAGTGCTTCGTAAAACGCGAAATCGCATCTCATTTCTATGTTTCATGGTAAGATATAATATGATTTTTGAAGTGTCATGTATTACTCGTCTACACATCAAATGAATGTAAATGCGACACTTCCTTGCTAGGAAATAGCGTCTGCAGATGTCTACGTATCGTAGCATTAGAGTTCTTATGATTCTTATAACGCGATATCGCATCTCATTTCTATGTTTCATGGTAAGATATAATATGATTTGCGGAGTGTTATGTATTCCTCGTCTACACTTCAAATGAATGTGAATGCGACACTTCCTCGCTAGGAAATAGCGTTTGCAGATGTCTGCGTATCGTAGCAGTAGAGTTCTAATGCTTCTTAAAACGCGATATCGCATCTCATTTCTATGTTTCATGGTAAGATATAATATGATTTGCGAAGTGTTATGTATTCCTCGTCTACACATCAAATGAATGTAAATGCGACACTTTCTTGCAAGGGAATAGCGTTTGCAGATGTCTACGTATCGAAGCAATAGAGTTCAGATGCTTCTTAAAACGAGATATTGCATCTCATATCTATGTTTCATGATAAGATAAAATATTCATTGCGAAGTGCTATGTATTCCTCGTCTACGATTCAAATGAATGTAAATGCGACACTTCCTTGCAAGGAAATTGCGTTTGCTGATGTCTACGTATCGTAGCAATAGAGTTCTAATGCTTCTTAAAACGCGATATCGCATCACATTTCTATGTTTCATGGTAAGATATAATATGATTTGCGAAGTGTTATGTATTCCTCGTCTACACATCAAATGAATGTAAGTGCGACACTTTCTTGCAAGGAAATAGCGTTTGCAGATGTCTACGTATCGAAGCAATAGAGCTCAAATGCTTCTTAAAACGAGATATTGCATCTCATATCTATGTTTCATGATAAGATATAATATTCATTGCGAAGTGTTATGTATTCCTCGTCTACGATTCAAATGAATGTAAATGCGACACTTCCTTGCAAGGAAATAGCGTTTGCAGATGTCTACGTATCGTAGCAATAGAGTTCTAATGCTTCTTAAAACGCGATATTGCATCTCATTTCTATGTTTCATGGTAAGATATAATATGATTTGCGAAGTGTCATGCGTTCCTCGTCCACACTTCAAATGAATGTAAATGCGACACTTCCTTGCAAGGAAATAGCGTTTGCAGATGTCTACGTATCGTAGCAATAGAGTTCTTATGATTCTTAAAACGCGATATCGCATCTCATTTCTATGTTTCATGGTAAGATATAATAAGATTTGCGAAGTGTTATGTATTCCTCGTCCACACTTCAAATGAATGTAAATGCGACACTTCCTTGCAAGGAAATAGCGTTTGCAGATGTCTACGTATCGTAGCAATAGAGTTCTTATGATTCTTAAAACGCGATATCGCATCTCATTTCTATGTTTCATGGTAAGATATAATAAGATTTGCGAAGTGTTATGTATTCCTCGTCTACACTTCAAATGAATGTAAATGCGACACTTCTTTGCAAGGAAATAGCGTTTGCAGATGTCTACGTATCGTAGCAATAGAGTTCTTATGATTCTTAAAACGCGATATCGCATCCCATTTCTATGTTTCATGGTAAGATATAATATGATTTGCGAAGAGTTATGTATTCCTCGTCTACACTTCAAATGAATGTAAATGCGACACTTCTTTGCAAGGAAATAGCGTTTGCAGATGTCTACGTATCGAAGCAATAGAGTTCAAATGCTTCTTAAAACGAGATATTGCATCTCATATCTATGTTTCATGATAAGATATAATATTCATTGCGAAGTGTTATGTATTCCTCGTCTACACTTCAAATGAATGTAAATGCGACACTTCTTTGCAAGGAAATTGCGTTTGCAGATGTCTACGTATCGTAACAATATAGTTCTTATGATTCTTAAAACGCGATATCGCATCTCATTTCTATGTTTCATGGTAAGATATAATATGATTTGCGAAGAGTTATGTATTCCTCGTCTACACTTCAAATGAATGTAAATGCGACACTTCCTTGCAAGGAAATAGCGTTTGCAGATGTCTACGTATCGTAGCAGTAGAGTTCTAATGCTTCTTAAAACGCGATATCGCATCTCATTTCTATGTTTCATGGTAAGATATAATATGATTTGCGAAGAGTTATGTATTCCTCGTCTACACTTCAAATGAATGTAAATGCGACACTTCTTTGCAAGGAAATAGCGTTTGCAGATGTCTACGTATCGAAGCAATAGAGTTCAAATGTTTCTTAAAACGAGATATTGCATCTCATATCTATGTTTCATGATAAGATATAATATTCATTGCGAAGTGTTATGCATTCCTCGTCTACGATTCAAATGAATGTAAATGCGACACTTCCTTGCAAGGAAATAGCGTTTGCAGATGTCTACGTATCGTAGCAATAGAGTTCTAATGCTTCTTAAAACTCGATATCGCATCTCATTTCTATGTTTCATGGTAAGATATAATATGATTTGCGGAGTGTTATGTATTCCTCGTCTACACTTCAAATGAATGTGAATGCGACACTTCCTCGCTAGGAAATAGCGTTTGCAGATGTCTGCGTATCGTAGCAGTAGAGTTCTAATGCTTCTTAAAACGCGATATCGCATCTCATTTCCATGTTTCATGGTAAGATATAATATGATTTGCGAAGTGTTATGTATTCCTCGTCTGCACATCAAATGAATGTAAATGCGACACTTTCTTGCAAGGAAATAGCGTTTGCAGATGTCTACGTATCGGAGCAATAGAGCTCAAATGCTTCTTAAAACGAGATATTGCATCTCATATCTATGTTTCATGATAAGATATAATATTCATTGCGAAGTGTTATGTATTCCCCGTCTGCGATTCAAATGAATATAAATGCGACACTTCCTTTAAGGAAATAGCGTTTGCAGATGTCTACGTATCGTAGCAATAGAGTTCTAATGCTTCTTAAAACGCGATATCGCATCTCATTTCTATGTTTCATGGTAAGATATAATATGATTTGCGAAGTGTTATGTATTCCTCGTCTACACATCAAATGAATGTAAATGCGACACTTTCTTGCAAGGAAATAGAGTTTGCAGATGTCTACGTATCGAAGCAATAGAGCTCAAATGCTTCTTAAAACGAGATATTGCATCTCATATCTATGATTCATGATGAGATATAATATTCATTGCGAAGTGTCATGTATTCCTCGTCCACACTTCAAATGAATGTAAATGCGACACTTCCTTGCAAGGAAATAGCGTTTGCAGATGTCTACGTATCGTAGCAATAGAGTTCTTATGATTCTTAAAACGCGATATCGCATCTCATTTCTATGTTTCATGGTAAGATATAATATGATTTGCGAAGTGTTATGTATTCCTCGTCTACACTTCAAATGAATGTAAATGCGACACTTCTTTGCAAGGAAATAGCGTTTGCAGATGTCTACGTATCGTAGCAATAGAGTTCTTATGATTCTTAAAACGCGATATCGCTTCCCATTTCTATGTTTCATGGTAAGATATAATATGATTTGCGAAGAGTTATGTATTCCTCGTCTACACTTCAAATGAATGTAAATGCGACACTTCTTTGCAAGGAAATAGCGTTTGCAGATGTCTACGTATCGAAGCAATAGAGTTCAAATGCTTCTTAAAACGAGATATTGCATTTCATATCTATGTTTCATGATAAGATATAATATTCATTGCGAAGTGTTATGTATTCCTCGTCTACGATTCAAATGAATGTAAATGCGACACTTCCTTGCAAGGAAATAGCGTTTGCTGATGTCTACGTATCGTAGCAATAGAGTTCTAATGCTTCTTAAAACGCGATATCGCATCTCATTTCTATGTTTCATGGTAAGATATAATATGATTTGCGAAGTGTTATGTATTCCTCGTCTACACATCAAATGAATGTAAGTGCGACACTTTCTTGCAAGGAAATAGCGTTTGCAGATGTCTACGTATCGAAGCAATAGAGCTCAAATGCTTCTTAAAACGAGATATTGCATCTCATATCTATGTTTCATGATAAGATATAATATTCATTGCGAAGTGTTATGTATTCCTCGTCTACGATTCAAATGAATGTAAATGCGACACTTCCTTGCAAGGAAATAGCGTTTGCAGATGTCTACGTATCGTAGCAATAGAGTTCTTATGATTCTTAAAACGCGATATCGCATCTCATTTCTATGTTTCATGGTAAGATATAATATGATTTGCGATGTGTCATGCATTCCTCGTCCACACTTCAAATGAATGTAAATGCGACACTTCCTTGCAAGGAAATAGCGTTTGCAGATGTCTACGTATCGTAGCAATAGAGTTCTTATGATTCTTAAAACGCGATATCGCATCTCATTTCTATGTTTCATGGTAAGATATAATATGATTTGCGAAGAGTTATGTATTCCTCGTCTACACTTCAAATGAATGTAAATGCGACACTTCTTTGCAAGGAAATAGCGTTTGCAGATGTCTACGTATCGAAGCAATAGAGTTCAAATGTTTCTTAAAACGAGATATTGCATCTCATATCTATGTTTCATGATAAGATATAATATTCATTGCGAAGTGTTATGCATTCCTCGTCTACGATTCAAATGAATGTAAATGCGACACTTCCTTGCAAGGAAATAGCGTTTGCAGATGTCTACGTATCGTAGCAATAGAGTTCTAATGCTTCTTAAAACTCGATATCGCATCTCATTTCTATGTTTCATGGTAAGATATAATATGATTTGCGGAGTGTTATGTATTCCTCGTCTACACTTCAAATGAATGTGAATGCGACACTTCCTCGCTAGGAAATAGCGTTTGCAGATGTCTGCGTATCGTAGCAGTAGAGTTCTAATGCTTCTTAAAACGCGATATCGCATCTCATTTCCATGTTTCATGGTAAGATATAATATGATTTGCGAAGTGTTATGTATTCCTCGTCTACACATCAAATGAATGTAAATGCGACACTTTCTTGCAAGGAAATAGCGTTTGCAGATGTCTACGTATCGAAGCAATAGAGCTCAAATGCTTCTTAAAACGAGATATTGCATCTCATATCTATGTTTCATGATAAGATATAATATTCATTGCGAAGTGTTATGTATTCCCCGTCTGCGATTCAAATGAATATAAATGCGACACTTCCTTGCAAGGAAATAGCGTTTGCAGATGTCTACGTATCGTAGCAATAGAGTTCTAATGCTTCTTAAAACGCGATATCGCATCTCATTTCTATGTTTCATGGTAAGATATAATATGATTTGCGAAGTGTTATGTATTCCTCGTCTACACATCAAATGAATGTAAATGCGACACTTTCTTGCAAGGAAATAGAGTTTGCAGATGTCTACGTATCGAAGCAATAGAGCTCAAATGCTTCTTAAAACGAGATATTGCATCTCATATCTATGATTCATGATAAGATATAATATTCATTGCGAAGTGTCATGTATTCCTCGTCCACACTTCAAATGAATGTAAATGCGACACTTCCTTGCAAGGAAATAGCGTTTGCAGATGTCTACGTATCGTAGCAATAGAGTTCTTATGATTCTTAAAACGCGATATCGCATCTCATTTCTATGTTTCATGGTAAGATATAATATGATTTGCGAAGTGTTATGTATTCCTCGTCTACACTTCAAATGAATGTAAATGCGACACTTCTTTGCAAGGAAATAGCGTTTGCAGATGTCTACGTATCGTAGCAATAGAGTTCTTATGATTCTTAAAACGCGATATCGCTTCCCATTTCTATGTTTCATGGTAAGATATAATATGATTTGCGAAGAGTTATGTATTCCTCGTCTACACTTCAAATGAATGTAAATGCGACACTTCTTTGCAAGGAAATAGCGTTTGCAGATGTCTACGTATCGAAGCAATAGAGTTCAAATGCTTCTTAAAACGAGATATTGCATTTCATATCTATGTTTCATGATAAGATATAATATTCATTGCGAAGTGTTATGTATTCCTCGTCTACGATTCAAATGAATGTAAATGCGACACTTCCTTGCAAGGAAATAGCGTTTGCTGATGTCTACGTATCGTAGCAATAGAGTTCTAATGCTTCTTAAAACGCGATATCGCATCTCATTTCTATGTTTCATGGTAAGATATAATATGATTTGCGAAGTGTTATGTATTCCTCGTCTACACATCAAATGAATGTAAGTGCGACACTTTCTTGCAAGGAAATAGCGTTTGCAGATGTCTACGTATCGAAGCAATAGAGCTCAAATGCTTCTTAAAACGAGATATTGCATCTCATATCTATGTTTCATGATAAGATATAATATTCATTGCGAAGTGTTATGTATTCCTCGTCTACGATTCAAATGAATGTAAATGCGACACTTCCTTGCAAGGAAATAGCGTTTGCAGATGTCTACGTATCGTAGCAATAGAGTTCTTATGATTCTTAAAACGCGATATCGCATCTCATTTCTATGTTTCATGGTAAGATATAATATGATTTGCGATGTGTCATGCATTCCTCGTCCACACTTCAAATGAATGTAAATGCGACACTTCCTTGCAAGGAAATAGCGTTTGCAGATGTCTACGTATCGTAGCAATAGAGTTCTTATGATTCTTAAAACGCGATATCGCATCTCATTTCTATGTTTCATGGTAAGATATAATATGATTTGCGAAGTGTTATGTATTCCTCGTCTACACTTCAAATGAATGTAAATGCGACACTTCTTTGCAAGGAAATAGCGTTTGCAGATGTCTACGTATCGTAGCAATAGAGTTCTTATGATTCTTAAAACGCGATATCGCTTCCCATTTCTATGTTTCATGGTAAGATATAATATGATTTGCGAAGAGTTATGTATTCCTCGTCTACACTTCAAATGAATGTAAATGCGACACTTCCTTGCAAGGAAATAGCGTTTGCAGATGTCTACGTATCGTAGCAATAGAGTTCTAATGCTTCTTAAAACTCGATATCGCATCTCATTTCTATGTTTCATGGTAAGATATAATATGATTTGCGGAGTGTTATGTATTCCTCGTCTACACTTCAAATGAATGTGAATGCGACACTTCCTCGCTAGGAAATAGCATTTGCAGATGTCTGCGTATCGTAGCAGTAGAGTTCTAATGCTTCTTAAAACGCGATATCGCATCTCATTTCCATGTTTCATGGTAAGATATAATATGATTTGCGAAGTGTTATGTATTCCTCGTCTACACATCAAATGAATGTAAATGCGACACTTTCTTGCAAGGAAATAGCGTTTGCAGATGTCTACGTATCGAAGCAATAGAGCTCAAATGCTTCTTAAAACGAGATATTGCATCTCATATCTATGTTTCATGATAAGATATAATATTCATTGCGAAGTGTTATGTATTCCCCGTCTGCGATTCAAATGAATATAAATGCGACACTTCCTTGCAAGGAAATAGCGTTTGCAGATGTCTACGTATCGTAGCAATAGAGTTCTAATGCTTCTTAAAACGCGATATCGCATCTCATTTCTATGTTTCATGGTAAGATATAATATGATTTGCGAAGTGTTATGTATTCCTCGTCTACACATCAAATGAATGTAAATGCGACACTTTCTTGCAAGGAAATAGAGTTTGCAGATGTCTACGTATCGAAGCAATAGAGCTCAAATGCTTCTTAAAACGAGATATTGCATCTCATATCTATGATTCATGATAAGATATAATATTCATTGCGAAGTGTCATGTATTCCTCGTCCACACTTCAAATGAATGTAAATGCGACACTTCCTTGCAAGGAAATAGCGTTTGCAGATGTCTACGTATCGTAGCAATAGAGTTCTTATGATTCTTAAAACGCGATATCGCATCTCATTTCTATGTTTCATGGTAAGATATAATATGATTTGCGAAGTGTTATGTATTCCTCGTCTACACTTCAAATGAATGTAAATGCGACACTTCTTTGCAAGGAAATAGCGTTTGCAGATGTCTACGTATCGTAGCAATAGAGTTCTTATGATTCTTAAAACGCGATATCGCTTCCCATTTCTATGTTTCATGGTAAGATATAATATGATTTGCGAAGAGTTATGTATTCCTCGTCTACACTTCAAATGAATGTAAATGCGACACTTCTTTGCAAGGAAATAGCGTTTGCAGATGTCTACGTATCGAAGCAATAGAGTTCAAATGCTTCTTAAAACGAGATATTGCATTTCATATCTATGTTTCATGATAAGATATAATATTCATTGCGAAGTGTTATGTATTCCTCGTCTACGATTCAAATGAATGTAAATGCGACACTTCCTTGCAAGGAAATAGCGTTTGCTGATGTCTACGTATCGTAGCAATAGAGTTCTAATGCTTCTTAAAACGCGATATCGCATCTCATTTCTATGTTTCATGGTAAGATATAATATGATTTGCGAAGTGTTATGTATTCCTCGTCTACACATCAAATGAATGTAAGTGCGACACTTTCTTGCAAGGAAATAGCGTTTGCAGATGTCTACGTATCGAAGCAATAGAGCTCAAATGCTTCTTAAAACGAGATATTGCATCTCATATCTATGTTTCATGATAAGATATAATATTCATTGCGAAGTGTTATGTATTCCTCGTCTACGATTCAAATGAATGTAAATGCGACACTTCCTTGCAAGGAAATAGCGTTTGCAGATGTCTACGTATCGTAGCAATAGAGTTCTTATGATTCTTAAAACGCGATATCGCATCTCATTTCTATGTTTCATGGTAAGATATAATATGATTTGCGAAGTGTTATGTATTCCTCGTCTACACTTCAAATGAATGTAAATGCGACACTTCTTTGCAAGGAAATAGCGTTTGCAGATGTCTACGTATCGTAGCAATAGAGTTCTTATGATTCTTAAAACGCGATATCGCTTCCCATTTCTATGTTTCATGGTAAGATATAATATGATTTGCGAAGAGTTATGTATTCCTCGTCTACACTTCAAATGAATGTAAATGCGACACTTCTTTGCAAGGAAATAGCGTTTGCAGATGTCTACGTATCGAAGCAATAGAGTTCAAATGCTTCTTAAAACGAGATATTGCATTTCATATCTATGTTTCATGATAAGATATAATATTCATTGCGAAGTGTTATGTATTCCTCGTCTACGATTCAAATGAATGTAAATGCGACACTTCCTTGCAAGGAAATAGCGTTTGCTGATGTCTACGTATCGTAGCAATAGAGTTCTAATGCTTCTTAAAACGCGATATCGCATCTCATTTCTATGTTTCATGGTAAGATATAATATGATTTGCGAAGTGTTATGTATTCCTCGTCTACACATCAAATGAATGTAAGTGCGACACTTTCTTGCAAGGAAATAGCGTTTGCAGATGTCTACGTATCGAAGCAATAGAGCTCAAATGCTTCTTAAAACGAGATATTGCATCTCATATCTATGTTTCATGATAAGATATAATATTCATTGCGAAGTGTTATGTATTCCTCGTCTACGATTCAAATGAATGTAAATGCGACACTTCCTTGCAAGGAAATAGCGTTTGCAGATGTCTACGTATCGTAGCAATAGAGTTCTTATGATTCTTAAAACGCGATATCGCATCTCATTTCTATGTTTCATGGTAAGATATAATATGATTTGCGATGTGTCATGCATTCCTCGTCCACACTTCAAATGAATGTAAATGCGACACTTCCTTGCAAGGAAATAGCGTTTGCAGATGTCTACGTATCGTAGCAATAGAGTTCTTATGATTCTTAAAACGCGATATCGCATCTCATTTCTATGTTTCATGGTAAGATATAATATGATTTGCGAAGAGTTATGTATTCCTCGTCTACACTTCAAATGAATGTAAATGCGACACTTCTTTGCAAGGAAATAGCGTTTGCAGATGTCTACGTATCGAAGCAATAGAGTTCAAATGTTTCTTAAAACGAGATATTGCATCTCATATCTATGTTTCATGATAAGATATAATATTCATTGCGAAGTGTTATGCATTCCTCGTCTACGATTCAAATGAATGTAAATGCGACACTTCCTTGCAAGGAAATAGCGTTTGCAGATGTCTACGTATCGTAGCAATAGAGTTCTAATGCTTCTTAAAACTCGATATCGCATCTCATTTCTATGTTTCATGGTAAGATATAATATGATTTGCGGAGTGTTATGTATTCCTCGTCTACACTTCAAATGAATGTGAATGCGACACTTCCTCGCTAGGAAATAGCGTTTGCAGATGTCTGCGTATCGTAGCAGTAGAGTTCTAATGCTTCTTAAAACGCGATATCGCATCTCATTTCCATGTTTCATGGTAAGATATAATATGATTTGCGAAGTGTTATGTATTCCTCGTCTACACATCAAATGAATGTAAATGCGACACTTTCTTGCAAGGAAATAGCGTTTGCAGATGTCTACGTATCGAAGCAATAGAGCTCAAATGCTTCTTAAAACGAGATATTGCATCTCATATCTATGTTTCATGATAAGATATAATATTCATTGCGAAGTGTTATGTATTCCCCGTCTGCGATTCAAATGAATATAAATGCGACACTTCCTTGCAAGGAAATAGCGTTTGCAGATGTCTACGTATCGTAGCAATAGAGTTCTAATGCTTCTTAAAACGCGATATCGCATCTCATTTCTATGTTTCATGGTAAGATATAATATGATTTGCGAAGTGTTATGTATTCCTCGTCTACACATCAAATGAATGTAAATGCGACACTTTCTTGCAAGGAAATAGAGTTTGCAGATGTCTACGTATCGAAGCAATAGAGCTCAAATGCTTCTTAAAACGAGATATTGCATCTCATATCTATGATTCATGATAAGATATAATATTCATTGCGAAGTGTCATGTATTCCTCGTCCACACTTCAAGTGAATGTAAATGCGACACTTCCTTGCAAGGAAATAGCGTTTGCAGATGTCTACGTATCGTAGCAATAGAGTTCTTATGATTCTTAAAACGCGATATCGCATCTCATTTCTATGTTTCATGGTAAGATATAATATGATTTGCGAAGTGTTATGTATTCCTCGTCTACACTTCAAATGAATGTAAATGCGACACTTCTTTGCAAGGAAATAGCGTTTGCAGATGTCTACGTATCGTAGCAATAGAGTTCTTATGATTCTTAAAACGCGATATCGCTTCCCATTTCTATGTTTCATGGTAAGATATAATATGATTTGCGAAGAGTTATGTATTCCTCGTCTACACTTCAAATGAATGTAAATGCGACACTTCTTTGCAAGGAAATAGCGTTTGCAGATGTCTACGTATCGAAGCAATAGAGTTCAAATGCTTCTTAAAACGAGATATTGCATTTCATATCTATGTTTCATGATAAGATATAATATTCATTGCGAAGTGTTATGTATTCCTCGTCTACGATTCAAATGAATGTAAATGCGACACTTCCTTGCAAGGAAATAGCGTTTGCTGATGTCTACGTATCGTAGCAATAGAGTTCTAATGCTTCTTAAAACGCGATATCGCATCTCATTTCTATGTTTCATGGTAAGATATAATATGATTTGCGAAGTGTTATGTATTCCTCGTCTACACATCAAATGAATGTAAGTGCGACACTTTCTTGCAAGGAAATAGCGTTTGCAGATGTCTACGTATCGAAGCAATAGAGCTCAAATGCTTCTTAAAACGAGATATTGCATCTCATATCTATGTTTCATGATAAGATATAATATTCATTGCGAAGTGTTATGTATTCCTCGTCTACGATTCAAATGAATGTAAATGCGACACTTCCTTGCAAGGAAATAGCGTTTGCAGATGTCTACGTATCGTAGCAATAGAGTTCTTATGATTCTTAAAACGCGATATCGCATCTCATTTCTATGTTTCATGGTAAGATATAATATGATTTGCGATGTGTCATGCATTCCTCGTCCACACTTCAAATGAATGTAAATGCGACACTTCCTTGCAAGGAAATAGCGTTTGCAGATGTCTACGTATCGTAGCAATAGAGTTCTTATGATTCTTAAAACGCGATATCGCATCTCATTTCTATGTTTCATGGTAAGATATAATATGATTTGCGAAGAGTTATGTATTCCTCGTCTACACTTCAAATGAATGTAAATGCGACACTTCTTTGCAAGGAAATAGCGTTTGCAGATGTCTACGTATCGAAGCAATAGAGTTCAAATGTTTCTTAAAACGAGATATTGCATCTCATATCTATGTTTCATGATAAGATATAATATTCATTGCGAAGTGTTATGCATTCCTCGTCTACGATTCAAATGAATGTAAATGCGACACTTCCTTGCAAGGAAATAGCGTTTGCAGATGTCTACGTATCGTAGCAATAGAGTTCTAATGCTTCTTAAAACTCGATATCGCATCTCATTTCTATGTTTCATGGTAAGATATAATATGATTTGCGGAGTGTTATGTATTCCTCGTCTACACTTCAAATGAATGTGAATGCGACACTTCCTCGCTAGGAAATAGCGTTTGCAGATGTCTGCGTATCGTAGCAGTAGAGTTCTAATGCTTCTTAAAACGCGATATCGCATCTCATTTCCATGTTTCATGGTAAGATATAATATGATTTGCGAAGTGTTATGTATTCCTCGTCTACACATCAAATGAATGTAAATGCGACACTTTCTTGCAAGGAAATAGCGTTTGCAGATGTCTACGTATCGAAGCAATAGAGCTCAAATGCTTCTTAAAACGAGATATTGCATCTCATATCTATGTTTCATGATAAGATATAATATTCATTGCGAAGTGTTATGTATTCCCCGTCTGCGATTCAAATGAATATAAATGCGACACTTCCTTGCATGGAAATAGCGTTTGCAGATGTCTACGTATCGTAGCAATAGAGTTCTAATGCTTCTTAAAACGCGATATCGCATCTCATTTCTATGTTTCATGGTAAGATATAATATGATTTGCGAAGTGTTATGTATTCCTCGTCTACACATCAAATGAATGTAAATGCGACACTTTCTTGCAAGGAAATAGAGTTTGCAGATGTCTACGTATCGAAGCAATAGAGCTCAAATGCTTCTTAAAACGAGATATTGCATCTCATATCTATGATTCATGATAAGATATAATATTCATTGCGAAGTGTCATGTATTCCTCGTCCACACTTCAAATGAATGTAAATGCGACACTTCCTTGCAAGGAAATAGCGTTTGCAGATGTCTACGTATCGTAGCAATAGAGTTCTTATGATTCTTAAAACGCGATATCGCATCTCATTTCTATGTTTCATGGTAAGATATAATATGATTTGCGAAGTGTTATGTATTCCTCGTCTACACTTCAAATGAATGTAAATGCGACACTTCTTTGCAAGGAAATAGCGTTTGCAGATGTCTACGTATCGTAGCAATAGAGTTCTTATGATTCTTAAAACGCGATATCGCTTCCCATTTCTATGTTTCATGGTAAGATATAATATGATTTGCGAAGAGTTATGTATTCCTCGTCTACACTTCAAATGAATGTAAATGCGACACTTCTTTGCAAGGAAATAGCGTTTGCAGATGTCTACGTATCGAAGCAATAGAGTTCAAATGCTTCTTAAAACGAGATATTGCATTTCATATCTATGTTTCATGATAAGATATAATATTCATTGCGAAGTGTTATGTATTCCTCGTCTACGATTCAAATGAATGTAAATGCGACACTTCCTTGCAAGGAAATAGCGTTTGCTGATGTCTACGTATCGTAGCAATAGAGTTCTAATGCTTCTTAAAACGCGATATCGCATCTCATTTCTATGTTTCATGGTAAGATATAATATGATTTGCGAAGTGTTATGTATTCCTCGTCTACACATCAAATGAATGTAAGTGCGACACTTTCTTGCAAGGAAATAGCGTTTGCAGATGTCTACGTATCGAAGCAATAGAGCTCAAATGCTTCTTAAAACGAGATATTGCATCTCATATCTATGTTTCATGATAAGATATAATATTCATTGCGAAGTGTTATGTATTCCTCGTCTACGATTCAAATGAATGTAAATGCGACACTTCCTTGCAAGGAAATAGCGTTTGCAGATGTCTACGTATCGTAGCAATAGAGTTCTTATGATTCTTAAAACGCGATATCGCATCTCATTTCTATGTTTCATGGTAAGATATAATATGATTTGCGATGTGTCATGCATTCCTCGTCCACACTTCAAATGAATGTAAATGCGACACTTCCTTGCAAGGAAATAGCGTTTGCAGATGTCTACGTATCGTAGCAATAGAGTTCTTATGATTCTTAAAACGCGATATCGCATCTCATTTCTATGTTTCATGGTAAGATATAATATGATTTGCGAAGAGTTATGTATTCCTCGTCTACACTTCAAATGAATGTAAATGCGACACTTCTTTGCAAGGAAATAGCGTTTGCAGATGTCTACGTATCGAAGCAATAGAGTTCAAATGTTTCTTAAAACGAGATATTGCATCTCATATCTATGTTTCATGATAAGATATAATATTCATTGCGAAGTGTTATGCATTCCTCGTCTACGATTCAAATGAATGTAAATGCGACACTTCCTTGCAAGGAAATAGCGTTTGCAGATGTCTACGTATCGTAGCAATAGAGTTCTAATGCTTCTTAAAACTCGATATCGCATCTCATTTCTATGTTTCATGGTAAGATATAATATGATTTGCGGAGTGTTATGTATTCCTCGTCTACACTTCAAATGAATGTGAATGCGACACTTCCTCGCTAGGAAATAGCGTTTGCAGATGTCTGCGTATCGTAGCAGTAGAGTTCTAATGCTTCTTAAAACGCGATATCGCATCTCATTTCCATGTTTCATGGTAAGATATAATATGATTTGCGAAGTGTTATGTATTCCTCGTCTACACATCAAATGAATGTAAATGCGACACTTTCTTGCAAGGAAATAGCGTTTGCAGAAGTCTACGTATCGAAGCAATAGAGCTCAAATGCTTCTTAAAACGAGATATTGCATCTCATATCTATGTTTCATGATAAGATATAATATTCATTGCGAAGTGTTATGTATTCCCCGTCTGCGATTCAAATGAATATAAATGCGACACTTCCTTGCAAGGAAATAGCGTTTGCAAATGTCTACGTATCGTAGCAATAGAGTTCTAATGCTTCTTAAAACGCGATATCGCATCTCATTTCTATGTTTCATGGTAAGATATAATATGATTTGCGAAGTGTTATGTATTCCTCGTCTACACATCAAATGAATGTAAATGCGACACTTTCTTGCAAGGAAATAGAGTTTGCAGATGTCTACGTATCGAAGCAATAGAGCTCAAATGCTTCTTAAAACGAGATATTGCATCTCATATCTATGATTCATGATAAGATATAATATTCATTGCGAAGTGTCATGTATTCCTCGTCCACACTTCAAATGAATGTAAATGCGACACTTCCTTGCAAGGAAATAGCGTTTGCAGATGTCTACGTATCGTAGCAATAGAGTTCTTATGATTCTTAAAACGCGATATCGCATCTCATTTCTATGTTTCATGGTAAGATATAATATGATTTGCGAAGTGTTATGTATTCCTCGTCTACACTTCAAATGAATGTAAATGCGACACTTCTTTGCAAGGAAATAGCGTTTGCAGATGTCTACGTATCGTAGCAATAGAGTTCTTATGATTCTTAAAACGCGATATCGCTTCCCATTTCTATGTTTCATGGTAAGATATAATATGATTTGCGAAGAGTTATGTATTCCTCGTCTACACTTCAAATGAATGTAAATGCGACACTTCTTTGCAAGGAAATAGCGTTTGCAGATGTCTACGTATCGAAGCAATAGAGTTCAAATGCTTCTTAAAACGAGATATTGCATTTCATATCTATGTTTCATGATAAGATATAATATTCATTGCGAAGTGTTATGTATTCCTCGTCTACGATTCAAATGAATGTAAATGCGACACTTCCTTGCAAGGAAATGGCGTTTGCTGATGTCTACGTATCGTAGCAATAGAGTTCTAATGCTTCTTAAAACGCGATATCGCATCTCATTTCTATGTTTCATGGTAAGATATAATATGATTTGCGAAGTGTTATGTATTCCTCGTCTACACATCAAATGAATGTAAGTGCGACACTTTCTTGCAAGGAAATAGCGTTTGCAGATGTCTACGTATCGAAGCAATAGAGCTCAAATGCTTCTTAAAACGAGATATTGCATCTCATATCTATGTTTCATGATAAGATATAATATTCATTGCGAAGTGTTATGTATTCCTCGTCTACGATTCAAATGAATGTAAATGCGACACTTCCTTGCAAGGAAATAGCGTTTGCAGATGTCTACGTATCGTAGCAATAGAGTTCTTATGATACTTAAAACGCGATATCGCATCTCATTTCTATGTTTCATGGTAAGATATAATATGATTTGCGATGTGTCATGCATTCCTCGTCCACACTTCAAATGAATGTAAATGCGACACTTCCTTGCAAGGAAATAGCGTTTGCAGATGTCTACGTATCGTAGCAATAGAGTTCTTATGATTCTTAAAACGCGATATCGCATCTCATTTCTATGTTTCATGGTAAGATATAATAAGATTTGCGAAGTGTTATGTATTCCTCGTCTACACTTCAAATGAATGTAAATGCGACACTTCTTTGCAAGGAAATAGCGTTTGCAGATGTCTACGTATCGTAGCAATGGAGTTCTTATGATTCTTAAAACGCGATATCGCATCTCATTTCTATGTTTCATGGTAAGATATAATATGATTTGCGAAGAGTTATGTATTCCTCGTCTACACTTCAAATGAATGTAAATGCGACACTTCTTTGCAAGGAAATAGCGTTTGCAGATGTATACGTATCGAAGCAATAGAGTTCAAATGCTTCTTAAAACGAGATATTGCATCTCATATCTATGTTTCATGATAAGAAATAATATTCATTGCGAAGTGTTATGCATTCCTCGTCTACGATTCAAATGAATGTAAATGCGACACTTCTTTGCAAGGAAATAGCGTTTGCAGATGTCTACGTATCGTAGCAATAGAGTTCTTCTGATTCTTAAACCGCGATATCGCATCTCTTTTCTATGTTTCATGGTAAGATATAATATGAATTGCGAAGTGTTATGTATTCCTCGTCTACACATCAAATGAATGTAAATGCGACACTTTCTTGCAAGGAAATAGCGTTTGCAGATGTCTACGTATCGAAGCAATAGAGTTCAAATGCTTCTTAAAACGAGATATTGCATCTCATATCTATGTTTCATGATAAGATATAATATTCATTGCGAAGTGTTATGCATTCCTCGTCTACGATTCAAATGAATGTAAATCCGACACTTCCTTGCAAGGAAATAGCGTTTGCAGATGTCTACGTACCGTAGCAATAGAGTACTAATGCTTCTTAAAACGCGATATCGCATCTCACTTCTATGTTTCATGGTAAGTTATAATATGATTTGCGAAGTGTTATGTATTCCTCGTCTACACTTCAAATGAATGTCAATGCGACACTTTCTCGCTAGGAAATAGCTTTTGCAGATGTCTAGGTATCGTAGTAATAGATTTCTAATGCTTTTTAAAACGAGAGATCGCATCCCATTTCTATGTTTCATGGTAAGATATAATATGATTTGCGGAGTGTTATGTATTCCTCGTCTACACTTCAAATGAATGTGAATGCGACACTTCCTCGCTAGGAAATAGCGTTTGCAGATGTCTACGTATCGTAGCAATAGCGTTCTTATGATTCTTAAAACGCGATATCGGATCTCATTTCTATGTTTCA
The DNA here is from genome assembly GCF_050948175.1 of Xylocopa sonorina. Taxonomy (NCBI): domain Eukaryota; kingdom Metazoa; phylum Arthropoda; class Insecta; order Hymenoptera; family Apidae; genus Xylocopa; species Xylocopa sonorina. The sequence continues at coordinate 530,149 of NW_027490231.1, read as the reverse complement.
TGGTAAGATATAATATGATTTGCGAAGTGTTATGTATTCCTCGTCTACACTTCAAGTGAATGTGAATGCGACACTTCCTCGCTACGAAATAGCGTTTGCAGATGTCTACGTATCGTTGCAGTTGAGTTCTTATGCTTCTTAAAACGCGATATCGCATCTCATTTCTATGTTTCATGGTAAGATATAATATGACTTGCGAAGTGTTATGTATTCCTCGTCTACACATCAAATGAATGTAAATGCGACACTTCCTTGCAAGGAAATAGCGTTTGCAGATGTCTACGTATCGTAGCAATACAGTTCTTATGATTCTTAAAACGCGATATCGCATCTCATTTCTATGTTTCATGGTAAGATATAATATTCAGTGCGAAGTGTTATGCATTCCTCGTCTACGATTCAAATGAATGTAAATGCGACACTTCCTTGCAAGGAAATAGCGTTTGCAGATGTCTACGTATCGCAGCAATAGAATTCTAATGTTTCTTAAAGCGCGATATCGCACCTCATTTCCATGCTTCATGGTAAGATGTAATATTCATTGCGAAGTGTTATGCATTCCTCGTCTACGATTCAAATGAAAGTAAATGCGACACTTCCTTGCAAGGAAATAGCGATTGCAGATGTCTACGTATCGTAGCAATAGAGTTCATATGATTCTTAAAACGCGATATCGCATCTCATTTCTATGTTTCATGGTAAGATATAACATGATTTGCGAAGTGTTATGTATTCCTAGTCTACTCTTCAAATGAATGTGAATGCGATACTTCCTCGCTAGGAAATAGCGTTTGCAGATGTCTACGTATCGTAGCAGTAGCTTTCTAGTGCTTCTTAAAACGCGATATCGCATCTCATTTCTATGTTTCATGGTAAGATATAATATGATTTGCGAAGTGTTTTGTATTCCTCGTCTACGATTCAAATGAATGTAAATGCGACACTTCCTTGCAAGGAGATAGCGTTTGCAGATGTCTACGTATCGTAGCAATAGAGTACCAATGCTTCTTAAAACGCGATATCGCATCTCATTTCTATGTTTCATGGTAAGATATAATATGATTTGCGAAGTGCTATGTATTCCTCGTCTACACATCAAATGAATGTAAATGCGACACTTTCTTGCAAGGAAATAGCGTTTGCAGATGTCTACGTATCGAAGCAATAGAGTTCAAATGCTTCTTAAAACGAGATATTGCATCTCATATCTATGTTTCATGATAAGATATAATATTCATTGCGAAGTGTTATGCATTCCTCGTCTACGATTCAAATGAATGTAAATGCGACACTTCCTTGCAAGGAAATAGCGTTTGCAGATGTCTACGTACCGTAGCAATAGAATTCTAATGCTTCTTAAAACGCGATATCGCATCTCATTTCTATGTTTCATGGTAAGATATAATATGATTTGCGAAGTGTTATGTATTCCTCGTCTACACTTCAAATGAATGTCAATGCGACACTTTCTCGCTAGGAAATAGCGTTTGCAGATGTCTAGGTATCGTAGTAATAGATTTCTAATGATTCTTAAAACGCGATATCGCATCTCATTTCTATGTTTCATGGTAAGATATAATATGATTTGCGAAGTGTTATGTATTCCTCGTCTACACATCAAATGAATGTAAATGTGACACTTCCTTGCAAGGAAATAGCGTTTGCAGATGTCTACGTATCGTAGCAATAGAGTTCTAATGTTTTTTAAAACGCGATATCGCATCTCATTTCCATGTTTCATGGTAAGATATAATATGATTTGCGAGGTGTTATGTATTCCTCGTCTACACTTCAAATGAATGTAAATGCGACACTTCCTTGCTAGGAAATATCGTCTGCAGATGTCTAGGTATCGTAGCAATAGAGTTCTAATGCTTCTTAGAACGCGATATCGCATCTCATTTCTATGTTTCATGGTAAGATATAATATGAATTGCGAAGTGTTATGTATTCCTCGTCTACACTTCAAATGAATGTAAATGCGACACTTCCTTGCAAGGAAATAGCGTTTGCAAATATCTACCTATCGTAGCAATAGTGTTCTAATGCTTCTTAAAACGCGATATCGCATCTCATTTCTATGTTTCATGGTAAGATATAATATGATTTGCGAAGTGTCATGTATTCCTCGTCTACACTTCAAATGAATGTAAATGCGGCACTTCCTTGCAAGGAAATAGCGTTTGCAGATATCTACGTATCGTAGCAATAGAGTTCTAATGCTTCTTAAAACGCGATATCGCATCTCATTTCTATGTTTCATAGTAAGATATAATATGATTTGCGAAGTGTTATGTATTCCTCGTCTACACATCAAATGAATGTAAATGCGACACTTTCTTGCAAGGAAATAGCGTTTGCAGATGTCTACGTATCGAAGCAATAGAGTTCAAATGCTTCTTAAAACGAGATATTGCATATCATATCTATGTTTCATGATAAGATATAATATTCATTGCGAAGTGTTATTCATTCCTCGTCTACGATTCAACTGAATGTAAATGCGACACTTCCTTGCAAGGAAATAGCGCTTGCAGATGCCTACGTATCGTAGCAATAGATTTCTAATGCTTCTTAAAACGCGAGATCGCATCCCATTTCTATGTTTCATGGTAAGATATAAAATGATTTGCGAAGTGTTATGTATTCCTCGTTTACACTTCAAATGAATGTAAATGCGACACTTCCTTGCTAGGAAATAACGTCTGCAGATGTCTAGGTATCGTAGCAATAGAGTTCTAATGCTTCTTAAAACGCGATATCGCATCTCATTTCTATGTTTCATGGTAAGATATAATATGATTTGCGAAGTGTTATGTATTCCTCGTCTACACATCAAATGAATGTAAATGCGACACTTCCTTGCAAGGAAATAGCGTTTGCAGATGTCTACGTATCGTAGCAATAGAGTTCTAATGCTTCTTAAAACGCGATATCGCATCTCATTTCTATGTTTCATGGTAAGATATAATATGATTTGCGAAGTGTTATGTATTCCTCGTCTACACATCAAATGAATGTAAATGCGACACTTCCTTGCAAGGAAATAGCGTTTGCAGATGTCTACGTATCGTAGCAATAGAGTTCTAATGCTTCTTAAAACGCGATATCGCATCTCATTTCTATGTTTCATGGTAAGATATAATATGACTCTGCGAAGTGTTATGTATTCCTCGTCTACACTTCAAATGAATGTAAATGCGACACTTCCTTGCTAGGAAATAGCGTCTGCAGATGTCTAGGTATCGTAGCAATAGAGTTCTAATGCTTCTTAGAACGCGATATCGCATCTCATTTCTATGTTTCATGGTAAGATATAATATGATTTGCGAAGTGTTATGTATTCCTCGTCTACACTTCAAATGAATGTAAATGCGACACTTCCTTGCAAGGAAATAGCGTTTGCAAATGTCTACCTATCGTAGCAATAGTGTTATAATGCTTCTTAAAACGCGATATCGCATCTCATTTCTATGTTTCATGATAAGATATAATATGATTTGCGAAGTGTCATGTATTCCTCGTCTACACTTCAAATGAATGTAAATGCGACACTTCCTTGCTAGGAAATAGCGTCTGCAGATGTCTAGGTATCGTAGCAATAGAGTTCTAATGCTTCTTAGAACGAGATATTGCATCTCATATCTATGTTTCATGATAAGATATAATATTCATTGTGAAGTGTTATGCATTCCTCGTCTACACTTCAAATGAATGTAAATGCGACACTTCCTCGCAAGGAAATAGCGTTTGCAGATGTCTACGTATCGTAGCAATAGAGTTCTAATGCTTCTTAAAACGCGATATCGCATCTCATTTCTATGTTTCATGGTAAGATATAATATGACTTGCGAAGTGTTATGTATTCCTCGTCTACACTTCAAATGAATGTAAATGCGACACTTCCTTGCTAGGAAATATCGTCTGCAGATGTCTAGGTATCGTAGCAATAGAGTTCTAATGCTTCTTAGAACGCGATATCGCATCTCATTTCTATGTTTCATGGTAAGATATAATATGAATTGCGAAGTGTTATGTATTCCTCGTCTACACTTCAAATGAATGTAAATGCGACACTTCCTTGCAAGGAAATAGCGTTTGCAAATGTCTACCTATCGTAGCAATAGTGTTCTAATGCCTCTTAAAACGCGATATCGCATCTCATTTCTATGTTTCATGATAAGATATAATATGATTTGCGAGGTGTCATGTATTCCTCGTCTACACTTCAAATGAATGTAAATGCGACACTTCCTTGCTAGGAAATAGCGTCTGCAGATGTCTAGGTATCGTAGCAATAGAGTTCTAATGCTTCTTAAAACGAGATATTGCATCTCATATCTATGTTTCATGATAAGATATAATATTCATTGTGAAGTGTTATGCATTCCTCGTCTACACTTCAAATGAATGTAAATGCGACACTTCCTTGCAAGGAAATAGCGTTTGCAGATGTCTACGTATCGTAGCAATAGAGTTCTTGTGATTCTTAAAACGCGATATCGCATCTCATTTCTATGTTTCATGGTAAGATATAATATGATTTGCGAAGTGTTATGTATTCCTCGTCTACACATCAAATGAATGTAAATGCGACACTTCCTTGCAAGGAAATAGCGTTTGCAGATGTCTAAGTATCGTAGCAATAGAGTTCTAATGCTTCTTAAACCGCGATATCGCATCTCATTTCTATGTTTCATGGTAAGATATAATATGACTCTGCGAAGTGTTATGTATTCCTCGTCTACACTTCAAATGAATGTAAATGCGACACTTCCTTGCTAGGAAATAGCGTCTGCAGATGTCTAGGTATCGTAGCAATAGAGTTCTAATGCTTCTTAGAACGCGATATCGCATCTCATTTCTATGTTTCATGGTAAGATATAATATGATTTGCGAAGTGTTATGTATTCCTCGTCTACACTTCAAATGAATGTAAATGCGACACTTCCTTGCAAGGAAATAGCGTTTGCAAATGTCTACCTATCGTAGCAATAGTGTTATAATGCTTCTTAAAACGCGATATCGCATCTCATTTCTATGTTTCATGATAAGATATAATATGATTTGCGAAGTGTCATGTATTCCTCGTCTACACTTCAAATGAATGTAAATGCGACACTTCCTTGCTAGGAAATAGCGTCTGCAGATGTCTAGGTATCGTAGCAATAGAGTTCTAATGCTTCTTAGAACGAGATATTGCATCTCATATCTATGTTTCATGATAAGATATAATATTCATTGTGAAGTGTTATGCATTCCTCGTCTACACTTCAAATGAATGTAAATGCGACACTTCCTTGCAAGGAAATAGCGTTTGCAGATGTCTAGGTATAGTAGCAATAGAGTTCTAATGCTTCTTAAAACGCGATATCGCATTTCATTTCAATGTTTCATGGTAAGATATAATATGATTTGCGAAGTGTTATGTATTCCTCGCCTACACTTCAAATGAATGTAAATGCGACACTTCCTTGCAAGGAAATAGCGTTTGCAGATGTCTACGTATCGTAGCAATAGAGTTCTAATGCTTCTTAAAACGCGATATCGCATCTCATTTCTATGTTTCATGGTAAGATATAATATGATTTGCGAAGTGTCATGTATTCCTCGTCTACACTTCAAATGAATGTAAATGCGACACTTCCTTGCAAGGAAATAGCGTTTGCAGATGTCTACGTATCGTAGCAATAGAGTTCTTGTGATTCTTAAAACGCGATATCGCATCTCATTTCTATGTTTCATGGTAAGATATAATATGATTTGCGAAGTGTTATGTATTCCTCGTCTACACATCAACTGAATGTAAATGCGACACTTCCTTGCAAGGAAATAGCGTTTGCAAATGTCTACCTATCGTAGCAATAGTGTTCTAATGCTTCTTAAAACGCGATATCGCATCTCATTTCTATGTTTCATGATAGGATATAATATGATTTGCGAAGTGTCATGTATTCCTCGTCTACACTTCAAATGAATGTAAATGCGACACTTCCTTGCAAGGAAATAGCGTTTGCAGATGTCTACGTATCGTAGCAATAGAGTTCTAATGCTTCTTAGAACGCGATATCGCATCTCATTTCTATGTTTCATGGTAAGATATAATATGATTTGCGAAGTGTTATGTATTCCTCGTCTACACATCAAATGAATGTAAATGCGACACTTCCTTGCAAGGAAATAGCGTTTGCAGATGTCTACGTATCGTAGCAATAGAGTTCTAATGCTTCTTAAAACGCGATATCGCATCTCATTTCTATGTTTCATGGTAAGATATAATATGATTTGCGAAGTGTTATGTATTCCTCGTCTACACATCAAATGAATGTAAATGCGACACTTCCTTGCAAGGAAATAGCGTTTGCAGATGTCTACGTATCGTAGCAATAGAGTTCTAATGCTTCTTAAAACGCGATATCGCATCTCATTTCTATGTTTCATGGTAAGATATAATATGACTCTGCGAAGTGTTATGTATTCCTCGTCTACACTTCAAATGAATGTAAATGCGACACTTCCTTGCTAGGAAATAGCGTCTGCAGATGTCTAGGTATCGTAGCAATAGAGTTCTAATGCTTCTTAGAACGCGATATCGCATCTCATTTCTATGTTTCATGGTAAGATATAATATGATTTGCGAAGTGTTATGTATTCCTCGTCTACACTTCAAATGAATGTAAATGCGACACTTCCTTGCAAGGAAATAGCGTTTGCAAATGTCTACCTATCGTAGCAATAGTGTTATAATGCTTCTTAAAACGCGATATCGCATCTCATTTCTATGTTTCATGATAAGATATAATATGATTTGCGAAGTGTCATGTATTCCTCGTCTACACTTCAAATGAATGTAAATGCGACACTTCCTTGCTAGGAAATAGCGTCTGCAGATGTCTAGGTATCGTAGCAATAGGGTTCTAATGCTTCTTAAAACGAGATATTGCATCTCATATCTATGTTTCATGATAAGATATAATATTCATTGTGAAGTGTTATGCATTCCTCGTCTACACTTCAAATGAATGTAAATGCGACACTTCCTCGCAAGGAAATAGCGTTTGCAGATGTCTACGTATCGTAGCAATAGAGTTCTTATGATTCTTAAAACGCGATATCGCATCTCATTTCTATGTTTCATGGTAAGATATAATATGATTTGCGAAGTGTTATGTATTCCTCGTCTACACATCAACTGAATGTAAATGCGACACTTCCTTGCAAGGAAATAGCGTTTGCAAATGTCTACCTATCGTAGCAATAGTGTTCTAATGCTTCTTAAAACGCGATATCGCATCTCATTTCTATGTTTCATGATAGGATATAATATGATTTGCGAAGTGTCATGTATTCCTCGTCTACACTTCAAATGAATGTAAATGCGACACTTCCTTGCAAGGAAATAGCGTTTGCAGATGTCTACGTATCGTAGCAATAGAGTTCTAATGCTTCTTAAAACGCGATATCGCATCTCATTTCTATGTTTCATGGTAAGATATAATATGATTTGCGAAGTGTTATGTTTTCCTCGTCTACACTTCAAATGAATGTGAATGCGACACTTTCTCGCTAGGAAATAGCGTTTGCAGATGCCTACGTATCGTAGCAATAGTGTTCTAATGCTTCTTAAAACGCGATATCGCATCTCATTTCTATGTTTCATGATAGGATATAATATGATTTGCGAAGTGTCATGTATTCCTCGTCTACACTTCAAATGAATGTAAATGCGACACTTCCTTGCAAGGAAATAGCGTTTGCAGATGTCTACGTATCGTAGCAATAGAGTTCTAATGCTTCTTAGAACGCGATATCGCATATCATATCTATGTTTCATGATAAGATATAATATTCATTGCGAAGTGTTATGCATTCCTCGTCTACGATTCAACTGAATGTAAATGCGACACTTCCTTGCAAGGAAATAGCGCTTGCAGATGCCTACGTATCGTAGCAATAGATTTCTAATGCCTCTTAAAACGCGAGATCGCATCCCATTTCTATGTTTCATGGTAAGATATAAAATGATTTGCGAAGTGTTATGTATTCCTCGTCTACACTTCAAATGAATGTAAATGCGACACTTCCTTGCTAGGAAATAACGTCTGCAGATGTCTAGGTATCGTAGCAATAGAGTTCTAATGCTTCTTAAAACGCGATATCGCATCTCATTTCTATGTTTCATGGTAAGATATAATATGATTTGCGAAGTGTTATGTATTCCTCGTCTACACATCAACTGAATGTAAATGCGACACTTCCTTGCAAGGAAATAGCGTTTGCAAATGTCTACCTATCGTAGCAATAATGTTCTAATGCTTCTTAAAACGCGATATCGCATCTCATTTCTATGTTTCATGATAAGATATAATATGATTTGCGAAGTGTCATGTATTCCTCGTCTACACTTCAAATGAATGTAAATGCGACTTCCTTGCAAGGAAATAGCGTTTGCAGATGTCTACGTATCGTAGCAATAGAGTTCTAATGCTTCTTAAAACGCGATATCGCATCTCATTTCTATGTTTCATGGTAAGATATAATATGATTTGCGAAGTGTCATGTATTCCTCGTCTACACTTCAAATGAATGTAAATGCGACACTTCCTTGCTAGGAAATAGCGTCTGCAGATGTCTAGGTATCGTAGCAATAGAGTTCTAATGCTTCTTAAAACGAGATATTGCATCTCATATCTATGTTTCATGATAAGATATAATATTCATTGTGAAGTGTTATGCATTCCTCGTCTACACTTCAAATGAATGTAAATGCGACACTTCCTTGCAAGGAAATAGCGTTTGCAGATGTCTACGTATCGTAGCAATAGAGTTCTTATGATTCTTAAAACGCGATATCGCATCTCATTTCTATGTTTCATGGTAAGATATAATATGATTTGCGAAGTGTTATGTATTCCTCGTCTACACATCAACTGAATGTAAATGCGACACTTCCTTGCAAGGAAATAGCGTTTGCAAATGTCTACCTATCGTAGCAATAGTGTTCTAATGCTTCTTAAAACGCGATATCGCATCTCATTTCTATGTTTCATGATAGGATATAATATGATTTGCGAAGTGTCATGTATTCCTCGTCTACACTTCAAATGAATGTAAATGCGACTTCCTTGCAAGGAAATAGCGTTTGCAGAAGTCTACGTATCGTAGCAATAGAGTTCTAATGCTTCTTAAAACGCGATATCGCATCTCATTTCTATGTTTCATGGTAAGATATAATATGATTTGCGAAGTGTTATGTATTCCTCGTCTACACATCAAATGAATGTAAATGCGACACTTCCTTGTAAGGAAATAGCGTTTGCAGATGTCTACGTATCGTAGCAATAGAGTTCTAATGCTTCTTAAAACGCGATATCGCATCTCATTTCTATGTTTCATGGTAAGATATAATATGACTTGCGAAGTGTTATGTATTCCTCGTCTACACTTCAAATGAATGTAAATGCGACACTTCCTTGCTAGGAAATATCGTCTGCAGATGTCTAGGTATCGTAGCAATAGAGTTCTAATGCTTCTTAGAACGCGATATCGCATCTCATTTCTATGTTTCATGGTAAGATATAATATGAATTGCGAAGTGTTATGTATTCCTCGTCTACACTTCAAATGAATGTAAATGCGACACTTCCTTGCAAGGAAATAGCGTTTGCAAATGTCTACCTATCGTAGCAATAGTGTTCTAATGCCTCTTAAAACGCGATATCGCATCTCATTTCTATGTTTCATGATAAGATATAATATGATTTGCGAAGTGTCATGTATTCCTCGTCTACACTTCAAATGAATGTAAATGCGACACTTCCTTGCTAGGAAATAGCGTCTGCAGATGTCTAGGTATCGTAGCAATAGAGTTCTAATGCTTCTTAAAACGAGATATTGCATCTCATATCTATGTTTCATGATAAGATATAATATTCATTGTGAAGTGTTATGCATTCCTCGTCTACACTTCAAATGAATGTAAATGCGACACTTCCTTGCTAGGAAATAGCGTCTGCAGATGTCTAGGTATCGTAGCAATAGAGTTCTAATGCTTCTTAAAACGAGATATTGCATCTCATATCTATGTTTCATGATAAGATATAATATTCATTGTGAAGTGTTATGCATTCCTCGTCTACACTTCAAATGAATGTAAATGCGACACTTCCTTGCAAGGAAATAGCGTTTGCAGATGTCTACGTATCGTAGCAATAGAGTTCTTATGATTCTTAAAACGCGATATCGCATCTCATTTCTATGTTTCATGGTAAGATATAATATGATTTGCGAAGTGTTATGTATTCCTCGTCTACACATCAACTGAATGTAAATGCGACACTTCCTTGCAAGGAAATAGCGTTTGCAAATGTCTACCTATCGTAGCAATAGTGTTCTAATGCTTCTTAAAACGCGATATCGCATCTCATTTCTATGTTTCATGATAGGATATAATATGATTTGCGAAGTGTCATGTATTCCTCGTCTACACTTCAAATGAATGTAAATGCGACTTCCTTGCAAGGAAATAGCGTTTGCAGAAGTCTACGTATCGTAGCAATAGAGTTCTAATGCTTCTTAAAACGCGATATCGCATCTCATTTCTATGTTTCATGGTAAGATATAATATGATTTGCGAAGTGTTATGTATTCCTCGTCTACACATCAAATGAATGTAAATGCGACACTTCCTTGTAAGGAAATAGCGTTTGCAGATGTCTACGTATCGTAGCAATAGAGTTCTAATGCTTCTTAAAACGCGATATCGCATCTCATTTCTATGTTTCATGGTAAGATATAATATGACTTGCGAAGTGTTATGTATTCCTCGTCTACACTTCAAATGAATGTAAATGCGACACTTCCTTGCTAGGAAATATCGTCTGCAGATGTCTAGGTATCGTAGCAATAGAGTTCTAATGCTTCTTAGAACGCGATATCGCATCTCATTTCTATGTTTCATGGTAAGATATAATATGAATTGCGAAGTGTTATGTATTCCTCGTCTACACTTCAAATGAATGTAAATGCGACACTTCCTTGCAAGGAAATAGCGTTTGCAAATGTCTACCTATCGTAGCAATAGTGTTCTAATGCCTCTTAAAACGCGATATCGCATCTCATTTCTATGTTTCATGATAAGATATAATATGATTTGCGAAGTGTCATGTATTCCTCGTCTACACTTCAAATGAATGTAAATGCGACACTTCCTTGCTAGGAAATAGCGTCTGCAGATGTCTAGGTATCGTAGCAATAGAGTTCTAATGCTTCTTAAAACGAGATATTGCATCTCATATCTATGTTTCATGATAAGATATAATATTCATTGTGAAGTGTTATGCATTCCTCGTCTACACTTCAAATGAATGTAAATGCGACACTTCCTTGCAAGGAAATAGCGTTTGCAGATGTCTACGTATCGTAGCAATAGAGTTCTTGTGATTCTTAAAACGCGATATCGCATCTCATTTCTATGTTTCATGGTAAGATATAATATGATTTGCGAAGTGTTATGTATTCCTCGTCTACACATCAACTGAATGTAAATGCGACACTTCCTTGCAAGGAAATAGCGTTTGCAAATGTCTACCTATCGTAGCAATAGTGTTCTAATGCTTCTTAAAACGCGATATCGCATCTCATTTCTATGTTTCATGATAGGATATAATATGATTTGCGAAGTGTCATGTATTCCTCGTCTACACTTCAAATGAATGTAAATGCGACACTTCCTTGCAAGGAAATAGCGTTTGCAGATGTCTACGTATCGTAGCAATAGAGTTCTAATGCTTCTTAAAACGCGATATCGCATCTCATTTCTATGTTTCATGGTAAGATATAATATGATTTGCGAAGTGTTATGTTTTCCTCGTCTACACTTCAAATGAATGTGAATGCGACACTTTGTCGCTAGGAAATAGCGTTTGCAGATGCCTACGTATCGTAGCAATAGTGTTCTAATGCTTCTTAAAACGCGATATCGCATCTCATTTCTATGTTTCATGATAGGATATAATATGATTTGCGAAGTGTCATGTATTCCTCGTCTACACTTCAAATGAATGTAAATGCGACACTTCCTTGCAAGGAAATAGCGTTTGCAGATGTCTACGTATCGTAGCAATAGAGTTCTAATGCTTCTTAGAACGCGATATCGCATATCATATCTATGTTTCATGATAAGATATAATATTCATTGCGAAGTGTTATGCATTCCTCGTCTACGATTCAACTGAATGTAAATGCGACACTTCCTTGCAAGGAAATAGCGCTTGCAGATGCCTACGTATCGTAGCAATAGATTTCTAATGCTTCTTAAAACGCGAGATCGCATCCCATTTCTATATTTCATGGTAAGATATAAAATGATTTGCGAAGTGTTATGTATTCCTCGTCTACACTTCAAATGAATGTAAATGCGACACTTCCTTGCTAGGAAATAACGTCTGCAGATGTCTAGGTATCGTAGCAATAGAGTTCTAATGCTTCTTAAAACGCGATATCGCATCTCATTTCTATGTTTCATGGTAAGATATAATATGATTTGCGAAGTGTTATGTTTTCCTCGTCTACACTTCAAATGAATGTGAATGCGACACTTTCTCGCTAGGAAATAGCGTTTGCAGATGCCTACGTATCGTAGCAATAGTGTTCTAATGCTTCTTAAAACGCGATATCGCATCTCATTTCTATGTTTCATGATAGGATATAATATGATTTGCGAAGTGTCATGTATTCCTCGTCTACACTTCAAATGAATGTAAATGCGACACTTCCTTGCAAGGAAATAGCGTTTGCAGATGTCTACGTATCGTAGCAATAGAGTTCTAATGCTTCTTAGAACGCGATATCGCATATCATATCTATGTTTCATGATAAGATATAATATTCATTGCGAAGTGTTATGCATTCCTCGTCTACGATTCAACTGAATGTAAATGCGACACTTCCTTGCAAGGAAATAGCGCTTGCAGATGCCTACGTATCGTAGCAATAGATTTCTAATGCTTCTTAAAACGCGAGATCGCATCCCATTTCTATATTTCATGGTAAGATATAAAATGATTTGCGAAGTGTTTTGTATTCCTCGTCTACACTTCAAATGAATGTAAATGCGACACTTCCTTGCTAGGAAATAACGTCTGCAGATGTCTAGGTATCGTAGCAATAGAGTTCTAATGCTTCTTAAAACGCGATATCGCATCTCATTTCTATGTTTCATGGTAAGATATAATATGATTTGCGAAGTGTTATGTATTCCTCGTCTACACATCAACTGAATGTAAATGCGACACTTCCTTGCAAGGAAATAGCGTTTGCAAATGTCTACCTATCGTAGCAATAGTGTTCTAATGCTTCTTAAAACGCGATATCGCATCTCATTTCTATGTTTCATGATAGGATATAATATGATTTGCGAAGTGTCATGTATTCCTCGTCTACACTTCAAATGAATGTAAATGCGACACTTCCTTGCAAGGAAATAGCGTTTGCAGATGTCTACGTATCGTAGCAATAGAGTTCTAATGCTTCTTAGAACGCGATATCGCATCTCATTTCTATGTTTCATGGTAAGATATAATATGATTTGCGAAGTGTCATGTATTCCTCGTCTACACTTCAAATGAATGTAAATGCGACACTTCCTTGCTAGGAAATAGCGTCTGCAGATGTCTAGGTATCGTAGCAATAGAGTTCTAATGCTTCTTAAAACGAGATATTGCATCTCATATCTATGTTTCATGATAAGATATAATATTCATTGTGAAGTGTTATGCATTCCTCGTCTACACTTCAAATGAATGTAAATGCGACACTTCCTTGCAAGGAAATAGCGTTTGCAGATGTCTACGTATCGTAGCAATAGAGTTCTTGTGATTCTTAAAACGCGATATCGCATCTCATTTCTATGTTTCATGGTAAGATATAATATGATTTGCGAAGTGTTATGTATTCCTCGTCTACACATCAACTGAATGTAAATGCGACACTTCCTTGCAAGGAAATAGCGTTTGCAAATGTCTACCTATCGTAGCAATAGTGTTCTAATGCTTCTTAAAACGCGATATCGCATCTCATTTCTATGTTTCATGATAGGATATAATATGATTTGCGAAGTGTCATGTATTCCTCGTCTACACTTCAAATGAATGTAAATGCGACACTTCCTTGCAAGGAAATAGCGTTTGCAGATGTCTACGTATCGTAGCAATAGAGTTCTAATGCTTCTTAAAACGCGATATCGCATCTCATTTCTATGTTTCATGGTAAGATATAATATGATTTGCGAAGTGTTATGTTTTCCTCGTCTACACTTCAAATGAATGTGAATGCGACACTTTCTCGCTAGGAAATAGCGTTTGCAGATGCCTACGTATCGTAGCAATAGTGTTCTAATGCTTCTTAAAACGCGATATCGCATCTCATTTCTATGTTTCATGATAGGATATAATATGATTTGCGAAGTGTCATGTATTCCTCGTCTACACTTCAAATGAATGTAAATGCGACACTTCCTTGCAAGGAAATAGCGTTTGCAGATGTCTACGTATCGTAGCAATAGAGTTCTAATGCTTCTTAGAACGCGATATCGCATATCATATCTATGTTTCATGATAAGATATAATATTCATTGCGAAGTGTTATGCATTCCTCGTCTACGATTCAACTGAATGTAAATGCGACACTTCCTTGCAAGGAAATAGCGCTTGCAGATGCCTACGTATCGTAGCAATAGATTTCTAATGCTTCTTAAAACGCGAGATCGCATCCCATTTCTATATTTCATGGTAAGATATAAAATGATTTGCGAAGTGTTATGTATTCCTCGCCTACACTTCAAATGAATGTAAATGCGACACTTCCTTGCTAGGAAATAACGTCTGCAGATGTCTAGGTATCGTAGCAATAGAGTTCTAATGCTTCTTAAAACGCGATATCGCATCTCATTTCTATGTTTCATGGTAAGATATAATATGATTTGCGAAGTGTTATGTATTCCTCGTCTACACATCAACTGAATGTAAATGCGACACTTCCTTGCAAGGAAATAGCGTTTGCAAATGTCTACCTATCGTAGCAATAGTGTTCTAATGCTTCTTAAAACGCGATATCGCATCTCATTTCTATGTTTCATGATAAGATATAATATGATTTGCGAAGTGTCATGTATTCCTCGTCTACACTTCAAATGAATGTAAATGCGACTTCCTTGCAAGGAAATAGCGTTTGCAGATGTCTACGTATCGTAGCAATAGAGTTCTAATGCTTCTTAAAACGCGATATCGCATCTCATTTCTATGTTTCATGGTAAGATATAATATGATTTGCGAAGTGTCATGTATTCCTCGTCTACACTTCAAATGAATGTAAATGCGACACTTCCTTGCTAGGAAATAGCGTCTGCAGATGTCTAGGTATCGTAGCAATAGAGTTCTAATGCTTCTTAAAACGAGATATTGCATCTCATATCTATGTTTCATGATAAGATATAATATTCATTGTGAAGTGTTATTCATTCCTCGTCTACACTTCAAATGAATGTAAATGCGACACTTCCTTGCAAGGAAATAGCGTTTGCAGATGTCTACGTATCGTAGCAATAGAGTTCTTATGATTCTTAAAACGCGATATCGCATCTCATTTCTATGTTTCATGGTAAGATATAATATGATTTGCGAAGTGTTATGTATTCCTCGTCTACACATCAACTGAATGTAAATGCGACACTTCCTTGCAAGGAAATAGCGTTTGCAAATGTCTACCTATCGTAGCAATAGTGTTCTAATGCTTCTTAAAACGCGATATCGCATCTCATTTCTATGTTTCATGATAGGATATAATATGATTTGCGAAGTGTCATGTATTCCTCGTCTACACTTCAAATGAATGTAAATGCGACACTTCCTTGCAAGGAAATAGCGTTTGCAGATGTCTACGTATCGTAGCAATAGAGTTCTAATGCTTCTTAGAACGCGATATCGCATCTCATTTCTATGTTTCATGGTAAGATATAATATGATTTGCGAAGTGTTATGTATTCCTCGTCTACATATCAAATGAATGTAAATGCGACACTTCCTTGCAAGGAAATAGCGTTTGCAGATGTCTACGTATCGTAGCAATAGAGTTCTAATGCTTCTTAAAACGCGATATCGCATCTCATTTCTATGTTTCATGGTAAGATACAATATGATTTGCGAAGAGTTATGTATTCCTCGTCTACACATCAAATGAATGTAAATGCGACACTTCCTTGCAAGGAAATAGCGTTTGCAGATGTCTACGTATCGTAGCAATAGAGTTCTAATGCTTCTTAAAACGCGATATCGCATCTCATTTCTATGTTTCATGGTAAGATATAATATGACTCTGCGAAGTGTTATGTATTCCTCGTCTACACTTCAAATGAATGTAAATGCGACACATCCTTGCTAGGAAATAGCGTCTGCAGATGTCTAGGTATCGTAGCAATAGAGTTCTAATGCTTCTTAGAACGCGATATCGCATCTCATTTCTATGTTTCATGGTAAGATATAATATGATTTGCGAAGTGTTATGTATTCCTCGTCTACACTTCAAATGAATGTAAATGCGACACTTCCTTGCAAGGAAATAGCGTTTGCAAATGTCTACCTATCGTAGCAATAGTGTTATAATGCTTCTTAAAACGCGATATCGCATCTCATTTCTATGTTTCATGATAAGATATAATATGATTTGCGAAGTGTCATGTATTCCTCGTCTACACTTCAAATGAATGTAAATGCGACACTTCCTTGCTAGGAAATAGCGTCTGCAGATGTCTAGGTATCGTAGCAATAGAGTTCTAATGCTTCTTAAAACGAGATATTGCATCTCATATCTATGTTTCATGATAAGATATAATATTCATTGTGAAGTGTTATGCATTCCTCGTCTACACTTCAAATGAATGTAAATGCGACACTTCCTCGCAAGGAAATAGCGTTTGCAGATGTCTACGTATCGTAGCAATAGAGTTCTTATGATTCTTAAAACGCGATATCGCATCTCATTTCTATGTTTCATGGTAAGATATAATATGATTTGCGAAGTGTTATGTATTCCTCGTCAACACATCAACTGAATGTAAATGCGACACTTCCTTGCAAGGAAATAGCGTTTGCAAATGTCTACCTATCGTAGCAATAGTGTTCTAATGCTTCTTAAAACGCGATATCGCATCTCATTTCTATGTTTCATGATAGGATATAATATGATTTGCGAAGTGTCATGTATTCCTCGTCTACACTTCAAATGAATGTAAATGCGACACTTCCTTGCAAGGAAATAGCGTTTGCAGATGTCTACGTATCGTAGCAATAGAGTTCTAATGCTTCTTAGAACGCGATATCGCATCTCATTTCTATGTTTCATGGTAAGATATAATATGATTTGCGAAGTGTTATGTATTCCTCGTCTACACATCAAATGAATGTAAATGCGACACTTCCTTGCAAGGAAATAGCGTTTGCAGATGTCTACGTATCGTAGCAATAGAGTTCTAATGCTTCTTAAAACGCGATATCGCATCTCATTTCTGTGTTTCATGGTAAGATATAATATGACTTGCGAAGTGTTATGTATTCCTCGTCTACACTTCAAATGAATGTAAATGCGACACTTCCTTGCAAGGAAATAGCGTTTGCAGATGTATACGTATCGTAGCAATAGAGTTCTAATGCTTCTTAAAACGCGATATCGCATCTCATTTCTATGTTTCATGGTAAGATATAATATGATTTGCGAAGTGTTATGTATTCCTCGTCTACACTTCAAATGAATGTAAATGCGACACTTCCTTGCAAGGAAATAGCGTTTGCAAATGTCTACCTATCGTAGCAATAGTGTTCTAATGCTTCTTAAAACGCGATATCGCATCTCATTTCTATGTTTCATGGTAAGATATAATATGATTTGCGAAGTGTCATGTATTCCTCGTCTACACTTCAAATGAATGTAAATGCGACACTTCCTTGCAAGGAAATAGCGTTTGCAGATGTCTACGTATCGTAGCAATAGAGTTCTAATGCTTCTTAAAACGCGATATCGCATCTCATTTCTATGTTTCATGGTAAGATATAATATGATTTGCGAAGTGTTATGTATTCCTCGTCTACACATCAACTGAATGTAAATGCGACACTTCCTTGCAAGGAAATAGCGTTTGCAAATGTCTACCTATCGTAGCAATAGTGTTCTAATGCTTCTTAAAACGCGATATCGCATCTCATTTCTATGTTTCATGATAAGATATAATATGATTTGCGAAGTGTCATGTATTCCTCGTCTACACTTCAAATGAATGTAAATGCGACACTTCCTTGCAAGGAAATAGCGTTTGCAGATGTCTACGTATCGTAGCAATAGAGTTCTAATGCTTCTTAAAACGCGATATCGCATCTCATTTCTATGTTTCATGGTAAGATATAATATGATTTGCGAAGTGTTATGTATTCCTCTTCTACACATCAACTGAATGTAAATGCGACACTTCCTTGCAAGGAAATAGCGCTTGCAGATGTCTACGTATCGTAGCAATAGAGTTCTTATGATTCTTAAAACGCGATATCGCATCTCATTTCTATGTTTCACGGTAAGATATAATATGATTTGCGAAGTGTTATGTATTCCTCGTCTACACTTCAAATGAATGTAAATGCGACACCTCTTTGCAAGGAAATAGCGTTTGCCGATATCTACGTATCGTTGCAATAGAGTTCTTATGATTCTTAAAACGCGATATCGCATCTCATTTCTATGTTTCTTGGTAAGATATAATATGATTTGCGAAGTGTTATGTATTCCTCGTCTACACATCAACTGAATGTAAATGCGACACTTCCTTGCAAGGAAATAGCGTTTGCAAATGTCTACCTATCGTAGCAATAGTGTTCTAATGCTTCTTAAAACGCGATATCGCATCTCATTTCTATGTTTCATGATAATATATAATATGATTTGCGAAGTGTCATGTATTCCTCGTCTACACTTCAAATGAATGTAAATGCGACACTTCCTTGCAAGGAAATAGCGTTTGCAGATGTCTACGTATCGTAGCAATAGAGTTCTAATGCTTCTTAAAACGCGATATCGCATCTCATTTCTATGTTTCATGGTAAGATATAATATGACTTGCGAAGTGTTATGTATTCCTCGTCTACACTTCAAATGAATGTAAATGCGACACTTCCTTGCTAGGAAATAGCGTCTGCAGATGTCTAGGTATAGTAGCAATAGAGTTCTAATGCTTCTTAAAACGCGATATCGCATTTCATTTCAATGTTTCATGGTAAGATATAATATGATTTGCGAAGTGTTATGTATTCCTCGCCTACACTTCAAATGAATGTAAATGCGACACTTCCTTGCAAGGAAATAGCGTTTGCAGATGTCTACGTATCGTAGCAATAGAGTTCTAATGCTTCTTAAAACGCGATATCGCATCTCATTTCTATGTTTCATGGTAAGATATAATATGATTTGCGAAGTGTTATGTTTTCCTCGTCTACACTTCAAATGAATGTGAATGCGACACTTTCTCGCTAGGAAATAGCGTTTGCAGATGCCTACGTATCGTAGCAATAGTGTTCTAATGCTTCTTAAAACGCGATATCGCATCTCATTTCTATGTTTCATGATAGGATATAATATGATTTGCGAAGTGTCATGTATTCCTCGTCTACACTTCAAATGAATGTAAATGCGACACTTCCTTGCAAGGAAATAGCGTTTGCAGATGTCTACGTATCGTAGCAATAGAGTTCTAATGCTTCTTAGAACGCGATATCGCATCTCATTTCTATGTTTCATGGTAAGATATAATATGATTTGCGAAGTGTTATGTATTCCTCGTCTACACATCAAATGAATGTAAATGCGACACTTCCTTGCAAGGAAATAGCGTTTGCAGATGTCTACGTATCGTAGCAATAGAGTTCTAATGCTTCTTAAAACGCGATATCGCATCTCATTTCTGTGTTTCATGGTAAGATATAATATGACTTGCGAAGTGTTATGTATTCCTCGTCTACACTTCAAATGAATGTAAATGCGACACTTCCTTGCAAGGAAATAGCGTTTGCAGATGTCTACGTATCGTAGCAATAGAGTTCTAATGCTTCTTAAAACGCGATATCGCATCTCATTTCTATGTTTCATGATAAGATATAATATGATTTGCGAAGTGTCATGTATTCCTCGTCTACACTTCAAATGAATGTAAATGCGACACTTCCTTGCAAGGAAATAGCGTTTGCAGATGTCTACGTATCGTAGCAATAGAGTTCTAATGCTTCTTAAAACGCGATATCGCATCTCATTTCTATGTTTCATGGTAAGATATAATATGATTTGCGAAGTGTTATGTATTCCTCGTCTACACTTCAAATGAATGTAAATGCGACACTTCCTTGCAAGGAAATAGCGTTTGCAAATGTCTACCTATCGTAGCAATAGTGTTCTAATGCTTCTTAAAACGCGATATCGCATCTCATTTCTATGTTTCATGATAAGATATAATATGATTTGCGAAGTGTCATGTATTCCTCGTCTACACTTCAAATGAATGTAAATGCGACACTTCCTTGCAAGGAAATAGCGTTTGCAGATGTCTACGTATCGTAGCAATAGAGTTCTAATGCTTCTTAAAACGCGATATCGCATCTCATTTCTATGTTTCATGGTAAGATATAATATGATTTGCGAAGTGTTATGTATTCCTCGTCTACACATCAACTGAATGTAAATGCGACACTTCCTTGCAAGGAAATAGCGTTTGCAAATGTCTACCTATCGTAGCAATAGTGTTCTAATGCTTCTTAAAACGCGATATCGCATCTCATTTCTATGTTTCATGATAGGATATAATATGATTTGCGAAGTGTCATGTATTCCTCGTCTACACTTCAAATGAATGTAAATGCGACACTTCCTTGCAAGGAAATAGCGTTTGCAGATGTCTACGTATCGTAGCAATAGAGTTCTAATGTTTCTTAAAACGCGATATCGCATCTCATTTCTATGTTTCATGGTAAGATATAATATGATTTGCGAAGTGTCATGTATTCCTCGTCTACACTTCAAATGAATGTAAATGCGACACTTCCTTGCTAGGAAATAGCGTCTGCAGATGTCTAGGTATCGTAGCAATAGAGTTCTAATGCTTCTTAAAACGAGATATTGCATCTCATATCTATGTTTCATGATAAGATATAATATTCATTGTGAAGTGTTATGCATTCCTCGTCTACACTTCAAATGAATGTAAATGCGACACTTCCTTGCTAGGAAATAGCGTCTGCAGATGTCTAGGTATCGTAGCAATAGAGTTCTAATGCTTCTTAAAACGCGATATCGCATCCCATTTCTATGTTTCATGGTAAGATATAATATGATTTGCGAAGTGTTATGTATTCCTCGTCTACACTTCAAATGAATGTAAATGCGACACTTCCTTGCAAGGAAATAGCGTTTGCAAATGTCTACCTATCGTAGCAATAGTGTTCTAATGCTTCTTAAAACGAGATATCGCATCTCACTTCTATGTTTCATGATAAGATATAATATGATTTGCGAAGTGTCATGTGTTCCTCGTCTACACTTCAATTGAATGTAAATGCGACACTTCCTTGCAAGGAAATAGCGCTTGCAGATGTCTACGTATCGTAGCAATAGAGTTCTTATGATTCTTAAAACGCGATATCGCATCTCATTTCTATGTTTCATGGTAAGATATAATATGATTTGCGAAGTGTTATGTATTCCTCGTCTACACTTCAAATGAATGTAAATGCGACACTTCTTTGCAAGGAAATAGCGTTTGCAGATGTCTACGTATCGTAGCAATAGAGTTCTTATGATTCTTAAAACGCGATATCGCATCTCATTTCTATGTTTCATGGTAAGATATAATATGATTTGCGAAGTGTCATGTATTCCTCGTCTACACTTCAAATGAATGTAAATGCGACACTTCCTTGCAAGGAAATAGCGTTTGCAGATGTCTACGTATCGTAGCAATGGATTTCTAATGCTTCTTAAAAGGCGATATCGCATCTCATTTCTATGTTTCATGGTAAGGTATAATATGATTTGCGAAGTGTTATGTATTCCTCGTCTACACTTCAAATGAATGTAAATGCGACACTTCCTTGCAAGGAAATAGCGTTTGCAAATGTCTACCTATCGTAGCAATAGTGTTCTAATGCTTCTTAAAACGCGATATCGCATCTCATTTCTATGTTTCATGATAAGATATAATATGATTTGCGAAGTGTCATGTGTTCCTCGTCTACACTTCAATTGAATGTAAATGCGACACTTCCTTGCAAGGAAATAGCGCTTGCAGATGTCTACGTATCGTAGCAATAGAGTTCTTATGATTCTTAAAACGCGATATTGCATCTCATTTCTATGTTTCATGTTAAGATATAATATGATTTGCGAAGTGTTATGTATTCCTCGTCTACACTTCAAATGAATGTAAATGCGACACTTCTTTGCAAGGAAATAGCGTTTGCAGATGTCTACGTATCGTTGCAATAGAGTTCTTATGATTCTTTAAACGCGATATCGCATCTCATTTCTATGTTTCATGGTAAGATATAATATCATTTGCGGAGTGTTATGTATTCCACGTCTACACTTCAAATGAATGTAAATGCGACACTTCCTTGCAAGGAAATAGCGTTTGCAGATGTCTACGTATCGTAGCAATAGAGTTCTTATGATTCTTAAAAGGCGATATCGCATCTCATTTCTATGTTTCATGGTAAGATATAATATGATTTGCGAAGTGTTATGTATTCCTCGTCTACACATAAAATGAATGTAAATGCGACACTTCTTTGCAAGGAAATAGCGTTTGCAGATGTCTACGTATCGTAGCAATAGAGTTCTTATGATTCTTAGAACGCGATATCGTATCTCATTTCTATGTTTCATGGTAAGATATAATATGATTTGCGAAGTGTTATGTATTCCTCGTCTACACATCAACTGAATGTAAATGCGACACTTCCTTGCAAGGAAATAGCGTTTGCAAATGTCTACCTATCGTAGCAATAGAGTTCTAATGCTTCTTAAAACGAGATATTGCATCTCATATCTATGTTTCATGATAAGATATAATATTCATTGTGAAGTGTTATGTATTCCTCGTCTACACATCAAATGAATGTAAATGCGACACATCCTTGCAGGGAAATAGCGTTTGCAGATGTCTACGTATCGTAGCAATAGAGTTCTAATGCTTCTTAAAACGCGATATCGCATCTCATTTCTATGTTTCATGGTAAGATATAATATGATTTGCGAAGTGTTATGTATTCCTCGTCTACACATCAACTGAATGTAAATGCGACACTTCCTTGCAAGGAAATAGCGTTTGCAAATGTCTACCTATCGTAGCAATAGTGTTCTAATGCTTCTTAAAACGCGATATCGCATCTCATTTCTATGTTTCATGATAAGATATAATATGATTTGCGAAGTGTCATGTATTCCTCGTCTACACTTCAAATGAATGTAAATGCGACACTTCCTTGCAAGGAAATAGCGTTTGCAGATGTCTACCTATCGTAGCAATAGTGTTCTAATGCTTCTTAAAACGCGATATCGCATCTCATTTCTATGTTTCATGATAAGATATAATATGATTTGCGAAGTGTCATGTATTCCTCGTCTACACTTCAAATGAAAGTAAATGCGACATTTCCTTGCTAGGAAATAGCGTCTGCAGATGTCTAGGTATCGTAGCAATAGAGTTCTAATGCTTCTTAAAACGAGATATCGCATCTCATATCTATGTTTCATGATAAGATATAATATTCATTGTGAAGTGTTATGCATTCCTCGCCTACACTTCAAATGAATGTAAATGCGACACTTCCTTGCAAGGAAATAGCGTTTGCAGATGTCTACGTATCGTAGCAATAGAGTTCTTATGATTCTTAAAAGGCGATATCGCATCTCATTTCTATGTTTCATGGTACGATATAATATGACTTGCGAAGTGTTATGTATTCCTCGTCTACACTTCAAGTGAATGTAAATGCGACACTTCCTTGCTAGGAAATAGCGTCTGCAGATGTCTAGGTATCGTAGCAATAGAGTTCTAATGCTTCTTAGAACGCGATATCGCATCTCATTTCTATGTTTCATTGTAAGATATAATATGATTTCCGAAGTGTTATGTATTCCTCGTCTACACTTCAAATGAATGTAAATGCGACACTTCCTTGCAAGGAAATAGCGTTTGCAAATGTCTACCTATCGTAGCAATAGTGTTCTAATGCTTCTTAAAACGCGATATCGCATCTCATTTCTATGTTTCATGATAAGATATAATATGATTTGCGAAGTGTCATGTATTCCTCGTCTACACTTCAAATGAATGTAAATGCGACACTTCCTTGCTAGGAAATAGCGTCTGCAGATGTCTAGGTATCGTAGCAATAGAGTTCCAATGCTTCTTAAAACGAGATATTGCATCTCATATCTATGTTTCATGATAAGATATAATATACATTGTGAAGTGTTATGCATTCCTCGTCTACACTTCAAATGAATGTAAATGCGACACTTCCTTGCAAGGAAATAGCGTTTGCAGATGTCTACGTATCGTAGCAATAGAGTTCTTATGATTCTTAAAACGCGATATCGCATCTCATTTCTATGTTTCATGGTAAGATATAATATGATTTGCGAAGTGTTATGTATTCCTCGTCTACACTTCAAATGAATGTAAATGCGACACTTCCTTGCAAGGAAATAGCGTTTGCAGATGTCTACGTATCGTAGCAATAGAGTTCTAATGCTTCTTAAAACGCGATATCGCATCTCATTTCTAGGTTTCATGGTAAGATATAATATGATTTGCGAAGGGTTATGTATTCCTCGTCTACACTTCAAATGAATGTAAATGCGACACTTCCTTGCAAGGAAATAGCGTTTGCAGATGTCTACGTATCGTAGCAATAGAGTTCTAATGCTTCTTAAAACGCGATATCGCATCTCATTTCTATGTTTCATGGTAAGATATAATATGATTTGCGAAGTGTTATGTATTCCTCGTCTACACATCAACTGAATGTAAATGCGACACTTCCTTGCAAGGAAATAGCGTTTGCAGATGTCTACGTATCGTAGCAATAGAGTTCTAATGCTTCTTAAAACGCGATATCGCATCTCATTTCTATGTTTCATGGTAAGATATAATATGACTTGCGAAGTGTTATGTATTCCTCGTCTACACTTCAAATGAATGTAAATGCGACACTTCCTTGCAAGGAAATAGCGTTTGCAGATGTCTACGTATCGCAGCAATAGAGTTCTAATGCTTCTTAAAACGCGATATCGCATCTCATTTCTATGTTTCATGGTAAGATATAATATGATTTACGAAGTGTTATGTATTCCTCGTCTACACATCAACTGAATGTAAATGCGACACTTCCTTGCAAGGAAATAGCGTTTGCAAATGTCTACCTATCGTAGCAATAGTGTTCTAATACTTCTTAAAAAGCGATATCGCATCTCATTTCTATGTTTCATGGTAAGATATAATATGATTTGCGAAGTGTTATGTATTCCTCGTCTACACTTCAAATGAATGTGAATGCGACACTTCCTCGCTAGGAAATAGCGTCTGCAGATGTCTAGGTATCGTAGCAAATGAAGTCCTAATGTTTCTTAAAACGCGATATCGCATTTCATTTCTATGTTTCATGGTAAGATATAATATGATTTGCGAAGTGTTATGTATTCCTCGTCTACACTTCAAAAGAATGTAAATGCGACACTTCGTTGCTAGGAAATAGCGCCTGCAGATATCTAGGTATCGTAGCAATAGAGTTCTAATGCTTCTTAAAACTCGATATCGCATCTCATTTCTATGTTTCATGGTAAGATGTAATATGATTTGCGAAGTGTTATGCATTCCTCGTCTACGATTCAAATGAATGTAAATGCGACACTTCCATGCAAGGAAATAGCGTTTGCAGATGTCTACGTATCGTAACAATAGAGTTCTTATGATTCTTAAAACGCGATATTGCATCTCATTTCTATGTTTCATGGTAAGATATAATATGATTTGCGAAGTGTTATGTATTCCTCGTCTACACTTCAAATGAATGTGAATGCGACACTTCCTCGCTAGGAAATAGCGTTTGCAGATGTCTACGTATCGTAGCAATAGATTTCTAATGCTTCTTAAAGCGCGATATCGCATCTCATTTCTATGTTTCATGGTAAGATGTAATATACATTGCGAAGTGTTATGCATTCCTCGCCTACGATTCAAATCAAAGTAAATGCGACACTTCCCTGCAAGGAAATAGCGTTTGCAGATGTCTACGTATCGTAGCAATAGAGTTCTTCTGATTCTTAAAACGCGAAATCGCATCTCATTTCTATGTTTCATGGTAAGGTGTAATATGATTTGCGAAGTGTTATGTATTCCTCGTCTACACTTCAAATGAATGTGAATGCGACACTTCCTCGCTAGGAAATAGCGTTTGCAGATGTCTACGTATCGTAGCAATAGATTTCTAATGCTTCTTAAAGCGCGATATCGCATCTCATTTCTATGTTTCATGGTAAGATGTAATATACATTGCGAAGTGTTATGCATTCCTCGCCTACGATTCAAATCAAAGTAAATGCGACACTTCCCTGCAAGGAAATAGCGTCTGCAGATGTCTAGGTATCGTAGCAATAGAGTTCTAATGCCTCTTAAAACGCGATATCGCATCTCATTTCTATGTTTCATGGTAAGTTATAATATGATTTGCGAAGTGTCATGTATTCCTCGTCTACACTTCAAATGAATGTAAATGCGACACTTCTTGCAAGGAAATAGCGTTTCCAAATGTCTACCTATCGTAGCAATAGTGTTCTAATACTTCTTAAAAAGCGATATCGCATCTCATTTCTATGTTTCATGGTAAGATATAATATGATTTGCGAAGTGTTATGTATTCCTCGTCTACACTTCAAATGAATGTGAATGCGACACTTCCTCGCTAGGAAATAGCGTCTGCAGATGTCTAGGTATCGTAGCAAATGAAGTCCTAATGTTTCTTAAAACGCGATATCGCATTTCATTTCTATGTTTCATGGTAAGATATAATATGATTTGCGAAGTGTTATGTATTCCTCGTCTACACTTCAAATGAATGTAAATGCGACACTTCCCTGCAAGGAAATAGCGTTTGCAGATGTCTACGTATCGTAGCAATAGAGTTCTTATGATTCTTAAAACGTGATATCGCATCTCATTTCTATGTTTCATGGTAAGATATAATATGATTTGCGAAGTGTTATGTATTCCTCGTCTACACTTCAAATGAATGTAAATGCGACACTTCGTTGCTAGGAAATAGCGCCTGCAGATGTCTAGGTATCGTAGCAATAGAGTTCTAATGCTTCTTAAAACTCGATATCGCATCTCATTTCTATGTTTCATGGTAAGATGTAATATGATTTGCGAAGTGTTATGCATTCCTCGTCTACGATTCAAATGAATGTAAATGCGACACTTCCTTGCAAGGAAATAGCGTTTGCAGATATCTACGTATCGTAACAATAGAGTTCTTATGATTCTTAAAACGCGATATTGCATCTCATTTCTATGTTTCATGGTAAGATATAATATGATTTGCGAAGTGTTATGTATTCCTCGTCTACACTTCAAATGAATGTGAATGCGACACTTCCTCGCTAGGAAATAGCGTTTGCAGATGTCTACGTATCGTAGCAATAGATTTCTAATGCTTCTTAAAGCGCGATATCGCATCTCATTTCTATGTTTCATGGTAAGATGTAATATACATTGCGAAGTGTTATGCATTCCTCGCCTACGATTCAAATCAAAGTAAATGCGACACTTCCCTGCAAGGAAATAGCGTTTGCAGATGTCTACGTATCGTAGCAATAGAGTTCTTATGATTCTTAAAACGCGAAATCGCATCTCATTTCTATGTTTCATGGTAAGGTGTAATATGATTTGCGAAGTGTTATGTATTCCTCGTCTACACTTCAAATGAATGTAAATGCGGCACTTCCTTGCTAGGAAATAGCGTCTGCAGATGTCTACCTATCGTAGCAATAGAGTTCTAATGCTTCTTAAAACGCGATGTCGCATCTCATTTCTATGTTTCATGGTAAGATATAATATGATTTGCGAAGTGTCATGTATTCCTCGTCTACACTTCAAATGAATGTAAATGCGGCACATCCTTGCAAGGAATTAGCGTTTGCAAATGTCTACGTATCGTAGCAATAGAGTTCTTATGATTCTTAAAACGCGATATCGCATCTCATTTCTGTGTTTCACGGTAAGATACAATATGATTTGCGAAATGTCATGTATTCCTCGTCTACACTTCAAATGAATGTAAATGCGACTCTTCCTTGCTAGGAAATAGCGTCTGCAGATGTCTAGGTATCGTAGCAATAGAGTTCTAATGCTTCTTAAAACGCGATATCGCATCTCATTCCTATGTTTCATGGTAAGATATAATATGATTTGCGAAGTGTCATGTATTCCTCGTCTACACTTCAAATGAATGTAAATGCGACACTTCTTGCAAGGAAATAGCGTTTCCAAATGTCTACCTATCGTAGCAATAGTGTTCTAATGCTTCTTAAAAAGCGATATCGCATCTCATTTCTATGTTTCATGGTAAGATATAATATGATTTGCGAAGTGTTATGTATTCCTCGTCTACACTTCAAATGAATGTGAATGCGACTCTTCCTCGCTTGGAAATAGCGTCTGCAGATGTCTAGGTATCGTAGCAATAGAGTTCTAATGCTTCTTAAAACGCGATATTGCATCTCATTTCTATGTTTCATGGTAAGATATAATATGATTTGCGAAGTGTTATGTATTCCTCGTCTACACTTCAAATGAATGTAAATGCGACACTTCGTTGCTAGGAAATAGCGCCTGCAGATGTCTAGGTATCGTAACAATAGAGTTCTTATGATTCTTAAAACGCGATATTGCATCTCATTTCTATGTTTCATGGTAAGATATAATATGATTTGCGAAGTGTTATGTATTCCTCGTCTACACTTCAAATGAATGTGAATGCGACACTTCCTCGCTAGGAAATAGCGTTTGCAGATGTCTACGTATCGTAGCAATAGATTTCTAATGCTTCTTAAAGCGCGATATCGCATCTCATTTCTATGTTTCATGGTAAGATGTAATATACATTGCGAAGTGATATGCATTCCTCGCCTACGATTCAAATCAAAGTAAATGCGACACTTCCCTGCAAGGAATTAGCGTTTGCAAATGTCTACGTATCGTAGCAATAGAGTTCTCATGATTCTTAAAACGCGATATCGCATCTCATTTCTGTGTTTCACGGTAAGATACAATATGATTTGCGAAATGTCATGTATTCCTCGTCTACACTTCAAATGAATGTAAATGCGACTCTTCCTTGCTAGGAAATAGCGTCTGCAGATGTCTAGGTTTCGTAGCAATAGAGTTCTAATGCTTCTTAAAACGCGATATCGCATCTCATTTCTATGTTTCATGGTAAGATATAATATGTTTTGCGAAGTGTCATGTATTCCTCGTCTACACTTCAAATGAATGTAAATGCGACACTTCTTGCAAGGAAATAGCGTTTCCAAATGTCTACCTATCGTAGCAATAGTGTTGTAATGCTTCTTAAAAAGCGATATCGCATCTCATTTCTATGTTTCATGGTAAGATATAATATGATTTGCGAAGTGTTATGTATTCCTCGTCTACACTTCAAATGAATGTGAATGCGACTCTTCCTCGCTTGGAAGTAGCGTCTGCAGATGTCTAGGTATCGTAGCAATAGAGTTCTAATGCTTCTTAAAACGCGATATCGCATCTCATTTCTATGTTTCATGGTAAGATATAATATGATTGGGGAAGTGTTATGTATTCCTCGTCTACACTTCAAATGAATGTAAATGCGACACTTCCATGTAAGGAAATAGCGTTTGCAGATGTCTACCTATCGTTGCAAGAGTTCTAATGCTTCTTAAAACGCGGTGTAGCATCTCATATCTATGTTTCATGATAAGATATAATATTCATTGCGAAGTGTTATGCATTCCTCGTCTACGATTCAATTGAATGTAAATGCGACACTTCCTTGCAAGGAAATAGCGTTTGCAGATGTCTACGTATCGTAGCAATAGAGTTCCTATGATTCTTAGATCGCGATATTGCATCTCATTTCTATGTTTCATGGTAAGATATAATATGATTTGCGAAGTGTTATGTATTCCTCGTCTACACTTCAAATGAATGTGAATGCGACACTTCCTCGCTAGGAAATAGCGTCTGCAGATGTCTAGGTATCGTAGCAAATGAAGTCCTAATGTTTCTTAAAACGCGATATCGCATTTCATTTCTATGTTTCATGGTAAGATATAATATGATTTGCGAAGTGTTATGTATTCCTCGTCTACACTTCAAATGAATGTAAATGCGACACTTCCCTGCAAGGAAATTACGTTTGCAGATGTCTACGTATCGTAGCAATAGAGTTCTTATGATTCTTAAAACGCGATATCGCATCTCATTTCTATGTTTCATGGTAAGATATAATATGATTTGCGAAGTGTTATGTATTCCTCGTCTACACTTCAAAAGAATGTAAATGCGACACTTCGTTGCTAGGAAATAGCGCCTGCAGATGTCTAGGTATCGTAGCAATAGAGTTCTAATGCTTCTTAAAACTCGATATCGCATCTCATTTCTATGTTTCATGGTAAGATGTAATATGATTTGCGAAGTGTTATGCATTCCTCGTCTACGATTCAAATGAATGTAAATGCGACACTTCCATGCAAAGAAATAGCGTTTGCAGATGTCTACGTATCGTAACAATAGAGTTCTTATGATTCTTAAAACGCGATATTGCATCTCATTTCTATGTTTCATGGTAAGATATAATATGATTTGCGAAGTGTTATGTATTCCTCGTCTACACTTCAAATGAATGTGAATGCGACACTTCCTCGCTAGGAAATAGCGTTTGCAGATGTCTACGTATCGTAGCAATAGATTTCTAATGCTTCTTAAAGCGCGATATCGCATCTCATTTCTATGTTTCATGGTAAGATGTAATATACATTGCGAAGTGTTATGCATTCCTCGCCTACGATTCAAATCAAAGTAAATGCGACACTTCCCTGCAAGGAAATAGCGTTTGCAGATGTCTACGTATCGTAGCAATAGAGTTCTTCTGATTCTTAAAACGCGAAATCGCATCTCATTTCTATGTTTCATGGTAAGGTGTAATATGATTTGCGAAGTGTTATGTATTCCTCGTCTACACTTCAAATGAATGTGAATGCGACACTTCCTCGCTAGGAAATAGCGTTTGCAGATGTCTACGTATCGTAGCAATAGATTTCTAATGCTTCTTAGAGCGCGATATCGCATCTCATTTCTATGTTTCATGGTAAGATGTAATATACATTGCGAAGTGTTATGCATTCCTCGCCTACGACTCAAATCAAAGTAAATGCGACACTTCCCTGCAAGGAAATAGCGTCTGCAGATGTCTAGGTATCGTAGCAATAGAGTTCTAATGCCTCTTAAAACGCGATATCGCATCTCATTTCTATGTTTCATGGTAAGTTATAATATGATTTGCGAAGTGTCATGTATTCCTCGTCTACACTTCAAATGAATGTAAATGCGACACTTCTTGCAAGGAAATAGCGTTTCCAAATGTCTACCTATCGTAGCAATAGTGTTCTAATACTTCTTAAAAAGCGATATCGCATCTCATTTCTATGTTTCATGGTAAGATATAATATGATTTGCGAAGTGTTATGTATTCCTCGTCTACACTTCAAATGAATGTGAATGCGACTCTTCCTCGCTTGGAAATAGCGTCTGCAGATGTCTAGGTATCGTAGCAATAGAGTTCTAATGCTTCTTAAAACGCGATATCGCATCTCATTTCTATGTTTCATGGTAAGATATAATATGATTTGCGAAGTGTTATGTATTCCTCGTCTACACTTCAAATGAATGTAAATGCGACACTTCCATGTAAGGAAATAGCGTTTGCAGATGTCTACCTATCGTTGCAAGAGTTCTAATGCTTCTTAAAACGCGGTATAGCATCTCATATCTATGTTTCATGATAAGATATAATATTCATTGCGAAGTGTTATGCATTCCTCGTCTACGATTCAATTGAATGTAAATGCGACACTTCCTTGCAAGGAAATAGCGTTTGCAGATGTCTACGTATCGTAGCAATAGAGTTCCTATGATTCTTAGATCGCGATATCGCATCTCATTTCTATGTTTCATGATAAGATGTAATATTCATTGCGAAGTGTTATGCATTCCTCGTCTACGATTCAAATGAATGAAAATGCGACACTTCCTTGCTAGGAAATAACGTTTGCAGATGTCTACGTATCGAAGCAGTAGTGTTCAAATGCTTCTTAAAACAAGATATCGCAACTCATTTCTATGTTTCATGATAAGATGTAATATTCAATGCGAAGTGTTATGTATTCCTCGCCTACACTTCAAATGAATGTAAATGCGACACTTCCTTGCTAGGAAATAGCGTTTGCAGATGTCTACGTATCGAAGCAATAGAGTTCAAATGCTTCTTAAAACGAGATTTTGCATCTCATATCTATGTTTCATGATAAGATATAATATTAATTGCGAAGTGTTATGCATTCCTCGTCTACGATTCAAATGAATGTAAATGCGACACTTCCTTGCAAGGAAATAGCGTTTGCAGATGTCTACGTATCACAGCAATAGAGTTCTTGTGATTCTTAGAACGCGATATCGCATCTCATTTCTATGTTTCATGGTAAGATATAATATGATTTGCGAAGTGTCATCTATTCCTCGTCTACACTTCAAATGAATGTAAATGCGACACTTCCTTGCAAGGAAATAGCGTTTGCAGATGTCTACGTATCGTAGGGATAGAGTTCTAATGCTTCTTAAAATGCGATATCGCATCTAATTTCTATGTTTCATGGTAAGATATAGTATGATTTGCGAAGTATCATGTATTCCTCGTCTACACTTCAAATGAATGTAAATGCAACACTTCCTCGCTAGGAAATAGCGTTTGCAGATGTCTACGTATCGTAGCAATAGATTTCTGATGCTTCTTAAAACGACATATCGCACCTCATTTCTATGTTTCATGATAAGATATAATATTCATTGCGAAGTGTTATGCATTCCTCGTCTACGATTCAAATGAATGTAAATGCGACACTTCCTTGCTAGGAAATGCGTTTGCAGATATCTACGTATCGAAGCAATAGTGTTCAAATGCTTCTTAAAACAAGATATCGCAACTCATTTCTATGTTTCATGATGAGATGTAATATTCATTGCGAAGTGTTACGTATTCCTCGTCTACACTTCAAATGAATGTGAATGCGACACTTCCTCGCTAGGAAATACCGTCTGCAGATGTCTAGGTATCGTAGCAATAGAGTTGTAATGCTTCATAAAACGCGATATCCCTTCTAATTTCTATGTTTCATGGTACGATATAACATGATTTGCGAAGTGTAATGTATTCCTCGTCCACACATCAAATGAATGTAAATGCGACACTTCCTTGCAAGGAAATAGCGTTTGCAGATGTCTGCGTATCGTAGCAATAGATTTCTAATGCTTCTTAAAACGCGATATCGCATCTCATTTCGATGTTTCATGGTAAGATATAATATGATTTGCGAAGTGTTATGTATTCCTCGTCTACACTTCAAATGAATGTAAATGGGACACTTCCTTGTAAGGAAATAGCGTTTGCAGATGTCTACCTATCGTAGCAATAGAGTTCTAATGCTTCTTAAAACGCGATATCGCATCTCATTTCTATGTTTCATGGTAAGATATAATATGATTTGCGAAGTGTTATGTATTCCTCGTCTACACTTCAAATGAATGTGAAAGCGACACTTCCTTGCTAGGAAATAGCGTCTGCAGATGTCTAGGTATCGTAGCAATAGAGTTCTAATGCTTCTTAAAACGCGACATCGCATCTCATTTCTATGTTTCATGGTAAAATATAATATGATTTGCGAAGTGTTATGTATTCCTCGTCTACACTTCAAATGTATGTAAATGCGACACTTCCTTGCAAGGCAACAGCGTTTCCAGATGTCTACGTATCGCAGCAATAGAGTTCTTATGATTCTTAAAACGCGATATCGCATCTCATTTCTATGTTTCATGCTAAGATATAATATGATTTGTTAAGTGTCATGTATTCCTCGTCTACACTTCAAATGAATGTGATTGCGACACTTCCTCGCTAGGAAATAGCGTTTGCAGATGTCTAGGTATCGTAGCAATAGAGTTCTAATGCTTCTCAAAACGCGAAATCGCATCTCATTTCTATGTTTCATGGTAAGATATAATATGATTTGCGAAGTGTAGTGTATTCCTCGTCTAAACTTCAAATGAATGTAAATTCGACACTTCCTTGCTAGGAAATAGCGTCTGCAGATGTCTAGGTATCGTAGCAATAGAGTTCTAATGCTTCTTAAAACGCGACATCGCATCTCATTTCTATGTTTCATGGTAAAATATAATATGATTTGTGAAGTGTTATGTATTCCTCGTCTACACTTCAAATGAATGTAAATGCGACACTTCCTTGCAAGGAAATAGCGTTTGCAGATGTCTACGTATCACAGCAATAGAGTTCTTGTGATTCGTAGAACGCGATATCGCATCTCATTTCTATGTTTCATGGTAAGATATAATATGATTTGCGAAGTGTCATCTATTCCTCGTCTACACTTCAAATGAATGTAAATGCGACACTTCCTTGCAAGGAAATAGCGTTTGCAGATGTCTACGTATCGTAGGGATAGAGTTCTAATGCTTCTTAAAATGCGATATCGCATCTAATTTCTATGTTTCATGGTAAGATATAGTATGATTTGCGAAGTATCATGTATTCCTCGTCTACACTTCAAATGAATGTAAATGCAACACTTCCTCGCTAGGAAATAGCGTTTGCAGATGTCTACGTATCGTAGCAATAGATTTCTGATGCTTCTTAAAACGCGATATCGCATCTCATTTCTATGTTTCATGGTAAGATATAATATGATTTGCGAAGTGTCATGTATTCCTCGTCTACACTTCAAATGAATGTAAATGCGACACTTCCTTGCAAGGAAATAGCGTTTGCAGATGTCTACGTATCGTAGGGACAGAGTTCTAATGCTTCTTAAAACGACATATCGCACCTCATTTCTATGTTTCATGATAAGATATAATATTCATTGCGAAGTGTTATGCATTCCTCGTCTACGATTCAAATGAATGTAAATGCGACACTTCCTTGCTAGGAAATGCGTTTGCAGATATCTACGTATCGAAGCAATAGTGTTCAAATGCTTCTTAAAACAAGATATCGCAACTCATTTCTATGTTTCATGATGAGATGTAATATTCATTGCGAAGTGTTACGTATTCCTCGTCTACACTTCAAATGAATGTGAATGCGACACTTCCTCGCTAGGAAATAGCGTCTGCAGATGTCTAGGTATCGTAGCAATAGAGTTGTAATGCTTCATAAAACGCGATATCCCTTCTAATTTCTATGTTTCATGGTAAGATATAACATGATTTGCGAAGTGTAATGTATTCCTCGTCTACACATCAAATGAATGTAAATGCGACACTTCCTTGCAAGGAAATAGCGTTTGCAGATGTCTGCGTATCGTAGCAATAGATTTCTAATGCTTCTTAAAACGCGATATCGCATCTCATTTCGATGTTTCATGGTAAGATATAATATGATTTGCGAAGTGTTATGTATTCCTCGTCTACACTTCAAATGAATGTAAATGGGACACTTCCTTGTAAGGAAATAGCGTTTGCAGATGTCTACCTATCGTAGCAATAGAGTTCTAATGCTTCTTAAAACGCGATATCGCATCTCATTCCTATGTTTCATTGTAGGATATAATATGATTTGCGAAGTGTCATGTATTCCTCGTCTACACTTCAAATGAATGTGAATGCGACATTTCCTTGCAAGGAAATAGCGTTTGCAGATGTCTACGTATCACAGCAATAGAGTTCTTGTGATTCTTAGAACGCGATATCGCATCTCATTTCTATGTTTCATGGTAAGATATAATATTCATTGCGAAGCGTTATGCATTCCACGTCTACGATTCAAATGAATGTAAATGCGACTCTTCCTTGCAAGGAAATAGCGTTTGCAGATGTCTACGTATCGTAGAAATAGAGTTCAAATGCTTCTTAAAACGCGATATCGCATCTCATTCCTATGTTTCATTGTAGGATATAATATGATTTGCGAAGTGTTATGTATTCCTCGTCTACACTTCAAATGTATGTAAATGCGACACTTCCTTGCAAGGAAACAGCGTTTCCAGATGTCTACGTATCGTAGCAATAGAGTTCTTATGATTCTTAAAACGCGATATCGCATCTCATTTCTATGTTTCATGCTAAAATATAATAAGATTTGCGAAGTGTCATGTATTCCTCGTCTACACTTCAAATGAATGTGAATGCGACATTTCCTCGCTAGGAAATAGCGTCTGCAGATGTCTAGATATCGTAGCAATAGAGTTCTAATGCTTCTTAAAACGCGATATCGCATCTCATTTCTATGTTTCATGGTAAGATATAATATTCATTGCGAAGTGTTATGCATTCCTCGTCTACGATACAAATGAATGTAAATGCGACTCTTCCTTGCAAGGAAATAGCGTTTGCAGATGTCTACCTATCGTAGCAATAGAGTTCTAATGCTTCTTAAAACGCGATATCGCATCTCATTTCTATGTTTCATGGTAAGATATAATATGATTTGCGAAGTGTCATGTATTCCTCGTCTACACTTCAAATGAATGTGAATGCGACATTTCCTTGCAAGGAAATAGCGTTTGCAGATGTCTACGTATCACAGCAATAGAGTTCTTGTGATTCTTAGAACGCGATATCGCATCTCATTTCTATGTTTCATGGTAAGATATAATATTCATTGCGAAGCGTTATGCATTCCACGTCTACGATTCAAATGAATGTAAATGCGACTCTTCCTTGCAAGGAAATAGCGTTTGCAGATGTCTACGTATCGTAGAAATAGAGTTCAAATGCTTCTTAAAACGCGATATCGCATCTCATTCCTATGTTTCATTGTAGGATATAATATGATTTGCGAAGTGTTATGTATTCCTCGTCTACACTTCAAATGTATGTAAATGCGACACTTCCTTGCAAGGAAACAGCGTTTCCAGATGTCTACGTATCGTAGCAATAGAGTTCTTATGATTCTTAAAACGCGATATCGCATCTCATTTCTATGTTTCATGCTAAAATATAATAAGATTTGCGAAGTGTCATGTATTCCTCGTCTACACTTCAAATGAATGTGAATGCGACATTTCCGTGCAAGGAAATAGCGTTTGCAGATGTCTACGTATCACAGCAATAGAGTTCTTGTGATTCTTAGAACGCGATATCGCATCTCATTTCTATGTTTCATGGTAAGGTATAATATGATATGCGAAGTGTTATGTATTCCTCGTCTACACTTCAAATGAATGTAAATGCCACACTTCATTGCAAGGAAATAGCGTTTGCAGATGTCTACGTATCGTAGGGATAGAGTTCTAATGCTTCTTAAAACGCGATATCGCATCTCATTTCTATGTTTCATGGTAAGATAGAATATGATTTGCGAAGTATCATGTATTCCTCGTCTACACTTCAAATGAATGTAAATGCAACACTTCCTCGCTAGGAAATAGCGTTTGCAGATTTCTACGTATCGTAGCAATCGATTTCTAATGCTTCTTAAAACGCGATATCGCATCTCATTTCTATGTTTCATGGTAAGATATAATATGATTTGCGAAGTGTTATGTATTCCTCTTCTACACTTCAAATGAATGTAAATGCGACACTTCCTTGCAAGGAAATAGCGTTAGCAGATGTCTACGTATCGTAGGGATAGAGTTCTAATACTTCTTAAAACGACATATCGCACCTCATTTCTATGTTTCATGATAAGATATAATATTCATTGCGAAGTGTTATGCATTCCTCGTCTACGATTCAAATGGATGAAAATGCGACACTTCCTTGCTAGGAAATAGCGTTTGCAGATGTCTACGTATCGAAGCAATAGTGTTCAGATGCCACTTAAAACAAGATATCGCAACTCATTTCTATGTTTCATGATAAGATGTAATATTCATTGCGAAGTGTTATGTATTCCTCGCCTGCACTACAAATGAATGTAAATGGGACACTTCCTTGCTAGGAAATAGCGTTTGCAGATGTCTACGTATTGAAGAAATAGAGTTCAAATGGTTCTTAAAACGAGATATTGCATCTCATATCTATGTTTCATGATAAGATATAATATTCATTGCGAAGTGTTATGCATTTCTCGTCTACGATTCAAATGAATGTAAATGCGACACTTCCTTGCAAGGAAATAGCGTTTTCAGATGTCTACGTATCATAGCAATAGAGTTCTTGTGATTCTTAGAACGCGATATCGCATCTCATTTCTATGTTTCATGGTAAGATATAATATGATATGCGAAGTGTTATGTATTCCTCGTCTACACTTCAAATGATTGTGAATGCGAGTCTTCCTCGCTAGGAAATGGCGTTTGCAGATGCCTATGTATCGTAGCAATAGATTTCTAATGCTTCTTAAAACGCGATATCGCATCTCATTTCTATGTTTCATGGTAAGATATAATATGATTTGCGAAGTGTTATGTATTCCTCGTCTACACTTCAAAAGAATGTAAATGCGACACTTCGTTGCTAGGAAATAGCGCCTGCAGATATCTAGGTATCGTAGCAATAGAGTTCTAATGCTTCTTAAAACTCGATATCGCATCTCATTTCTATGTTTCATGGTAAGATGTAATATGATTTGCGAAGTGTTATGCATTCCTCGTCTACGATTCAAATGAATGTAAATGCGACACTTCCATGCAAGGAAATAGCGTTTGCAGATGTCTACGTATCGTAACAATAGAGTTCTTATGATTCTTAAAACGCGATATTGCATCTCATTTCTATGTTTCATGGTAAGATATAATATGATTTGCGAAGTGTTATGTATTCCTCGTCTACACTTCAAATGAATGTGAATGCGACACTTCCTCGCTAGGAAATAGCGTTTGCAGATGTCTACGTATCGTAGCAATAGATTTCTAATGCTTCTTAAAGCGCGATATCGCATCTCATTTCTATGTTTCATGGTAAGATGTAATATACATTGCGAAGTGTTATGCATTCCTCGCCTACGATTCAAATCAAAGTAAATGCGACACTTCCCTGCAAGGAAATAGCGTTTGCAGATGTCTACGTATCGTAGCAATAGAGTTCTTCTGATTCTTAAAACGCGAAATCGCATCTCATTTCTATGTTTCATGGTAAGGTGTAATATGATTTGCGAAGTGTTATGTATTCCTCGTCTACACTTCAAATGAATGTGAATGCGACACTTCCTCGCTAGGAAATAGCGTTTGCAGATGTCTACGTATCGTAGCAATAGATTTCTAATGCTTCTTAAAGCGCGATATCGCATCTCATTTCTATGTTTCATGGTAAGATGTAATATACATTGCGAAGTGTTATGCATTCCTCGCCTACGATTCAAATCAAAGTAAATGCGACACTTCCCTGCAAGGAAATAGCGTCTGCAGATGTCTAGGTATCGTAGCAATAGAGTTCTAATGCCTCTTAAAATGCGATATCGCATCTCATTTCTATGTTTCATGGTAAGTTATAATATGATTTGCGAAGTGTCATGTATTCCTCGTCTACACTTCAAATGAATGTAAATGCGACACTTCTTGCAAGGAAATAGCGTTTCCAAATGTCTACCTATCGTAGCAATAGTGTTCTAATACTTCTTAAAAAGCGATATCGCATCTCATTTCTATGTTTCATGGTAAGATATAATATGATTTGCGAAGTGTTATGTATTCCTCGTCTACACTTCAAATGAATGTGAATGCGACTCTTCCTCGCTTGGAAATAGCGTCTGCTGATGTCTAGGTATCGTAGCAATAGAGTTCTAATGCTTCTTAAAACGCGATATCGCATCTCATTTCTATGTTTCATGGTAAGATATAATATGATTTGCGAAGTGTTATGTATTCCTCGTCTACACTTCAAATGAATGTAAATGCGACACTTCCATGTAAGGATATAGCGTTTGCAGATGTCTACCTATCGTTGCAAGAGTTCTAATGCTTCTTAAAACGCGGTATAGCATCTCATATCTATGTTTCATGAAAAGATATAATATTCATTGCGAAGTGTTATGCATTCCTCGTCTACGATTCAATTGAATGTAAATGCGACACTTCCTTGCAAGGAAATAGCGTTTGCAGATGTCTACGTATCGTAGCAATAGAGTTCCTATGATTCCTAGATCGCGATATCGCATCTCATTTCTATGTTTCATGATAAGATGTAATATTCATTGCGAAGTGTTATGCATTCCTCGTCTACGATTCAAATGAATGAAAATGCGACACTTCCTTGCTAGGAAATAACGTTTGCAGATGTCTACGTATCGAAGCAGTAGTGTTCAAATGCTTCTTAAAACAAGATATCGCAACTCATTTCTATGTTTCATGATAAGATGTAATATTCAATGCGAAGTGTTATGTATTCCTCGCCTACACTTCAAATGAATGTAAATGCGACACTTCCTTGCTAGGAAATAGCGTTTGCAGATGTCTACGTATCGAAGCAATAGAGTTCAAATGCTTCTTAAAACGAGATTTTGCATCTCATATCTATGTTTCATGATAAGATATAATATTAATTGCGAAGTGTTATGCATTCCTCGTCTACGATTCAAATGAATGTAAATGCGACACTTCCTTGCAAGGAAATAGCGTTTGCAGATGTCTACGTATCACAGCAATAGAGTTCTTGTGATTCTTAGAACGCGATATCGCATCTCATTTCTATGTTTCATGGTAAGATATAATATGATTTGCGAAGTGTCATCTATTCCTCGTCTACACTTCAAATGAATGTAAATGCGACACTTCCTTGCAAGGAAATAGCGTTTGCAGATGTCTACGTATCGTGGGGATAGAGTTCTAATGCTTCTTAAAATGCGATATCGCATCTAATTTCTATGTTTCATGGTAAGATATAGTATGATTTGCGAAGTATCATGTATTCCTCGTCTACACTTCAAATGAATGTAAATGCAACACTTCCTCGCTAGGAAATAGCGTTTGCAGATGTCTACGTATCGTAGCAATAGATTTCTGATGCTTCTTAAAACGACATATCGCACCTCATTTCTATGTTTCATGATAAGATATAATATTCATTGCGAAGTGTTATGCATTCCTCGTCTACGATTCAAATGAATGTAGATGCGACACTTCCTTGCTAGGAAATGCGTTTGCAGATATCTACGTATCGAAGCAATAGTGTTCAAATGCTTCTTAAAACAAGATATCGCAACTCATTTCTATGTTTCATGATGAGATGTAATATTCATTGCGAAGTGTTACGTATTCCTCGTCTACACTTCAAATGAATGTGAATGCGACACTTCCTCGCTAGGAAATACCGTCTGCAGATGTCTAGGTATCGTAGCAATAGAGTTGTAATGCTTCATAAAACGCGATATCCCTTCTAATTTCTATGTTTCATGGTAAGATATAACATGATTTGCGAAGTGTAATGTATTCCTCGTCTACACATCAAATGAATGTAAATGCGACACTTCCTTGCAAGGAAATAGCGTTTGCAGATGTCTGCGTATCGTAGCAATAGATTTCTAATGCTTCTTAAAACGCGATATCGCATCTCATTTCGATGTTTCATGGTAAGATATAATATGATTTGCGAAGTGTTATGTATTCCTCGTCTACACTTCAAATGAATGTAAATGGGACACTTCCTTGTAAGGAAATAGCGTTTGCAGATGTCTACCTATCGTAGCAATAGAGTTCTAATGCTTCTTAAAACGCGATATCGCATCTCATTTCTATGTTTCATGGTAAGATATAATATGATTTGCGAAGTGTTATGTATTCCTCGTCTACACTTCAAATGAATGTGAAAGCGACACTTCCTTGCTAGGAAATAGCGTCTGCAGATGTCTAGGTATCGTAGCAATAGAGTTCTAATGCTTCTTAAAACGCGACATCGCATCTCATTTCTATGTTTCATGGTAAAATATAATATGATTTGCGAAGTGTTATGTATTCCTCGTCTACACTTCAAATGTATGTAAATGCGACACTTCCTTGCAAGGCAACAGCGTTTCCAGATGTCTACGTATCGCAGCAATAGAGTTCTTATGATTCTTAAAACGCGATATCGCATCTCATTTCTATGTTTCATGCTAAGATATAATAAGATTTGTTAAGTGTCATGTATTCCTCGTCTACACTTCAAATGAATGTGATTGCGACACTTCCTCGCTAGGAAATAGCGTTTGCAGATGTCTAGGTATCGTAGCAATAGAGTTCTAATGCTTCTCAAAACGCGAAATCGCATCTCATTTCTATGTTTCATGGTAAGATATAATATGATTTGCGAAGTGTCATCTATTCCTCGTCTACACTTCAAATGTATGTAAATGCGACACTTCCTTGCTAGGAAATAGCGTTTGCAGATGTCTACGTATCGTAGGGATAGAGTTCTAATGCTTCTTAAAACGACATATCGCACCTCATTTCTATGTTTCATGATAAGATATAATATTCATTGCGAAGTGTTATGCATTCCTCGTCTACGTTTCAAATGGATGAAAATGCGACACTTCCTTGCTAGGAAATAGCGTTTGCAGATGTCTACGTATCGAAGCAATAGTGTTCAAATGCTTCTTAAAACAAGATATCGCAACTCATTTCTATGTTTCATGATAAGATGTAATATTCAATTGCGAAGTGTTATGTATTCCTCGTCTACACTTCAAATGAATGTGAATGCGACACTTCCCAGCTAGGAAATAGCGTCTGCAGATGTCTAGGTATCGTAGCAATAGAGTTCTAATGCTTCATAAAACGCGATATCGCTTCTCATTTCTATGTTTCATGGTAAGATATAACATGATTCGCGAAGTGTTATGTATTCCTCGTCTACACATCAAAT
This sequence comes from Xylocopa sonorina, assembly GCF_050948175.1. Taxonomy (NCBI): domain Eukaryota; kingdom Metazoa; phylum Arthropoda; class Insecta; order Hymenoptera; family Apidae; genus Xylocopa; species Xylocopa sonorina. Next base: position 486,954 of record NW_027490231.1, on the reverse strand, counting down.
GAATGTAAATGCGACACTTCCTTGCAAGGAAATAGCGTTTCCAGATGTCTACGTATCGTAGCAATAGATTTCTTATGATTCTTAAAACGCGATATCGCATCTCATTTCTATGTTTCATGGCAAGATATAATATGATTTGCGAAGTGTCATGTATTCCTCGTCTACACTTCAAATGAATGTGAATGCGACATTTCCTTGCAAGGAAATAGCGTTTGCAGATGTCTACGTATCGTAGCAATGGATTTCTGATGCTTCTTAAAACGCGATATCGCATCTCATTTCTATGTTTCATGGTAAGATATAATATGATTTGCGAAGTGTCATCTATTCCTCGTCTACACTTCAAATGTATGTAAATGCAACACTTCCTTGCAAGGAAATAGCGTTTGCAGATGTCTACGTATCGTAGGGATAGAGTTCTAATGCTTCTTAAAACGACATATCGCACCTC